>NC_138548.1:340111319-340263439 GCF_964273705.1 Natrix helvetica
CTAGGGGGCGATACTCATCTCCGTTTCAAAGCTGAAGAACAAGCGCTGTCTGAAGACATCTCCGTGATCATGTGGCCGGCATGACTAAATGCTGAAGGTGCACGGAACGCTGTTACCTTCCCACCAAAGGTGGTCCCTATTTTTCTACTTGCATTTTTACGTGCTTTCGAACTGCTAGGTTGGCAGAAGCTGGGACAAGTAACAGGAACTCATTGCGTTACATGGCGCTAGGAATTCAAAGGCCAAACTGCCAATCTTTCTGATCGACAAACTCAGCGTCTTAGCCAATGAGCAACCGTGTCAAGGCAGGGATCTTAGAGATCATTTATTCCAAGCTGTTGTTCAGCGCAGGAATTGCTGTCAAAGCATCCTCAACAGTTGACCATGTAGCCTTTGTTAAATCACTTTGAACGAATGAGATACCATGACTTTGCATGCCCGTCTATTCTACTGTAGAGCAGCTCTTACTGGTTCACAATGTCCGATTGAAATTTATTCCCTTGTACACGGGGCGCAATGGCTCAGTGGTTAAAGATGCTGAGCTGGTCAGCTGGAAAGCTAGCAACCTGGGTTCAAGACCTGAGCTCCTGTTACAGGTAGTCCTCAATTTACGACCAGAATTGAGCCCAAAATTTATGTTGCTAACTGAGAAATGTGTTATGTGAGGTTTGCCCCATTTTTTCAACTTTTCTTGTCACATTTGCTAACTGAATCACTGCAGTTGTTAAATTAGTAACAATGTTGCTAAGTGAATCTGGTTTGCCTATTGACTTTGCTTGTCAGAAGGTTGCAAAAGGTGATCACATGACCCCGGGACCAGTGGTGGGATTCAGCGGTTCCCGCCTATTCGGGAAAACCGTTTGTTAACTTTTTCAGCAGTTCGGAGAATTGGTTGTTGGAAGAGATCTCTTTCCAACAGCCACTTTACAGGAAAGACAGAAAAGTTTAGGTCTCCATGATGGCTGCGGCTATCCTTGATCTTCAGTGTGTGTTCCCCCATTTCTAATCTAATGGTTAATATTTAAGGCAGCTTTTTGCAAGCAAAGAAGCTATTTGCATTTTTGTATAGGTAATCCTTGCCTCACAACAGTTCATTTAGTGACCATTCAAAGTTACAATGGCACTGGAAAAAAAAAAGACTTATGATCGTTTTTCACACTTATGATCGTTGCAGCATCCCCACGGTCATGAGAGGCCAGGTGAGGTGAAGCGCCCCTCGACGTGAGTGGTGTCGAGTTGGCCATGCCCACCGAGTCACCACCACTCAGCCACGCCTACCCACCTGGTCATTAGATCATGTGACCATGGGGATGCTACAACGGTCATGTGTGAAAAACAATTGTACCGTATTTTTCAGAGTATAAGATGCAACCTTTTCCCTCAAAAAAGAGGCTGAAAATCTGGGTGCTTCTTATACACTGAATACAGCATTTCTTGCCTCTAAAAACCACTCCCTTCACCAAAATGGCCATGCATAGCTTGTAGGAGGCTTTCAGAGAGCTCCTGGGGGCTGAGGAGTGCAGAAATGAACAAAAAATGGCCTGTTTTTTTTGCTCAATTTGCACCCCCCCCCAGGCCCCAGGAGCACTCTATAAGCTTCCTAAAGGCTATCCATGCCCTTTTTTGACAAATGGGCCATTTTTTGCTCATTTTGGGGGGGGGCGCACACCACCCCAGGAGCACTCTACAAGCCTCCTAAAGGCTATTCGTGCTCTTTAAAAAAAAAACCTGGCCCATTTTCTCAGAAAATGGGCCCTTTTTTGGGACATTTGCAGAGTGCAAAATTTTTCTTTTTTTAAGTTGCCTCTTCAAAACCTTGGTGCGTCTCATACTCCGGTGCGTCTTATACTCCGAAAAATACAGTAATTCACTTTTGTTTCAATTTTTTCAAACAAATGATTGTAAGTTGAGGACTACCTGTATACAGTTGGCTCATTTCAACTTGTAATCCACCAAGACCCACAGGCCTCCTCAGCCGAGACTCATGTCTTTTTCTAATTAACAGTAGGACCTTGCCTCCTTCACAGGGGTTTTTGAAGAAGAGATTTGACAGACATTTGTCTGAAATGGTAGAGGGTCTCCTGCTTGAGCAGGGGGTTGATCTAGAAGACCTCCAAGGTCCCTTCCAACTCTGTTATCTCTGTTGAGACTCAATTGCTGGGTTTCGCCCAAAGTTTCAGCTTGGCAATCTCCTCCTGAATTTGATCTTGACCTCTAAAGTGCTTGCTGTCCTCTGCAGGCTATCTCTGTGTTCCTCACAAATTTGATAATCATATGTTAAGCCCAAATCTTGGACGGGAGCCCAGGAAGAGACCACTCATTGCTTCTTTCATCAGGTACTTAGTATGATTGTTCAAGAATGTCAGTTTAATCTTACCTACAGGCTGTGCTTTTTCCTCTGGATCTTGAGAATGACAGAGAGTTAAACAAATCAACAAGTAAACCCCAAAATTGCTGGTTTTTTTGTGAGTAATGTATGTTTTAAATTCACAGCAGGGATGGGTTGCTGCCGGCATTACTGCCAGTTCAGTGCATATTTGCACATGAAAAGGTCTGCGCATGTGCAAAACATTAAAAAATGAAAACAAAATTGTGCGCAAAACCAAAAATCAAGATGGCGGCGCCATAGGAAAACCCATTTGGGGGTGTGGCAGGCCTGGGTCACTGCTGGTTCCAAGGACCCAGGCCACCAAAACATTACTGATTCAGCGGAACCGGTCCAAACCGGTAGGAACCCACTACTGATCCACAGAATCTTTAATATAGGTAGTCCTCGACTTATGACCAGAATTGAACCCCAAGTTTCTGTTGTTAAGTGAGACATTTGTTAATTGAGTTTTGGCCCAGTTTCTGTCTTTTCCGGACACAGTTGTTAAGTGAATCCTTGGCGTTGTTTAGTTAATAACATGGTTGTTAAGTGAAACTGGCTTCCCCATTGACTTTGCTGGTTGGAAGGTCGCAAAAGGGCATCACATGACCCCTAAGACGCTGCAACCGTCATAAATATGAGTCACCTTCCAAGCACCAGAATTTTGATCACATGACCATGGGGATGCTGCAATGGCCATAAGTGTGAAAATTGGTCATGTCACTTCTTTCAGTGCTGTTGTAACGTCACGAGATGAACTTTGGGAGTCGACATAACTATCTGTGTTATGTCTATTGCCCCGTCCAATATCAAAATAATATATTTCTGAGGAATCCTTTTCATTTTCAGAACTTCAGAGTGTATTTAATGAAAAATAAATCCTGTGCCAATACTTCAACACAGTGAACTAATCATAAAAGTCCTCTGGCCGGGAAGAGGCAGTTTGAGTCTGAAACAGCCATAAAGACATTTCAGGCAAAATGTCTACCTACCCCAGAGGTGGACTGCTGGGGGTTTGCACAGGTTCGGGCAATCCTCGAGCTAGGATTCTGCCCAGTTCGGTGAACCCTCAAATGCCACCCCTGGCTGGCCATGTCCACCCTGCCCTGTCCACCCCACCCCTCCCAGGAGACTCCACCCGGCCCATTCATCATGCCAGGGAGGGCGAAACACAGGCCTACTGGAAGTTCCGGAAGTCCGGAAATGGGCCTGTTTCCAGCCTCCAGAGGGCCTCCGGAACCCAATAGAAGCAGTTTTTGCCCTCCCAGAGGCTCGTGGAAAGCCTCTGGAGCCTGGGGAGTGCCGCCCCCCCCCCCCCGCCAGGGTGCAGGAGGCCAACTAGGCCACGCCCAACCAGCCACGGGGCAGCGAACCCTTTGCTGCAATTTTTGAAGCCCACCCCTGACTTACCCTGCTTGATTGGAGTGTCATCCAAACAGGGGTAAAAATGTCTCTGGAGTTTAACTACCTCTTTCATCTCCTGAAATAGAGGCGACAACATGAGCGTCCTTCTAAAGGAGCTGGCTTGTCTAGACACTTCCTCACCCTATGAGGTTACCTCACCCAGCAGCTTCATGTATATGTTAAATAGGAGCAAGGGGAGTGCCAAAATCTGGGATCTTGGGGTTAGATCGCTCATCTCCATCAACACTAACGGGCACCAAAAGGAGTAGAACCATTATTCCTTCCTCTCTTCCTAACCACCTAAGGCACGGGTGTCAAACTCACACTGCCATCACGTGACGTATCGCAATGTTCTTCCCCTTCGCGGAGCTGGGATGAGCGTGGCCTGCGCGTGATGCATTGCGGGTCGCCAGTTTGACACCCCTGGTAAGCTATTCCAGAAGGAAACCATGATGAATGGTATGGAGACCCAGGAGGGCAAAAAAAGGTGCCCACTCTCATCCTCCAGAGATTATCCGCAAGCGTGATCAATGCTGTAACCCAACCTGAAATCAGACTGGGGAAAAAAATGGTCCAAATAATCTTTCAGGGAAGCAAACCACCGTCTCAATAAATGTCCCACCAAGGTTGGATTGAATTTTTCTCTTTGTCTTCCTTCAGAAGCACTTTAGGCATCAGTTGCAAAGTTTCATTTCACAGTTCTTCTAAAAACCGGGGGAGCTCCAGGATCCACAAACACAGACAGTCTGCACAGGCATGATCTGATTCAAGGTTATTGCCAAATCAGTTAGTCCTTCTAGCTCAGGAATGTCAAACTCAAGGCCCATGAGCCGGATCTGGCCCATGGGGTGCTTAGATCTGGCCCCATCTAAGGGCTGCCGTGGAAACAACAAAGGACTGGACCCCAGTGACTTTGCCAGTGAAAACAGAGCCCCCCGCGCCCCGTTTTTTGCGCCAACGGCCTCCTGCAGCCCTCTTCCCGCAAAAATGGAGCTGGGAAGGAACAAGAAAGGAGAAAGGGAAAGAAAGGACAGGAAAGAAGAAAGGGAAAGAGGAATAACAAAGAAAAAGTAGGGAAGATGGGGAAAGAGTAAGGAAGGAAAAATAAGAAAAGAGGGGAAGTAAGAAGAAAGGAAAATGAAGAGGGAAAAGAAGAAAAGGAAGGAAGGAAGGATGGTTATAATGAGAGTGAGGGAGGATCTCAAGAAAGTCCTGCCTTAGCACTTGGCCACTACAGGTACCCCCGACACGACTGACATCGAGCTGGCCATACCCACCCTGGCCACGCCCCTCCAGCCCCCTGAGGTCAAACACAACCGTGATGTGGCCCTCAATGAAATCGAGTTTGACACCCCTGTTCTAGCTCAATTGACAGAATTTGGACAAGATTCTTAATTCTCTAAGGATCTTGAACACGCTTGCTTCAGGAGCAACCCTTTCTCCCACAAAATTAAGCCAAATGAGGTTGACTTAAAATTCACACTGTTGACCTGTCTACATTTAATTTTCCGCCTTGCAGAATTTTCATGATCTTTCTGACAGCACAGGCAAGGAAGTGAAGTCAGCAAAAAGAGTGCCAAGTTCACTTAACACTACACCCTGTCATTCTACAGAAGGTCTCTTAAAACAGTACACAAGATTTCTTCTTAAAAAACCTCTTGAGATTGGGGGGGGGGCACCCAAAACGTCTGAAGGCAAGCTGTTCCATTGGTAAATTGTTCTCAACTAAGAAATTTCTCCTTAGTTCTAGGTTGCTTCTCTCCTTGATTAGTTTCCATCCATTGCTTGTCTTACCTTCTGATGCTTTGGAAAATAGTTGACCCCTTTTTCTAAAAACAACAACCACCACCATTGCAGCTGATATACAACATTCAACATTGATTTAAAGAACAATACCAGCAACTGATGGGACAGTTTTTGATTGTGGTGGATTTTTCAATCATGACATACCTACAATGCAATCTTCTCCTCCACCATATGTAGTCTTCTTAAGACTTCACCGTTTTATATCCTACATTCCAGTGTGGAGTCCAAAGATGCCAGCAGATTCTTATTCAATAACTGAAGTAGCAGATAAGAGTCAACAGCCTCATGTTGCTAAGCAGTGACTCTCAGCTTCTTTGTGGATTTTTTGGTTACTATGGAGACAACAGGGTGAGCATGCACATCATACCAAATTTTGTCTGTCTTCCTTAAACAATAAGGACAGATTTGGCCTTTCCATCAAGGAGTGCGCCAGGAATTAGAAGATAGGGCCGGATTCAGCTCACAGCAAGAGATACTGATCCCCCTCCTGACTGTGCAGCGTTTGAATGATAGCAATGTTTTGAAACTGGATCCTTTGCAAGGTTCGGCCCTATCACCATTAACTAGAACTTCTTTTGCCCAGAGATGATGAATATGGCAGCATGTGGAAATAGCAGACTTTTGTCAACCATTTCATATTTTATTGACCTAGTTGCGTTCACAGTGTTGATACCACTCATAGTGTCCTGGGATGAAATAAGCTGAATGTTACACATACACAAGAACACACCCGGTGTTCTGACCTAGGCTTCCCAAGAGCATGAAGCAAACTCCTTGTCCCGACAAAAAAACCCTTTTATTAATTTACTGTGAATTCTGCGCATTCACATCCAGAAAAGTCTTTTGAGGGAGGATTTCCAGTCACAGACGTTATCTGGCTTGGAGAGCTGACAGGCCGATATCTGCAAAACTTGGCAAGGAGTCTCGGAGAGTCACAAACCAATTAAGCGAACTAATTGTCTCCTGCAAACTCCCCTCTCCTTTCGCTCCTCTTTATTTCCTATGGGAGGGGCCATTCACTGTTCACATGTGCCTTTACTCCCTTTACTTTACTTTACTTTATTTTGGACTTTTATACCGCCCCCTCTCCCAAAAGGGACTCGGGGCGGTGTCCCGAGTCGGCCTTTGTTCCTTAGCTGTTCCCTTCTCCTGGCAGCTCTGCGCATGCTGACACTGGGAAGAGGCTCCAGCTGTTCTTCTGCCCCACTGATGTCCAACTTCGAAGGCAGCTGATAACGGTCAGAAGGCCCTGCTCCCATCTATGCCTCCGACACAGAGCCCTCATCAGAGCCTTCCCCAGACTCCAGGACTGGCCCATGTTCCTCCCCAACCTCCTCCTCACTGTCCGAATCTGCTGCCAGCTCTGCTGGCGGGCCACAACACCCGGTGGAAACCAAATGGTGTAGATAAAGTCCTAATTAACTGCATTAATGGCTAGGGGCCAAAGTCAAGTTACCTTTCAGGTCTTTCCTCTACATTCAAACAACTGCTTTTCTTTTCAGCATCTGTGCCCCAAATCAATTTGCTCATCAAGATGCCAGCCATTTAAGGCATTATTTTATGACAGTACTGCTTAAGGCTATTGTACTGGTTTTCCTAGCTCAGTCTTACAATTAAGAGCCTATAAATGACATGCGGAATGGAACAACAACATTCCAGCACTTGGCGAAATGGGGCTCTCCAATCTCTTATCAGTCCATCTCATTAATTTAGCGTGGTTGCAGACAGGGCTTTGGATGTGAAAGCAGAAGCATGCAGGGCTACAACTGTGGCACTCATTTACAGCTTCTTAAAGCAGCCACTCCTTTTCCTAGAATCACACAGCTGTTGTTTAATTCCAGAAAAAGGAATGAACTGTTGACTGCGGCTACCACTATATTTACATATTCCCATGCTGGTCAAAGCACCATAGTCCTAATAGACAGCATTATAATTCGTAGGGAGTTTGTAGGGAAACATGAATGTACAACATTCACCTCAGCAGAGTTCAGTATCTTTTGACAATTGCGGGATAGGCAGAAATAAGGCAGATGCAGGTTTACTTCATTTTTTTCCCCTACAAAACATTAGATTTCCTAGGAACAAGATTAAAAAGCAGCCTGAATGTTACTTTAATCTTATTCCGTATCTTAAAAGATGAACATTGTTTTCCCTGTTGAAAGTTTTTAATTTAGGAAAACTTTAACTGCTGTTAAACATCAACTAGAATGATGTAATTTTTTCATTTTTTTTCTTCATAATATTTTTTAACTGCCCAGAGCTGTACATGAAAGGATTTGTTTTAATAAAACTAAGAGGGGAAAAAAGATAAATCAAGAAATTGCAACTTCTGTTTCATATTTGACAAGACCATCTGATTCTCTTTGCTTAGTAATATACCAATATATGTTCATTTGGAGTAAATATTAAAGTCTGTTCATGTGTGTGTGTGTGTGTTATATATGACTTTCATAACAAATGCAACCTACCTAAGTATAACGATTTTTACACTTCTTGTCATCCCTTCCACTAAGCATCCATAGTTGCACTAGAACATGTAAATTAAATGGATTAATATATGAGTTGTTAATTGATTTATATGAGTGTTATGGCTATGCTATAGAATAGAATAGTTGGAAGGGACCTTGGAGGTCTTCTAGTCCAACCCCCTGCCTAGGCAGGAAACCCTATACTGTTTCAGACAAATGGTTATCCAACATCTTCTTAAAAACTTCAGTGTTGGGGCATTCACAGCTTCTGGAGGCAAGTTGTTCCACTGATTAATTGCTCTAACTGTCAGGAAATTTCTCCTCAGTTCCAATTTGCTGATTAGTTTCCACCCATTGCTTCTTGTTCTACCCTCAGGTGCCTTGGAGAATAGTTTGACTCCCTCTTCTTTGTGGCAACCCCTGAGATATTGGAACAGTGCTATCATGTCTCCCCTAGTCCTTCTTTTCATTAAACTAGACACAACCAGTTCCTGCAACTGTTCTTCATATGTTTTAGTCTCCAGTCCCCTAATCATCTTTGTTGCTCTTCTCTGCAGGCTCTAAACCGAATGAAGAATAGAATTGCAGACTAGCTCAGTTGCACCAAGATTAATTGATTTGTGCTGAATCCAAACCTTGCTAAGCTAAAGAGAGACAGATAATTTATTTGCTTTGAAGCTCCTGTTAGATCAAATGACTGAGTCCACACAGCATTCTAAGCTTTATTTAACCATAGTTATTGAACAAACCACAAGTGTTAGAGTTAACACAATATGTTAGTCTAAAACCAAATACATCCCACAAAGGGCTTTGTGCAATATGTGCTTTATGGCTTTGTGTCAAAGGCATGGTGGCCAATGTAAAAGGCAGCTCGGTTCAGCTGCATAGAATACAAACTTTGAGCTTTCCTATCATTCAATAAACTCTTCCAATGGACACACACAGCAATATTTTGTTCAGGGTCAATAAATCCAGATCAAACTAATTAAAACCTGTATCACACAGATTTCTAACTAATAAAATAAGACATTCAAGATATATACTAAGACTTGAGCTGGATTTCAGCCTACCCCCAGGAAGTTCCTATTTGCTGTTCTTAAAGTGGGAGGGAATGAATTACTCATCTTTCTGGATGATCTGAACATTGAATGATGCAGTATATTGCAGAGAGAGGCAATTCAGTACTTCGTCTTACATAATTGAGACAATGACTAACTGCCGTCTTCTTAGGCTGACTATTGGGCATCATGAGGTAACTTGTTCATTTTTTAAAAGAACCCACCCTCCCATTGAAAAACTATACACAGGAATGGCGTTTTAAAGCCAGCTATTGGCATTTCATAAATTCAGAAGTGCAGACTTCATTCTCCTTATTTGACACAGTGTTTTTGAGAAAACTGATTTCAGATTATCTTGAGCATAAAAAACAAGGGGAGGTTAACGGCAATGCTGGTAATTAACGTGACTGTAGATGAAAGATAATCCAAACTATATTAACACAGCCATTCTCTCTCAGGCAAAACAGAGGAGTCTCTCAGTCAACAATAAATACAACCTCTAAGCCTGTATTTTCAAGAGAATCAAGAATGGATCCTTTGAAAAGGCACCTCGGGAACAACTTATAGCGGCTCATCCATAAACCTTGCACTCTTCCTTTCAAAATGCTCCTTGTAGAAAGAACCAGAACTCCAGACTTTTCTCTCATAAAGTGCATTAGTTGACACAAAATGTACCACCCTAAATGACCTGATCCTGATCCATCGGAGTTCATGTTCCATCAATTCCTTCATTTCTGTCTGAAGGAAGGGCTACAAAAGAATGGGATTTTGACTGAGGACAAGAGATTTCTCCCTTCACTAAATGATCCCATTATACAGTAATGTATGGTAGAACCAAACTTAACCAAACCATACTTCACTGAATGTAGAACCATTGCATTCAATGAGTCTCTTTTAATATTTGGAGAATCTGATTGTTTTTATGTAGCAAAACAATTGCACATTTCAATAAAGCTCAACAGATATTTCTGGAAAACTGATGTAATTCTCCAAAGGGTCCATTTAAGTTGGAAATGCATTGAATATCCTTCTAAAATGGATAAAAGAATGAATTTTTTAATGAACACTCCACTGTGCAACTTTTTGTTGCTGTGCTCACATATACAATTTAACAAACATCTCAGCCCCTTCCCATTGATAAAGGCTCTTTTCTGCAAACTGCCAGAATGCTATGAAAAAGAAGCATGCTTCAAGTACTGATATAGCTATTTCAACATGCAAAACAAACAAGAAAACCAATGTACAACTTTTATTGAGTTCTAAACATGTTCCAGTGAAACATTTTGTAAACACTGTTTGTACATGGTATGTACTTAAAAACCCATATATGAGTGGGTATGAGAGAGGATCACATTAAAACAGAATTGGCATTGTAGTTAAGTTATCCTATTGCAGGCTCCTCCAACTTTAGAGCTTGCTGGGATGGAACACAAATTGCTTTGGAACCACAGCAGTACATTCCTAGGTACCAGGAATTCCAAAATGCATAATATCTGACATGCCATGTACAAGAAGATTGTCCGCCTCTTGTAAAGCTGCCTCTCAAGATATCATTAGTTATCCAGAAAGGACCAAAGCTGAATTTAGAGAAAGGCTTTTTTTATACTGACTGTCCATTCCAGCCAAAGTGATTGGGATTTACCCCCCAGTTTCTGCTATTTGAGGTTTTTCATCATATAGAAATGCATAGCAGGTATTCACTAATTTAATACTTATTTATATTTGGTGACTTTAAGGCTCTTTAATTTTTGCATTATTCTCCTAGCTGGCTTTCTTTTTATATTCATTACGTCAAAGAAGCAATTGTATGCCATGGATTTTGGGTCAGAGACCACAAGGCAATAAAATGAGGCTTACACAGTCAATACATACTACAACTGTGTTGTATAAGCAAGGACTAATAGGGCATGAATAAGGCATGAACAGAAATGCAAAACTGTTCAGATGTTCCCATTCATTCCACAGGAACTAACAAGAAACCATGGTAAACAGCACCAAATACCTGCAAGTGCAATCAAATGTTTTTCTTTAATATCAGTTTTATCTATTACTTAAATTCCGTCCTGAGAATTAAGTGCATTATGGCCAGTTCCAAACATTCCATGGCTTCTAGGAATGTCCTTGGTACCGTAACCAGAAATGCATATATTTTTTAATTAATATAAAAAGGGAAATTAAAATCATTTTCCTTTCTTCACCACCAAATGAGGGGGATGGGGATTAAACATCGATACCTGTTAATAGCAGCAAGGTCTTCTATTAACGGCAGAACCACTTTGGTACTTTTGTATTGAGAAGGCAAGGGTGTTGTTGTGAACTCCTCTTGAATTTCTCCACAGAAGGAGATTTGGCTCAAGATTCCAAATGGCAAAAGGGCACCACCCAGAAAGCGTAAGGCAAAAAAGATTAATTAAAAAATGAGTCCATTTATAGCTTATTTCATAATTCTGATTTTTCTCCTCCAATGCAGTTATTTTCCTTGCCCTCGGTTTCCTTTGGGAACGTACTTTTCGGTCATCAAAGACCTGGCGCAAGCCAGTGAAGAAATTTCATGGCAACTTCAAAGCCAAGGAAGCATGCCTGAAAAAATATATATGCATAAATTCACATTGTTCACATTTGTTTTGCGGAAAATCATATATATAAATATATATTCCTATAGAAGAGTTTCCATTAATAATAATAATAAGTTTGAATTTATTAGCCGCTCCCTTTCCAAGTAGGACTCGGGGCGGCGTACAATGGGGCATATAAAACACAGAAAATATATAAAACACATAGGCGTACATACAGAACATACATACAGATACACAAACACGGACTCGGAGGAGGTAAACAATTTACATCATATAGACAGTTAAAAGACCCGCATTAAAATACCCCAATTGTAAAAACCCGATATAAAATTAAGATTTAACGTTTAAAATACAATTTAAAAACAGTTAGGAGGAATAAGAATAATTACGATTGAGCCAGGCCAGATAATTGAAAGAGGTGGGTCTTCAGCTGTACACGGAAGGAGCGGAGATCGGAAGTAATCCTGATGTCACGGGGGAGGTCATTCCACAGGGCTGGGCCCACCACAGAGAAGGCTCTGCTCCTGGGTGTCGCCCCCCGGCACTGTTTGGCGGACGGCACCCGGAGAAGTCCCTCTCTGTGTGAGCGAATTGGTCGTAGGGATGTGTGGGGCAGGATGCGATCCTGCATATAACTAGGCCCTGTGCCATGAAGCGCTTTAAAGATCATAATCAAAACCTTGAAACGCACTCGGTAGACCACAGGAAGCCAGTGCAGCTCGCGCAGGAGAGGTGTTACAGGGGAGTACCTAGTCCTCCCCATAATCACCCGCGCGGCCGCGTTCTGGACCAACTGTAGTCTCCGAGTGCATCTCAAGGGAAGCCCCATGTAGAGAGCATTGCAGTAATCCAGGCGAGACGTCACTAGCGCATGGGTGACTGTGCGTAGGGCATCCCGGTCCAATAAGGGGCGCAATTGGCGCATCAGGCGGACCTGATGGAACGCCCCCCTTGCCACGGCTGTTACATGGTTATCCATGGACAGCCGGGCATCCAGGAGGACGCCCAAATTGCGCACCTGTTCCATGGGGGCTAGTTGGACGCCCCCGATGGCCAGAGATGGAAACACCTGGTTGAACCGGGAGGCCGGAAGCCACAGCCACTCCGTCTTGGAAGGGTTGAGTTTTAGTCGGTTGCCATCCATCCAGACCCGTACGGCCTCCAGACACCGGGACATCATTTCGACGGCCTCATTGGGGTGGTTCGGGGTGGAAATGTATAGCTGAGTATCATCAGCATACAGATGATATCCCACCCCAAAACCACGGATGATCTCGCCCAGCGGTTTCATATATGTGTTGAACAGGAGAGGCGAGAGTACCGATCCCTGTGGCACTCCACATGTGAGTGGCCTCCGGGTCGAACTCTGCTCCCCTGTCAACACACGTTGCGTCCGATCAGAGAGGTAGGAGCCAAACCACCGTAAGACGGTGCCCCTGACTCCCAGCCCCTCTAGCCGGTGCAACAGGATACCATGGTCGATGGTATCGAACGCCGCCGAGAGATCTAATAGGACCAGGATAGAGGAACAACCCCTATCTCTGGCCCTCCAGAGATCATCAACCAATGCGACCAAGGCCGTCTCTGTGCTGTGCCCGGGTCGGAAGCCGGACTGGCGCGGGTCTAGATAATCATTTTCCTCCAGGTGACGTGGGAACTGCTGTGCTACCACACTCTCTACAACCTTCGCTAAAAAAGGAAGGTTGGAGACTGGACGATAATTGACTAGGTCCGTTGGGTCCAGGGAAGGCTTCTTGAGCAGGGGCCTCACCACCGCCTCTTTCAAGGCGGCCGGTAGAGAACCCTCACCCAGCGAGGCGTTCACCAGGCCCAGGAGCCAGTCGCGCGTAACCTCCCAGGATGCCAGTACAAGCCAGGAGGGACACGGGTCCAATAAACATGTGGTAGGTCGCAGACGTCCACGCAACCTGTCCAAATCCTCGATGGTAACCGAGTCGAACTCCTCCCAAAGCGGTCCCTCAAGACTCGCAACGGGCGTCTCTACTGAATCACTGAAAGGGGTCCATCCCATCCGGATTTGAGCACTGTTTCACAGCATGAAACTTGCTCTACATAATTAATAGATACAAGACCCACAAAAATGGGGCTGTTTCAACATTAACCTTTGAAATGTCTCCAATAAATATACTGTATGAGCATATATAATAGCTAGGCATTCAGTCAAGTGGAACATTGCTCAAAAGAGACCTGCTAGAGACGAAGGAAGGAAAACAAAATATCTATTTGTCCAACAGCTGCTTTGGAAGACTGGGGAATCATCTGGAATAGTCTGCACGGTGATGCTGAATTCTATGTAGAAAAATTAACAATAGCCAGCTTGTCTGCAAGAAGTTTCCACCGGATCTTATGTCTTTTCAGCAGCCACTTTGCTTAATGACCGGGCTGCGGGTCCAAATTGTGGTCACTACATGAGGACTATTTGTATTAAGCATGTAGTTGATTTATTACTGTTTTCTATTTGTTTTATTGTTTTAGTGCAGGTAGTCCTCGACTTACGACCACAATTGAGCCAAAAATTTCTGTTGTGAAGTAAGATATTTGTTAAGTGAATGTTGCCCCACTGTACGACCTTCCTTGCCTCAGTTGTTAAGTGAATCACTGCAGTTGATAAGTTAGCAACGCGGTTGTTATCTGAAACTGGCATCCCCTCGGACTTTGCTTGTCAGAAGGACATAAAAGGAGATCTCACAACCCTGGGACACAGCAACTGTCATAAATATGAACCAGTTACCAAGCATCTGGTTTTTGATCACATGATCGTGAGGGTGCTGGAAAGGTTGTAACTGTGAAAAACAGTCATATATTTTTCAGTATCGTTGCTAACTTTGAACGGTCACTAAATGGACTGCTGTAAGCCAAGGACTACCTGTGTTGCTGTACAATAGCTACAGTTGCTTGGATGATTGAAATGGCTTCTAAATTCAACTAATAGAACTGAATAAACCTATAAATCAATGCAGAAATCTAACTAAAGGTACTATACTTTTGGCTCAGTGGCTAAGATGCTGAGCTTGTTGATCAGAAGGTCAGCAGTTCAGCGGTTTGAATCCCTAGCGCCGCATAACGGAGTGAGCTCCAGTTACTTGTCCCAGGTTCTGCCAACCTAGCAGTTCGAAAGCATGTAAAAAATGCAAGTAGAAAAATAGGGACCACCTTTGGCGGGAAGGTACCAGCGTTCCGTGCGCCTTCAGCATTTAGCCATGGCTCTTCAGCTTTGAAATGGAGATGAGCACCGCCCCCTAGAGTCAGGAACCACTAGCACGCATGTGCGGGGGAAACCCTTACCTTAATGAAAAATAAAGTGTTTTCCAATGGATCTGGAGGGAGGCTTTGCTCCTTCCATTTCTGTCTTAATTCTTAAGAGGAGAAGAGCCATCTCTGCCATCCCTCCTGCCCTTTGGTGCAGATTACCTCTGGAATGAGGTCAGCTCCAACCTGTTCTAACCTAGGTTTCCCAAAAGCACGAAGCTGACTCCTCGTCCCGATAAAACTCCTTTTATTTAGTTTTAAAGAGAATTCCTCTCCAGCAAAGTCCCAGCCAATAGTCTTTGAAGAGATTTCACAACTACAGACCTTTATCAGGCTTGGAGAGCTGCCAGGCCGATATCTTCCAAACGCCACTTTGTAACAGCAATTACTTGGCAAGAAGTCAGGAACAGATCTTCACCCTAATGCAGTAGATCTCAACCTTCCCAATGCCGCGACCCTTTAATACAGTTCCTCATGTTGTGGTGACCCCCAGCCGTAAAATTAGTGTCTCAGTTCCTAAGACCATCGAAAATATGTGTTTTCCGATGGTCTTAGGCGACCCCTGTGAAAGGGTCGTTTGACCCCCAAAGGGGTCCCAACCCACAGGTTGAGAACCACTGCCCTAATGAATTGAACTAATTGTCTCCGCCAAACTCTCCTTTCGCTCCTCTTTATTTCCTACGGGAGGGGCCATTCACCGTTCACATGTGTCTTTACTCCCGAGTCCGCCTTTGTTCCTTAGCTGTTCCCTTCTCCTGGCAGCTCTGCGCATGCGCACACTGGGAACAGGCTCCAGCTGTTCTTCTGCCCCACTGATGTCCGACTCCGAAGGCAGCTGATAACTGTCGGAAGGCCCTGCTCCCATCTATGCCTCCGACACAGAGCCCTCATCAGAGCCTTCCCCAGACTCCAGGACTGGCCCAGGTTCCTCCCCCAACCTCCTCCTCATTGTCCGAATCTGCTGCCAGATCCGCTGGCGGGCCACAACACAACCCTCCTGACTTTCTGCAAGAGTTGAAGACCTGGTTCAGTCAGCTGGCATGGTGCTCCCAATGCAGGGCCTTCACATCGAGCCTGGTTGACAGACTAATAACGGATCCCTCCCCCCTCCCTCCCCCCACTCATCCTTTTCCTGCTCTTCTGATCTTTTCGTTAGCGTTGTATTATTATTTAGTTCCTATTGTGCATAGTATCTTTTTAATACAGGCATTCCTCAACTTTCAACTACAATTGAGTCCAAATTTCTGTTGCTCTGTGATATATTTGTGAAGTGAACTTTGTCCCGTTTTACGACCTTTCTTTGCCACAGTTGTTAAGCGAATCACCGCAGTGGTTAAGTTCGCAACACAGCTGTAAAGCGAATCTGGCTTCCCCATTGACTTTGTTTGTCAGAAAGTCGCAAAAGGGGATCGTGTGATCCCAGGACACTGCAACCTTCATAAATATGAGTCGGTTGCCAAGCGTCCGAATGATCATGCGGATGCTGCAATGGTCGTAAGTGTGAAAAAAGGTCATAAGTCATTATTTTTCAGTGCCGTTGCAACTCTGAATGGTAACTAAACGAATTGTTGTAGGTCAAGGACTTACCTGTATTGTAAACCGCCCAGAGTTACCTTGGGGTAAGATGGGCAGTCAATAAATTCATTGACACTTATTAATAAATAAATAAATGAACCAGAAGTCAAAGGTAGCATTCACTTACTGCATTGGCAGGAAAGGCTCTGATCATCACAGCGCTGAATCCCTTGTACAGAGACAATACTCCCTCCTCTCGAACAAGCTCTCGCAGGACGTCTCTGAAGCCATTGGGATATTTCCCCGGAGGAGCTGCAGAAAAACGCAAAATATATTTCATGAAAGTGAAGAGGAATTCTTGATGCGGGTGAAGAAGGAGAGTGCAAAAGTTGGCTTGAAACTCAACATTAAAAAAACTAAGATCGTGGCATCCGACACTCTCAATTCCTGGCAAATAGATGGGGATGAAATGGACATAGTGACAGATTTTATTTTCCTGGGCTCCAAGATTACAGCACATGGGGACTGCAGCCAAGAAATTAAAAGATGCTTCCTCCTAGGGAGGAAAGTCATGGCAAATCTAGACAACGTACTAAAAAGCAGAGACATCACCCTGCCAAAAAAAGTGCGTATAGTCAGAGCTATGGTTTTCCCAGTTGCAATGTATGGCTGTGAAAGTTGGACCATAAGGAAGGCTGAGCACCAAAGAATGGAGGCCTTTGAACTATGGCGCTGGAGAAGACTCTTGCGAGTCCCTTGGACTGCAAGGCGATCAAACCGCTCAGTCCTAGAGTTCAACCCTGACTGCTCTTTAGAAGGCCGGATCCTGAAGATTAAACTCAAATACTTTGGCCACCTAATGAGAAGGAAGGACTCACTGGAGAAGAGCCTAATGCTGAGAAAGATTGAGGGCAAAAGAAGAAGGGGACGGCAGAGAATGAGGTGGCTGGATGGCGTCACTGAAGCAGTTGGCTTGAGCTTAAATGGACTCCAGAGGATGGTAGAGGACAGAAGGCCTGGAGGAACATTGTCCATGGGGTCCCAATGGGTTGGACACGACTTTGCAACTAACAACAACAGCAACACATTTCATGAACCTCATCCCCCAAGAGGGTTTCATCAAACTCCCTCTTTCTTTCCCAATCCTCTTTCTATCTCTTGCCCTAATTCTCCTCAATTAACAACAGTTAATTGATTCCCTGTGCTCAATGCTTCAGTCCCTAATCATCTCACAGTTGGACTATTGTAATGTGCTCGACATGGGGCCAACCATGAGGGTGTACTCTGTATTCTGCTAAAACTGGTGCAGAGTACAACGGTGCAGACAATTTTAGGAGGAGCAAGAATGGCTCCTGTAACATCACTGCTCCACAAGCTGCACTGGTTGCCAGTCTGCGTCCAAGTGCAATTCAAGGTGTTGGTGATCACCTTTAAAGCCCTTCATAGCATGGGTCCAGGTTACCTGAGGGACCATTTCACCTCACTAGGATTGGCCCATCCCAGTCATGCCGATATAGGAGGCATGCTCTGGGTTCTATCAACTTGATTATTCAAACTGGCAGGGTTCAGGAGAAGGGCCTTCTCTACTGTTGCTCCTGCCCTCTGGAACCTCTTGCCGCCCGACGTGAGGTAGGCCCCAACCCTCCTATCCTTTCATAAAAGCCTAAAGACCTAGATCTGCCCATTGGCCTGGGCCCTCAATGGAGGAACAGCACAATGGAGGTGGTTGATTGAGTAACAACAGATCCCACCTCCCCCTCCCCAATTCTGTCCCTGCCTTCCCCCTGAGTCCCCTTTGGTTATAATTTATTTATGTTTTAATGTAGATGTGTAAACTGTCAGAGTGTGCACAGTGTGACTACTATTTTGAGACAACCCAGGAGCAAAATACAGTACACGGAGGTTTGTCTTTCAAACAGTGGTTTATCTACATGGGAGTGGTGGGTTTCAATTTTTTTTAGAACCTCTTCTATAGGTGTGGCCTGCTTTGTGGGAGTGGTTTGCCAGCCATGTGACCAGGTGGGAGAAGTTTGCCAGCCATGTGACTGGGTGGGCATGGCCAACTTGTAAAATGTGGTAAAACTCACTTAACAACGCTCTTGCTTAGCAGCCAAAATGTTGGCTCAGAAACTCTGGCATTTGAAGCCCGCAAGTCTTAAAGCTGTCAAGTTACAAGACCCTTGCACCCCTAACCCTTTAGAAAAAAAAAACCCAGGGGTGTTCAAGCTTGACAGTTTTAAGACTTGTGGACTTCAACTCCCAGAATTCCTCCTCTCGCTCTTCATCTTGATGATGTGCGGTCGGGCGGGGGGAGGGAGCTGGACGGGTTCTAAATGGCACTGTAGATTTGTGGAACCTCTTCTATAGAAGAGGTTAGAACTGGCAGGAACCCATCCCTGCTACAAGGCATGTGTGTGTGTGTGTGTGTGTGTGTGTGTGTATGTATATACACACACCCACTAGGCAAAACCAGGCAAGCAATCAATCTTCAACTATAACACGGAAGCACACACGGAGAGAGAAACCGCCCTCACAGGGCCTCTCTTTATATAGTCCGTCTCTTAAAGTGATAACCCTGCTGACTCATTCTCATTGCATCATCTCGGTTTACAGCAGCTGACCAGCTATTAAATCATCATTACCTTAACATAAACACGTTTTTATGACTGTAAGCTGCCCAGAGTTACCATTTGGTAAATTGAGCAGCCAATAAATTTTATAAGCAAATATAAATAAAATAAACTATTTGTCAACTCCCAACGTTGCCATAGCAAGAGAAAGAGGGGGAAACCTTACACTATTACCATGAGGGAAGATTTTCACATTTCTGCAGAACCCAAAGCAAGGCAATAGTCCCTGCCCCTACCGCTTAGAGGAGTCTCGGATTTATCATCACTGCCTGAATTTCTAGGAAGCAAGTGAGAGGGTTAACTGAGAATGTTTGAAAACTCTTTCCTCTTCAACGGCCTGCTTGGTTTTGGTAATTGCTGATGAAAAACAACAACAACTCCTTCCTGTGCAAAACTGTGGGAGCCAAGAGACTGGCAAAATGACAAGTTGCCTCATCTCTCTTCTCCAATCGATTTGATAGAAATTTAACTTTTTTCTTAATGCAGAAGGGATTAGAAACTTGTGTTCCGGGCAGGCTGTGAAGCATGGAACTTCCCCTCCCCCTCAGTAAAAAAAAAAAAAAAGTAAGACACACCCTTGGTAGTAAACATTTTAACAGCCAATTACGCTCAGGGCCTATTTTGCAAATGTAAAAGAGGAAGATAATAAAAACTAGCAAAAGAATATAAATGTAAAAATGAATGAAAGAAGAAAAGGAAAGAAAGTTGTCACTAATGTCCATCCTATGAAGCACTATTTCTCACATGAAGAACTTTGGACACAACTGCAGGTAGTCCTTGACTTATGACCATAATGGAGCCTGCCAAATACAGTGCTAAGTCATGATGGGTCATCAAGGGAACACCTGTCTTTATGACCTTTTTGGCAGCAGTTGTTAAGTGAATCCATACTTCACTATCAGGAGTTTTTGCCAAAAACTGGAAGAAAAGAAAAGCTTTTGGCGATAATATTGTAAATTGTGGTCACATGACTGTGGGACGCTGCAAACAGCTATAAATGCGGGCCTGTTGCCGAGCATCCAAAATGTGGCCATGTGATCGAGAGGCAGGGCCAACCATCGAACTATGAAAGTGGGGCATAAGTACCTTTTAAAGGGTCCACGGGTAACTTCATATAGTCACTAAGCAATCAGTAGTAAGTAGAGGTGTATCTGTAATTATCTTGTAATTAGTCGCTTGCCTGTTTGTTAATTTATTTTTAATATTTATTTAATTGTACATACAATACAATAGCAGAGTTGGAAGGGACCTTGGAGGTCTTCTAGTCCAACCCCCTGCCAAGGCAGGAAACCCTATACCGTTTCAGACAAATGGCTATCCAACATCTTCTTAAAGACTTCCAGTGTTGGGGCATTCACAACTTCTGGAGGCAAGCTGTTCCACTGATTAATTGTTCTAACTGTCAGGAAGTTTCTCCTCAGTTCTAAGTTGCTTCTCTCCTTGATTAGTGTCCACCCATTGCTTCTTGTTCTACCCTCAGGTGCCTTGAGGAATAGTTTGACTCCCTCTTCTTTGTGGGAACCCCTGAGATATTGGAACACTGCTATCATGTCTCCCCTAGTCCTTCTTTTCATTAAGCTAAACATACCCAGTTCCTGTAACCGTTCCTCGTATGTTTTAGTCTCCAGTCCCCTAATCATCTTTGTTGCTCTTCTCTGCACTCTCTCCAGAGTCTCCACATCTTTTCTACATCGTGGTGACCAAAACTGAATGCAGTATTCCAAGTGTGGCCTTACCAAGGCGTTATAAAGTGGTATTTTCTTTACATGTCTCTATGACATATTTAACAGATCTGCAGCATTATTTATACAATTTATAAATGTATTGAATTATATAGAATCAATATTTGTATGTATCCATTATATACATTCTATTTCCAATGTTCTAACCCTATGTACATTTCCATTTCTTATTTCTATTGTCTATTCATTCATATCGTTTCTCCCATACCGCATAGTATTCCGAGTCACTTGTCTGTTTAGTCAAGGCAAATACTTTAACTCAGTGTTTCTCAACCTCAACAGTTTGAAGATTTATGGACTTCAACTTCCAGAATTCCCTGCAGGCTGGCTAGGGAATGCTGGGAGTTGAAGTCCACACGTCTTCAAGCGGCCAAGTTTGAGAAAAAACTACCGTAACCGATTATATTGTAGCTAGCACACACACACGCACACAGAGGGAAAGGGTAAATTAAGAAAATCTTTCTAAATTTATCGAAAAGAGCTGCCAAATTGCAAAGCACATTTACGTCACTAATCTTCAAAAGAATCCAGAAAAGTTTTAGCTCAATTTTATTTCCAGTAGCTCTTAGCTATGTGACACTAGGACTAGGGCGATGACCTGCAAAAAAAAGATCATGCTAGTTTATAGAACTTTCAAATTCTTTGCCTGGAGGCAACTATATTCACCATAGCTGAGCAAAGTGTGATTTTCAGTCTTTAACCCAACTGCAAGAACCAGCTTCATATCTGCTTTGGAAAAGGATTAATGTATGATGCAAGATGGGATTGCAGGTAGTTCTCCTTTAGCGACCACAACTGGTATGTGAAATAGTTGCTAAGTGAAACCACAACTGTGCTCCCGATTTTACTTCGCCTTTCCTTTCCTTTCCGGATCTGCAAATGTCCTAAAATGCAAAGACTGGTCATAAAGTTTTTTTTTAATCACCAGTGTAGCAGCAAACGGATGCTAACTGAGACGATCGTTAACAAGGACTGTACTGTACTCTCCTTCTACTCCAATTTCCATGGTGACCAGAATTATACACATTAAAGCTAGCAATTAGAAGAGAGGCGGGAATGGAACAGAACAATGAGAATGTGTTCTGCACCATTAGATTTAGCCAGCACACCTAAGAAAATGCAAATACCTCATCTAACACCAGATTAAACCAGAGACTGTCATGGACTGTTGCCCAGGAATGATTTTCAGAAGAGTTTCAGGAAATATTATGAGCAAATGTATGCTAAAAGATCTAATCTTCAACTGTGCATTCTCATGGGAATACAATCGGATGACAACGCAGTTCAGAAAATGGAGAGAAAAAGAAGGATAATTGTTGATATTAGCCCTCTACATGACTCTAAATATAAAGGAGAATATTTGTAGCTCAGGGTTAAAATGAAAGATCCTTGGTGCTCTCTGAGCTTGTTTGTTTTCTTGCAGACATTTGCAAGAAAACAAGCAAGCTCACAGAGCACTAGCGACACTTCAATATATATATATATATAATAGCAGGCAAAGAAGATGTTTGAACATTGTTCTATTTCAATTATTTTCGCCTGATTTAAAAGAAAAGGATTAAATATTTGGAGTAAGATCTGCTCTGAACACCTTTCACAACTAGTCCTCATTTAACAATGACAGTTGGGACTTGGAAGTCATTAAGCAGAGCAGTTGCTAAGTGAAACCACAACTGTACTGTGCCGTCTTACTTCAGCTTCCCTTTACACTGCAGACGTGCAAAGGTCATAAATGCAAGGATTCATCATCACTGTGGTATCAATAGCAATAGCACATAGACTTATATACCGCTTCACAGTGCTTTACAGCCCTCTCTAAGCGGTTTACAAAGTAAGCTTATTGTCCCCAACAATCTGGGTCCTCATTTTACCCACCTCGGAAGGAAGGAAGGCTGAGTCACCCTTGAGCCTGGTGGGATTCGAACTGCCAAATTGCAGGCAGCCAGCAGTCAGCAGAAGTAGTCTGCAGTGCTGCACTCTAACCACTGTGCCACCATGGCTCTTATGCTGAAAACTCAGAATGGTTGCTAAACAAGGCGATTGCTAAATGAGGACTACTTGTATACAAACCCACTGAAAACTTTTCTCCACAAATCCTGCGGTATTTTTAAATCTGCCTTCTATAAACTTTAGGAGAGCATCAGTGAACTCACCTGTCTGGAATCGTGACTTCAGCACATCAGGAGGGATTCCTACAGCCCAGTTGAAGATCCCTGCCATGCCTCCAGCAAAGAGGATTCTGGGTACACTGAGGTCACTGACACTGTGGAAAGCAGGAGACGGGGAGGAAAAAGAGCAAGCATGAATTCATCAAAATGGCTACTAAAAAAAGAAATAGAATAGGGGTGTCAAACTGGCGGCCCAACGGGCCAGACATGTCACGCGCAGGTCACGCCCACACCAGCTCTGCGGATGGGAAAAAAGTCACAAAATGTCACGTGACAATAAGGTGACGCTGCGAGTTTGACACCCGCGAAATAGAAGAAGAGAAAGATTGGGTGCATCTCATTCAGACTCATGGGGTGGGGGCAAAGGTTATACATTAAAGACTTCCGTCCAGGGAAGTCAGCAATTTTACTTCAAAATGGGCTGTACAGGTAGTCCTCAAATTGCAACAACAGTTCATTTAGTGACCGTTCGAAGTATGCACGGCACTCAAAAAAGCGACATGATCATTTTTCACACTTATGATGGTTGCAGTATCCCAATGGTCACATGATCAAAATTCAGATGCTTGGCAACTGGCATTTATTTATGACGGTTGCAATGTCCTGGGGTCACTTTGAACCCCTTTTGTGACCTTCTGATAAGCAAAATCAATGGGAAAGCTAGGTTCACTTAACAACCGTGTTACTAATTTAACAAATGCAGGGATTCACTTAACAACTGTGGCAAGAAACATGGTAAAATGAGGCAAAGTTCACTTAACAACTGTCTGGCTTAGTAAGAGAAATTTTGTCTTAAGTAGAGGAATACCTGTATTTGCCCAAGCGGAAGATCTCTGTAGAAAAAGTTATTGCTACAACTACTGGCACATCAAGCTTAATTTATAGTACAACTGACTTATATAGCCAGAACTAGCCAATCAAAATCAAATGGTTACAGATTCAACAAGAAGCCAGGTTGATATCCTTCAAACTGTACTGTGCTAAAAGAAGAAAATGTCCCTTTGCAATTGGTTGTTAGAATAAAAGCTTCTAACTGTATGTAGATTCATATAATCTCCAAGTTAAAGCCTAATGTTTGGCACCAAAGTACTGAAATATAGCTAACAGTGGTTTATTCAACAAATTATATTTAATCAAACCCATGGCTTATTGCAATATAGAAATCCAGCAGCTTTGCCATATATGCTACATTATGGTTCATGGTAGATTATGCTGATGATTCCATTAGCTTTCCTTATAAGATGCACTGACTTGATCCCTAAAACATATTTTATAAATGTCAAATTATATTATGCACTATTTATGTCTTAAATGTATATGCCTCCCATTTCAGTGTCAAGCAACTCAAAGAAATAATCCTTTATCTCATCAAACTATTAGTACGAAGCTCTTATTTCAGAATAAAAAGAATTCCTTAGTTGTTTTTGTCAGAAATCCAGCATTCTCCTTACCTCTGCCCCTGAGGTGTCAAAATATTTTTCAGCCATTCATAAGTCATGAAGTACATCCCACTGGCTGGAACATCTGGTCCAATAAACAGAGCCAACTTAGAAAAATGAGAGACACAACTGCCCACATTGGCAAGGACAAAAAGGATAAAACCTGCCCGCTTTCTGTAAGTAGAATTATAATAACGGCAGAAACAATGCACTCCACTTGCTGCTTTAGACCTTGATTTGATTGACAGAGAAAACAAGATTTGAAGGATTGTCTCTTCCCAGTTACATCTACCCAATTAGAGAAGGATGGAGAGAAATAGAGAAAAAGGGCCTTCTCTATGGTGGCTCCATATACATTTGACTCCCAACCTGATACATTTCTAGAAGGCTCTGAAGGTATGGTTCTCTCAAACAGGCCTAGGAAACCCAAATTGATACAGAGCCGATCATGTGGCTGGGAAAGGGTTAGGAATTTTATACTACCTATTTTTAATGTTGTAAGCCACCCGGAGTCATTGTGTGTGAGTTGAACAATCATATATATTTATAATACTGTACATAAACATTGTGATATAGCAGCATTGTTCACACAGCAGAAATATTTCTGTCATTCCCTCTCACAGTTAGCTGGCTGGACATAAGGTTAGCCACATTGGACTCTTTAATGTACCCCTTATCATCTTCATCCTTGTAGCTAGTGAAAAGGAGGCCTCAGTTTCTTTGAGGGGAGCAATTTTTTAAAGGAAGAAAATACAGGTAGTCCTTACTTATGACAACTGAGCCCAAAATTTAAGTTGCTAAGCAAGGCAGTTCTCAAGTCAGTATTGCCCCATTTCACAACCTTTTTTTTGCCACAGTTGTTCAGCAAGTGATTGCAGTTGGTAAGCGAATCATGCAGTCATTAAGCGAATCTGGCTTGCTCCATTGACTTTGCTTGTCAGAAGCCAGCTGGGAAGCTTACAAATTGTGATCACATGATCCCAGGACAGTACAACTGTCATAAATACATGCCAGTTGCCGAGCACCCAAATTTTGATCATATGACCATGGTTATAAGTATGAAAACTGGTCATGTGCCACTTTTTCAGCGCCGCTGCAACTTCAAACAGTCACTAAATGGATGGTTATAAATCGAGGACTACCTGTACAAATGGGGTGGCATGGTCACAAGCAACCTCCCCATGGAGAGGTCTGAAGGGCCCTATTTTCCTACCTCTCATTTTTGTTCATTTTTTACCCTTCCCCCATGTGTCTATAGTTTGTCAGAATGGCAGTAGAAAAGGAATCTTATACAAACATGGGATTGGCTAGAAGAACAGCAAAGACTGACTGATACAAATAACCAAACATAGACTGATAAGCAAAAGAGTAAGAAATAATAGGATTATAAGTGTTAAATTAGAATGTATTGAGAGGGAAATAGTGTTTGTATAGATGCACCAATGGATATCTGCTGTAAGAAGGAACATGTCGTTCCGATGTTATTTGTACGGGTAGTGTATGTTTTTGTCAATGTATATAAGTGTTTATAATTTTAAAAAAAATCAAAAACAGAAACATGGGATTGGGTGTATTTCAATTCAGCCAGTTCTGACAGGTTCTGGAGAACCGGTAGTGGAAATTTTGAGAGTGGGGAGGGAATGGGAATTTTGCAGTATCCTTGCCATGCCCACAAAGCCACACCCACAGAACCGGTAGTAAAAACAATTTGAATCCCACCACTGTATTTGGGGCTAAATCAAATTCCTGCAGAGTTCACTGGGTGAATGAATTTAGATCTTCGATTCAAAATCTGATTTAATTCAGCCAGCTAGCTCTGCAGGGATTAGACTTGCATGATAGGCTAACCGCCGCTCTATAATTATCTAGTCAAGTGTGCTACGTAAACAGGGTTTTAAAAAAAACATGAGGGGGGAGCTTTTATAGTTCAATTATTTTAAGAACAATTCTCCACAACTACCTCTCATGAGTGTGAGCACTGTTCCTTTGTACACGCCTCGAATGCCAGCTTCACGATATAGTTGTTTGGCACAGTCCAAGGGGCCCGCATATTTTTTTTCACCGGAGGCTGCTTGGATCTAATTGGTTAAAAAAAAAAAGGCCACATCAATTATAACCTACCATTCCTTAAATAATTCAATCTTCCTAAATCTAAGCTACTGTTGAAATGAGTCTGTGCATCTCAACTTTTCCTAAGAAATCCCCATGAGATGAGATTCAATCCAGAGTTTGTTGATTATGCACCAAAATGGTAAAAAATGAAAATAAAAAACCAAACCCCGTAGCTGCCATCTCTCCCAAAAAGTTTTTCTAGCTGTTTAAGCACCCAGAGCAGGCTTCTAGTAGCTCTACCCATTCAAGAAGCCCCAGTACAAACTTTTGTGAAGAAAGTTATTCATAATTGTAACTGGGACTTTGTCTTAAAACATTAAAAAATATATCTGAAAATAAAGAGATGTTAAAAGGATAACGAGCGGAGTAACAAGGAGTTGTGACAGACAAAACTTTAAGATAACGGAAAGCTGGGCTACTTTAGAAAAGAACTTTTAAATGAAATAGAACAATCGTAATTCGAGCTATTTATTTTTCTTCATATTGGATAAGTTTCCTTTTTTTTAAAATTCCCACAGAAAAGGTTTTTAAGGAAGGAAACAAGAGAAGAGACTCTTCTCGTTTATTGAATTGGCCCTGCCTTGACTCTAAGGAACAGTCTTAAATAGTTTTAAAAACACAAAGACAATATAACAGCTACATATAAAATTGGCCATGTTTCACTGATACGTTAACAGGGTTCATATATCTTGCTAAACCATAACCTTAAATTAATAAATAAAGTGCAGTTAGCTGTATTCCCACAACACATTAAATGAATGAATGAATGAATCTATATATATATAAAAACGACTCTGTGTGTGTGTGTGTATGTTCCAGCATAACTCTGGAATACTTGGAGCAATTCCAACCAAACTTGGTACACAGATGATTTACCCTCTGGAAACAAATATTGGGGGGTGGGGGGTGGAGACACCTCTAAAATCTTTTTTTTGGGGGGGTCTGTTAAGATACAGCCTGTTGTGCCTTAAAATGGCTTCCACTGTATAGCACAGTGGAGTTGCCATGGTAACGGCTTCACAGTACTCCACAAGAGGGCTCCCTCTAGTAAAGGGGAAAATTCAACGTTAGAAATTACATTTGGTCCAGACATTTCCCCCCTATAAATACTCGGGCAACGCCAGGTTATCAACTAATATTAAAAAATTACTAGTAGTCCTCAACTTATGACCAGTTGCTTAGTGACTGATAAAAGTTACAACAATCCTCTGCCCCCATCCCCCCAAAGCTACTTATGACCCAGTTGCAACTTCCGGGCTGTTCAATGGTCTCGTGAACACATTTTGGGCACTCAGCAACTAGTTTGCACTTGTGGCTGTTTGCAGTGTCCTGCAGTCATGTGACTGTGATTTATGACTTTTTTTTTTCAGAAAGTAGCATTTGTGTCTGATTTCTGGGGGGAAAAACACTTCATAGCGAACAAAGGGTTCGCTTAGCAATTGCTGTGAACTGAGAACCAGTTTGGTCTAGTGGTTAAGGCCCCAGTTTAGAAAGCAAGAGACTATGAGTTCACATCCCTCTTTAGCCATGAAAGCCAGGTGGGTGACTTTGGGCCAGTCGCTTTCTTTCAGCCCAACTCACTTCCCAGGGTTGTTGTTGTGGGGAAAATAGAAGGAGGAAAATGTGTTGGATATGTTTACTGTCTTGAGTTATTTGTGAAAATATAGATGGGATATAAATAAATGAAATGAATGTATTTGCTTTATGACTGCATGGTCTCTTTACAACCAAGATGTTTGCTTAATGACAGTTACAAAAAATTGGGTCTGGTCATCTGGTGATGAGCCACTTTATGACCATCATGGAGTCATAACTTGAGGACTACCTATTTTTTGACATAGTATGACCCCAGCCACAATAATCATCCAGCTATTGTGTATGTGCCCCAAGAAGCGGGATGCTTGGGTGTTGTCTAAACTGACAAGCTAAGGTCAGGCTGGTTTGTATTTGCCTGGGACATTTCCCAGGAAGATCAGGACTTAAGTTAGACTGGACCCTTGAAAAACAAAGTGATCAATCACATTTATATTTTGCCAGGAAAACTGCATTGGTTTGTCCATGAAGTCAACAGAATTGAAGGTGTTTCAAAGGAGATCCCATCTACTGATATAATGTGCATATATATGCCAGGATTTTCAATCTTAATGGGAGAATGTTGTTTAGGAGTCAATACAGAATTAATTAAATCTCTAACCAGACAACAAGATTTCCAACTTTGCCTATCTTGCTTCTCTAATTACTTCTGTGCTCCAGTTTTAGCCATCAGAGGAATCTAATATCACAATGAAACAATGCTAAGGAAATTGGAATATTGATAGTTACAGGAGATAAGATGTGTTCTGAAATTTGAGCATTTTTACCTCCCATACACATAATTCTTTAATCTAAATGTTTGCATATATTCTCTCTCCCTCCCTCTCCCTTCCTGTCTCTCGCTCTCTCTCCCTCCCTCCCTTCCTCTCTCTCTCTCTACATACATACATACATACATACATACATACATACATACATACATACATACATTTTCTTCCAACAGAAGAAAAAAACACTTAAGCTCCCCCCTGGTTCAGCTGATAAAGTGAGGAGAATTTGTGGCTTAGAGGTTAATGCAACTGCCTAATATGCAGACAGCCCAAGTTCGAATCCCAGAAGGGTATGGCTAGCTGATGAGAGCTAAATAGCTTGAAATAGATCTATACTAGTCTCCCTTTATTTTGTTATCAGTAAAAATGTAACACATATATACATATCAAAAATTTAGATAGCCATGCTGTCAACAAGATTACAATTATGAATATGCTCATCCTAAAGAAAGATAAATAATGTGGATAGCATGATGTTGCTCAGTTGTGGGATGGAGCATGGAAAACGTCACCTCTTACCTGTAGTAGGCACTTGATCCTTTCTCCTGGTGCCATAATTGCAGTGGTAAACACCCCTGATAACATTCCTGCTGCAAACAGCTGAGGATATCTATATAGCAGACAATACAATGTGGGGTATAGATTAAATATAAGAAATGCATTACAGGCACAGTTTACGAATAATTTATCCTTCCAAAGAGTTCCTTTTCTAGAAATAAAAAACCCAACCAACAATTACGTAATAAATGAACATAAAGGTAGTCCAATCTTAGAGTCGAAAGTTCCAAATATGTGCCATGAAAACTAATGTTCTCAACAACATTTAATTATGCCATTATTTTTTTCCCATATATATCCCAACAGATGCCTTAGAAGAGCCAAGGAGAGGTATTCAGAGCTCTAATTTCCTCCAGCTGGTCAAATTCAGCCAAAACAGACATGGGTCAAGTAAATATTATGGCTCAAGATTTTTGCCTCAAGTATCAATATGACATATCCAGGCAAATGCAGCCATCAAGGCAGAATCATTTGCAAAATAAATTCAATGTTTGGTATAAAAATAATGATTTTTTTAAAAAACTATATTTTCTAAATAAAAGTAAAGACTGGAAAGGTTCATCCATTAGTGAGGGATCTTTAATTAAAGAGAATGATGTTATTGTTTAAACACTGCACTATAGTTTATAAAACTGAAGAAAAAGAAGAAAATAGAATGGTTCATGTACCACGTTAATTCATACTGCTGAATATATATGCATTCATATATTGTGTGACTCAAGCCACAATGACTTACAAACTATCATTTAAGTAATCTATGAACTGTCAAGTATTGTTCATTTTAGAACTAGTGGCTTGGTATTATAATCCAGCATCAAACCCTAACACTGCCTGCCTATCTAGAAGCTATGGTGGCACCGTGATTAGAATGCAGTATTGCGGGTTGACTCTGCCCATTGCCAGCAGTTTGATTCCGACTGCCTGAAGATTGACTCAGCTTTCCATTCCTTTGAAGTCGGTAAAATGAGGACTCAGATTATTGGGGGAATATACTGACTCTGTAAACCACTTAGAGAGGGCTGTAAAGCACTATGAAGAAGTATATAAGTCTAAGTGTTGCTATTACTATTGCTGCCTGCCTGTCTATCTATCTCAGTGGCTAAGACACTTGATCAGAAACATTGGCAGTTCAGCAGTTCGAATCCCTAGCACCGCATAATGGAGTGAGCTCCCGTTACTTGTCCCAGTTTCTGCCAACCTAGCAGTTCGAAAGCACATAAAAATGCAAGTAGAAAAATAGGGACCACCTTTGGTGGGAAGGTAACAGCGTTCAGCGTTTAGTCATGCCAGCCACATGACCATGGAGACATCTTCGGACAGCCCTGGCTCTTTAACTTTGAAATGGAGATGAGCACTGCCCCCTAGAGTCGGAAACAACTAGCACATATGTGCGAGGGGAAATTTTACCTTTAACTTATCTATCATCTATCATCTATCTATCATCTATCTATCATCTATCTATCTATCTATCTATCTATCTATCTATCTATCTATCTATCTATCTATCTATCATGTATCTATCTATCTATCTATCTATCTATCTATCTATCTATCTATCTATCTATCTATCTATCTTATCTGTCTAGTTTACCGATAGTAGACTAGAGAGGGAGAAAGATATAGATATATCAAGTGGTTGGAGAGAAAGAAGCAAATGAGATCTGGCATTAAAAATAGTCCTCGAATTACAGCCATAAGCCCATCGTAATCATAACTTGTGACAATCATAAATTGGGTCATCTATGTGACTGACCCGATTTTATTATCTTTTTTGGGGCAGTCATTATGTGAATGCTGATGTCATTAAGCCAACCAATGGTTTGCTATGAGTCAGGTACTGCTGAAAACTAGAAGAAAAGGCTTGTTTTCGGCAAAACCATTGTAAAATGCAGTCATGTGGCCCCAGGATGCTGCAGACAGCCATAAATGTGGGCCAGTTGCAAAGCGCCAAAAGTGCAGCCATGTCACTGCAATTGGGGGGGGGGGGATCAGAACTTCGAATCTGAGTTATAAGGGAGGTCTGTCGTAACTTCAAATAGTTGCTAAGCAACTGGCCCTAAGTACAGGAACTACCTGTATATCAACTTTAATACATTGACGATTGGATGGAGAATTGATCTTAAGCATGGCAACATAAGGCCCCTTGCCATGATTTATATTCTTGAATGATGTGAGAACTGCAGTGGAGGGATTTGAGGAGTGAAGTTGGAAGGGCAGCTGTGAAAATCTTATCTGACAGGCAGCTAGGATTAAGAATGTATTTACTGCCAGAGTAGTTAAGTACTGACTGACTATTGGGTGCCCCGTAGAGTCAAACGAAGCTATTTATAAAATTATTTAAAACTGCTTGATAAAAGTCACTTTGCTTTTTTTTCCCTTTAAATCTGAACCAAACCACTGTGCTTTCCTTTGAGTTCCCCACACAGAACAGGATTCAGTAGCAAGACAGATAGAACCTATAGAGATCTCCAACAAGGTTCAGTTGATTTTTAAACAACAGGAATATGGTCACAATCAGGACTTGCCTTATGTCAAATACAAATGGAAAGAACAAAACCTTAGTGTTGCAAATCCTAATCTGTAGGATTTAGGCAGTGAATCTGACTCTAACACATGTAACAGAATCTGAAAGCTTCGAAGTAATAATCTTGTAATCTCAAGGTTTTACGTGTTTCTTGAATACGTTGATGAATACATGAGCATGAAAACTGAAACACCATATGCTGCATACTGCAAACATTGTTCCAGAAGGTAATACAAATATGAATGTGCTTTATTTTCTAAAGCTTCTGTAGGCAATCTAACTGAGGTGAAGGCATCTTTGGAATTTGCAGATAACATGGGGAGTGCATCCACATGACTACCATGAAGTGCCTGGTAAATTATTAAGAAATATGGGGTATTGTGTTGATTGGAGGATGAGCTGGCCCTCCAGACTGCTGCCTATGGTACCTTTAGGAATTTTACAGTATTGAAAGATATTGCTGCAAATAAATAAGATGGTAGAAGTTGATGTTTGCAATAAGTCAAAGCATCCCAATACAATACAATACAATGCAACATCCTACCTGTCAATGACTACTTCAGCTTCAACCACAATAATACATGAGCAAACAATACAGGTGAAACTCAAAAAATTAGAATATCGTACAAAAGTTCATTTATTTCAGTAATGCAACTTAAAAGGTGAAACTAATATATGAGATAGATTCATTACGTGCAAAGCAAGATAGTTCAAGCCGTGATTTGTCATAATTGTGATGATTATATCTTATAGCTCATGAAAACCCCAAATCCACAATCTCAGAAAATTAGAATATCACATGAAATCAATAAAACAAGGATTGTACATAGAACAATATCAGACCTCTGGAAAGTATAAGCATGCATATGTACTCAGTACTTGGTTTGGGCCCCTTTTGCAGCAATTACTGCCTCACTGCAGCGTGGCATGGAAGCTATCAGCCTGTGGCACTGTTGAGGTGTTGTGGAAGACCAGGATGCTTCAATAGCAGCCTTCAGCTCTTCTGTATTGTTCGGTCTCATGTCTCTCATCTTTCTCTTGGCAATGCCCCATAGATTCTCTATGGGGTTCAGGTCAGGCGAATTTGCTGGCAAATCAAGCACAGAAATCCCAGGTTTGTTGCTTTTGGCAGTGAACCAGGTTTTGGTGCTTTTGGCAGAGTGGGCAGGTGCCAAGTCCTGCTTGAAAATGAAGTCAGCATCCCCATAAAGCTCATCTGCGGAAGGAAGCATTAAGTGCTCCAAAATCTCCTGGTAGACGGCTGCGTTGACCGTGGACTTAATGAAGCACAGTGGACCAACACCAGCAGATGACATGGCTCCCCAAATCAACACAGACTGTGGAAACTTCACACTGGACTTCAAGCATCTTGCAGTGTGTGCCTCTCCATTCTTCCTCCATACTCTGGGTCCTTGGTTTCCAAATGAGATGCAAAAGTTGCTCTCATCAGAAAAGAGGACTTAGGACCACTGAGCAACAGACCAGGTCTGTTTTTCTTTAGCCCAGGTAAAACGCTTCTGACATTGTTTGTTGTTCAGGAGCAGCTTGACAAGAGGAATACGACATTTGAAGCCCATGTCCAGGATCCGTCTGTGTGTGGTGGCTCCTGATGCACTGACTCCAGCCTCAGTCCACTCCTTGTGAAAGTCCCCAACACTTTTGAATGGCCTTTTCCTGACAATCCTCTCCAGGCTGCGGTCATCCCTGCTACTTGTGCACCTTTTTCTTCCACACTTTTCCCTTCCACATAACTTTCTATTAATGTGCTTTGATGCAGCACTTTGGGAAAATCCAACTTCTTTTGCAATTACCTTTTGAGGCTTTCCCTCCTTATGGAGGGTGTCAATGATGGTTTTCTGCACAACTGTCAGGTCAGCAGTCTTTCCCATGATTGTGATTCCTACTGAACCAGACTGAGAGACCCTTTAAAGATTCAGGAACCCTTTGCAGGTGTTATGGCTTAATTAGCTGATTAGAGTAGGACACTTTGAGCCTGGAATACTGCACCTTTTCACAATATTCTAATTTTCTGAGATTGTGGATTTGGGGTTTTCATGAGCTGTAAGCCACAATCATCACAATTATGACAAATCACGGCTTGAACTATCTTGCTTTGCATGTAATGAGTCTTATCTCATATATTAGTTTCACCTTTTAAGTTGCATTACTGAAATAAATGAACTTTTGCACGATATTCTAATTTTTTGAGTTTCACCTGTAGATACAAACTCAAGGTAAACTGCTCCAAACTCAATTGCAGAAAATACTACTTCAGTAACAGAATGGTCAATGCCTGGATTTCACTACCTGATTTTGTTGTTACATTTCCAAACCACCATAATTTTAACCTAAGATTGTCTACTGTTGACCTCAACTCATTCCTAAGAGGACTGTAAGGGGCATGCATAAGCACACCAGTGTGCCTACCGTCCCTGTCCTACTGTTCCCATTATTTGTACCCATTTACTGTATTCATTTTTACGTTTATACTTATACTTGTTATCTTTTACATGTTTGACAAACTAAATAAAATAAAATAAGAAAATAAATTATGGGGAAAAATTAAGTGAGTGTAGCGAAACCTGGTGGATAGCAAGGGAAGTATCTGGGAACACCCTGATTCCTATGGACAAAATCTTGCTACTCCTGAACTAGAGTTCTTACATCTAGATGGGAGATAAAGACAAACAAAATTGTTGTATCTCTTTGTTTTTATAAACTTTTACAAAGTTTCTTAATCAAACTTCAGCTACACAAAAATGCCATCTCACAGAGAACAGTGTGGCTTCTACAATCATACTCATTCAGAATTAAGTCCTACTCATTTTAGGACCCAGATTGTTGGGGGCAATATGCTGATTCTCTAAACTGCTTAGAGAGGGCTATAAAGACCTATGAAGCAGTATATAAGTCTAAGGCTATTGCTATTATCATACCTTTTTAATTGCCTAAAAACTACACGTTTGTGCAGAAGTACCTTTTAAAAAAATCTTCATATTCAAGTAAGTATGCAAGGAAGTATAAGACAAAGCAGAATGGATTTTTGTAAAATCTGGTAATTCCTTATTACCTGGATGTTGTTAAGAGAGTATTGAAAATGTGCTGGGCAGATGGCTAATGTTTGTGAGGATGAGTGATGTACACCACAAAAGTGGGCCTTGCAGAGTAGTTATCATTGGCATATAGATGAGATTTATATATAGGTGGTCCTCACTTAATGAACATTCCTTCAGCAACTGCCCAAACCAAGGATGGTGCTGAACGGGATCTAGCACAACTCTCTATGGCTACCTCATCACGGCCAACTGGCCATGGGGCAATTCAATGCTGCGTTAGTTTGATTCAATTACTTTTATTATTAGTGACAGCGTTTTCATCAAAATTATAATAACTCTTGTATGTCTGGATTGACTTTATTTATTGTTATTATTGGTCATGGTTCAATTGAAATTAATTTAACTTTTGTATTTGTTGAATTGTCTCGCTGCAAGTTATCCCATAGGGAGTTGGCCTGTTCCGTGCTGAATGAGTGGTGTAATACATTATACCTTGTAATACATTACAATGGTCACAGCAGTGGTGGGTTGCAGGTGGTACGCCCCGGTACGGGCGTACCGGAGCCTGCCCGGAGCACTGGGCACCGTTCCGGTACGGTGCTCCGGAGGGCCACCCGCCCAAGTTCCTTACCTGTCCTTTAAGCCTTTGGCGCTTCCACGCACATGCATGGTGCGTACGGAGCCTGTGCGACGCTCCGCCGAGCAGCTGAAGCGTCGCGGACGCTTGCCGAGGCGTCACAGGCAGGTACAATGCATGCACGTGCCTTGCGCGTGTGCACCGCACGCATCTATGTGGGCGACGCTGATTCGGAACCAGTGATGTGCGGTGAGGTTTATGGCTGGTGAGGCTGGTGACGTCATCAGGAAGGCGGGGAATGGGACCACGTGTGCTGGAGGCTGAGGCTGCCTCAGTCTCCAGCACACGTGATCCCATTCCCTGCCTTCCTGAGTGTGCTCCACCGGCTCGTGCTCCACAGTCCCCAACAGCAGCTGCTTTTCAGTGCTTTTCTGAGCGTCTGGCGTTTAGGACATCCAGCTATCTACCTAAACGCCAGACGCACAGAAAAGCACTGAAAAGCACTGAAAAGCACTTCGCCTCCAAGCCACTTCGTCTTGATGATGTCACCGCAGCTGCTGGGCGCGGCCGGACGGATGTAGCCAGAGCGACGCCGGGGCGGTCCGGGCGGGCGAAAGAGCGAGCGAGCAAGCGATGGAGGATCAGGCAGCCTGATCCTTGGTCGCTCGCCCGCCGGACTGCCTCGGCGCCACTCTAGCTACCTCCTTCCGTCTGCGCCCAGGAGCTGCGGAGGCAGAAATGTTGTTGGTGCTCCAGAATGACGAAGCCACGAAAGCGACTGGGGAATGACGAGAACCTTCCTGCCTCTGCTGGACTTCGCGCGCTCCTCGTGACTGCAATAGACGTCCAGAAGCGGCTTTTGTGGCTAATGGGGTTTGGGCTTCCAGCCCAACAGCCCCTGCCACTTCTGGACATCTATTGCAGTCGCGAGGAGCGCGCAAAGTACAGCGGAGGCAGGAAGGTTATTGGCGCTTCCGAGAACCCTCCTGCCTCCGCCGGTTCCCAGCTGGCACCGCCCCGCGCGCGCACCTCCTCCTCCTCCTCCTCCCTCCTCTTCTTCTTCACTCCCCAAAGGCTCTTCTCCTTACCGGAGCTTAGCGGGAGCTGTGTAAAAGGGATGGGAGGAAATATATATTATTATTATATATTATTATTTCATGATGAGAGGTGAGGCTCTGCCTCCCCTGCCTCCCCTGACCGTATGTCCCTGTTCGACCAATGGGTCACAGCATTCCCCACAGTCATGTGATCACTATGTGCAATATTCCTTGTACTTCCTGGAAGCAAATTTAATGAAGAAACCGGCAGAAGGAATAAATGCAACCACATGATAGCCTTACTTAATGACCCACCATGATCTGCTTAATGACAGCAACTGAAAGTGCCAGAATTTCCATTGCTAATCAGCACGGTTATGTGATGTCGCATTTATGACCATGTTGCTTAGCGACAGAAATTCCGACTCCAATTACCGTTGTTACATGAAGTCTATCCATGTTCTGAATCGCAATTAAGAGAAAGTGTTACAAGCCCTTTAGGATGTCACACACCATACTGAAGTAAAAAGAAAACCTTCTAAACGGACATCTGTTTTGCCTGAGAAGAGAACTACACAAAAACAGCGCACAGAATGTCTGTTTATAGCTAGTGTGATCAGTCCCACGGTTTTTTTTTTTAGGAACTTTAAAATTTGCCAGATTAAATTTTTTGCAATTAAAAAAAAACACTCCTCTATTTATAACCAAAAAATAAAAAAATAAAACTTCACTTTGGCTGCGACGACGGAATGCAGCATTGTTTGAAAAATAAGAACAGATTGGAAAACCTCAAGAGAGCATCCCTGAAATAGTCTGAACAATTTCATTACTCACGTCAAGATGTCATCTGGGGTCTTCTGCTGCAGCTTTTTGCCCAAGCCAAACCCGAAGAAGCAGACAGCAAACATAGGAGTTACTCCAACAATGGGGGCTGCCATCCCCTTATACAAGCCACGGAAACCCTGTAAGAAATAGGTAGGTGGATTATTTATTTATTAAAGGTAGGTGGCTGCTCATCTCAAGCGCAAACAATAAAACAGAATTACTCCATGAATCATAGACTGTAAATAGCAGCCGAGCAACCAACCTACACAACATCAAGGATTACTTGGAAGTTTCTGCCCAGTTCAAGAGGATCTCAATTCTTCAATCCTATAGATATTTTTTTACAGAGGAGGCTGCTATGGGTGATCCAGTTCAGCTAAGGCAACAAGTGGGTTTGCCTCAAAAGGCATTTAGAAACTGCAGCTGGTATGAAATGCAGCAGCAGCCTCCACTGGCATTGGAGGCCATAACCGTATTACTCCTATGCTGCAGAACTTGCCTTAGTTGCCAAGATGGATGCAGTTTAAAGTTCTGTTTTTAACTTACAAATCTTTACATAGCTTGGATGCCAGGTATCTGCAAGAAAGCCTTCTTCAACCCAAACCAGTGGTGGGTTCCAGATCCCGTTCCAACCGGTACGGTGCATGCATTGTAACTGCAAATGAAGCTTCCGCAAACCTTCGTGACGCTCCAGCTGCTTGGCGGAGGGTCGCGCAGGGGCTGTACGCGCCATGCGCATGCATGCAAAGCGCCAAAAGCTTTAAAACACGGTAAGCAGCTCGGGGGGGGGGGCGATATGTGCATACCGGAGCCTGCCTGGAGCAGGGTGGTGGCTCCCTCTCTCTGGAATATCACCCCTCCAGAAATCAGACTGGGCCCTATTCTAACACTCTTTCAGAAGGCTCTGAAGACATGATTCTGCCAGGGGACCTGGGGAACCCAAAGTGGGATGGAGCCCATTAAATGGCTGGTATCAGAGATGGATTCCTACTGGTTTGGACTGGATCGGCCAAACCAGTAGTGGTTTGGCAGCCTGGGTCACAGGAACCAGCAGTGACCCAGGCCTGCCACGCCCCCAAACCGGTTCTCTTACGAGGCCGCCATCTTGATTTTCGGTTTTGGCATTAGCAGAACAATTGTAATTGCACAAATTTAATTTTTTTTAAAATGTTTTGCACATGCACAGATCTTTTTTTATGTAGACACGCACACCAAACCAGCAGTAATGCTGGAAGCAACCCCCCCCCCCCCCGGCTGTTATGGATGTATGTTGTTGTCGGGGTGAGGAGGTGGGAGGTTATTATTTTATTTTTTATTTTATTTTTTTTATATTGTGTTTTTATGCCCCGTAAGTCGCTTTGTCACCATGTGCGAGTTGGAGGCAATATACATTTTCTAAATAAAATAAAACTAAAAATTGTTATTCTTCTCCCGCAATTAGGACTAAGGTGAGAAGGAGACGCTTCTTTGTCACAGCCCTCCAGACTCTGTAATTGCTGATTAGTACAGCTCAGTCCAGGGACGTGGTGGCTAAGACGCTGAGCTTGTCAATCAGAAAGGTCGGCAGTTCAATGGTTCGAATTCCTAGTGCCGCGTAACAGAGTGAGCTCCTGTTACTTGTCCCAGATTCTGCCAACCTAGCAGTTCGAAAGCATGTAAAAATGCAAGTATAAAAATAGGGGCCACCTTTGGTGGGAAGGTAACAGCGTTCCGCGCGCCTTCGGCGTTTAGTCATGCAGGCCACATGACCATGGAGACATCTTCAGACAGCGCTGGCTCTTCGGCTTTGAAATGGAGATAAGCACCTCCCCCTAGATTCAGGAACGACTAGCACAGTGATGGCGAACCTATGGCACACACACCCGAGGCCCTCCGGAGGCTTCATGAGCTTCCCTGACCCCTTTGGAGCGCTCAAAACGACCCTCCGAGCAAATTGGAAGTGACTTCCTGTTTGCTCGGAGGATCGTTTTGAGCGCTCCAAAGGCGTAAGGGAAGCCTCCAGACGGTCCCTGAAGCCTTCGGAGCGCTCAAAACGATCCTCCGAGCAAACAGGAAGTCACTTCCAGTTTGCTCGGAGGATCGTTTTGAGCACTCCGAAGGCGTCAGGGAAGCCTTTGGACGATCCCTGAAGCCTTCGGAGCGCTGAAAACGATCCTCCGAGTAAACCGGAAGTGACTTCGTTTTGCTCGGAGGGTCGTTTTGAGCACTCCGAAGGCTTCAGGGACTGTCCTGAGGCTTCCCTGACGCCTCCAGAGGGTGTCCGGGGGGGCGGGGGAGGCTGTTTTCGCCCTCCCCAGGCTCCTATAAAGCCTCGAGCCTGGGGAGGGCGAAAAAAGCATGTAAAAATGGGGGGGGAGCACCTGTAGTGCACGCATATGCACTGGGGGGTCGCCCATCACATTATGGGTGCGGCACGCCCGCACACAACCCGCCTGCGCTCCCTCACTTATGGCACGCGAGCCAAAAAAGGTTCGCCATCGCTGGACTAGCACATATGTGCGTGGGGAACCTTTACCTTTATCTTACAGTTCACTCCAGTTCTTTCAGGATCTGGGAAACAGAACTCTTTGGGAAGATTGCTTCAGCTAGTGAAGATTGCAGGTTAGGAATGTTCCAATTGAAATACAGGTAGTCCTCGACTTTACAACTGTCCATTTAGTGACCATTCAAAGTTATAACAGCACTGAAAAAAGTGACTTTTGTTTTTCACACTTGTAGCATTTCATGGGCATGTTATATAAATCCAGACGCTTAACAACTGATTCCTATTTAAGACCATTACAGTGTCCCAAGGTCGTCTGATCCAATTTTGCAACCTTCTGACAAGCAATGGCAATGGGGAAACCAGGTTCATTTAACAACCGTGTTACTAACTTACGGTAACAACTGCAATGATTCACTTATCAACTGTGGCAAAAAAAGTCATAAAATGAGGCAAAGCTCACTCAAATGTTTCCCTTAGCAACAGAAATTCTGGGCTCAATTATGGTCGTAAGTCAAGGACTAGCCATCTTTAAATTTTTACTACCGTTTTTATTATTACTATTTTATTATACGACAGATGTTTTTGTAAACCATTGGCAGTCATGATTGTGGTGGTTTAAAAGATCAAGATGCATGAACCCAAGGCAAACTCTGGCTTGGGAATGTAAGAATAAACCATGATTGATTAAGAACAAAAAACTCTCACCTTTTCAAAACGTATGCCTAAAAATTGGACAGACTCCTTCCGTCTCACCATTAGTTTTTCTCATTGAAAAAGACCGAGCTTATATCTACTGGTCTCAGGTATCATTCCCACACATATCCATTCCTATAATATACATAAGACTCTGGCAGGCACTGCAAGTCAGCTGGCAAAAATACCTCTTTCACAAGAGTCTTTCTGAAACAGTCCAAGGTCCCAGCATAAAGAGGAGGCTCTCCCGACAAAGGCTTCGGCTGAGTCTGTAGCCTGACCTACAAAATATAAGGAACATGGAAGGAAGACCAAAGATGTGCTTGCGTTACTTAATCCATTTATGAGGTGAAAATATCCATCCACATCTGATTTAATCACCCCATTCCTCTTCTTTTCCAAAGGAGTCCGAAAACAGTCTTATAATGAGACAAACAGTCCAGGAGTGGGCTGCTGGGGGTTCGCAGGGGTTCGGGAGAACCTCTAGCTAAGATTCTGTGCAGTTCGGAGAACCCCCAAACACCCTGGCTGGCCCTGCCCACCCCTCCCCTCCTCGGAGTCCCATGCGGCCCATTTTGGATGCAGGTAAGTGCAGGGAGCGCGTCGAGGCTCAGGGAGGGCAAAAATGGGCCTACCGGAAGTTCAGAAAGGCCGGAAAGGGGCCCATTTCTGGCCTCCAGAGCCTGGAGAGGCTGTCTTGCCCTCCCAGAGGCTCAAGGGAAGCCTCTGGATCCCTCCCTTACCACCCACCACCACTGCCATGGTGCAGGAGGCAGACTAGGCCAGATTTCTGTGTCAGATTTCTCTGCTTTTATTTCTGCTTTTTTTTTAAAACCAACATCACCTTTTACCTTTTTATTTAGTTCATGTCTCACTTTTCTATTCTGGCAAATGCTCAAGGATGATCCTCCCCGGGTTTAATCCTGTTTAATTCTCAGAGCCTGCCTCAACAAGTCCCTGCAGTTCTCTTGGCAAGGTTTTTAGAAGTGGTTTGCCATTGCTTGCTTCCTAGGGCTGAGAGGGAAGGACTGGCCCAAGGCCACCCAGCTGGCTTCATGCCCAAGGTGAGAATAGAACTCACAAGTCTTCTGGTTTCTAGTTGATGCTTTAATCCAGCACAACAAACTGGCTCTCTCTCAGAAGATTACAACATTAAAAAATTAATAATCAACAGGAGACAATGTCTTACATGCCAGAAGGCAAAAGGGCGTCTCCTGGAGATCTTATCAGTTCAGCAGGCCTCTAAGGATAAAGGTGGTCCCTTAGATAGCAGGACCCACAGCTGTCTGAGGCTTTAAAAGTGAACTGCAACATCTCCAATTATGCCCTGTAAACCATTGTACCCAGTAATTGTTTCTGACCTAGAGCAGGGGTGTCAAACTCGCGATGTCACCTTGTTGTCACGTGACGTATCACAACTTTTTCCCCTTTGCTAAACCTGGGGGAGGGGGGTGGGCATGACGCATCCAGCCTGCGAGTTTCATACCCATAACCTAAAGACTCTGTTGTGTGCATTATGCCAGCAATTGAATGGACATGCCCATCATGAAACTGAAATAGCTATTCTGTAGCTCAGTATCAGTGTCAAAGTGAGCTTGTCAATCAGAAGGTTGGCAGTTCAGCAGTTCGAATCCCTAGTGCCGCATAACAGAGTGAGCTCCCATCATTTGTCCCAACTTCTGCCAACCTAGCAGTTCAAAAGCACGTAAAAATGCAAGTAGAAAAAATAGGGACCACCTTTGGTGGGAAGGTAACAGCGTTCCGTGCACCTTTGGCGTTTAGTCATGCTGGCCACAGGACCATGGAGACATCTTTGGATAGCGCTGGTTCTTTGGCTTTGAAACGGAGATGAGCACTGCCCCTAGAGTCGGGAACGACTAAGCATATATGTGCAAGGGGAACCTTTACCTTTAGCTCAGTGTGTTTGTGATCACAACCAGAGTAGTTCGGTTCTGATTCATCGTATTGGTCCAATCCAAGCAATTACATTCGTTCAACAAACTACAGCTCACTGTACCATACGTTAGCTTGTTACATGTACACAGGATTACAAAGAAGAGTAATGATCCAAGGGTCCAAAGCCAGTGTACTAAATAAAGCTTAAATTTAGATTGGGGAAAAAATATCCTTAGCTACCGAAATTAAGAGTGCCTTAGGGCCATCACCCAAACCTACATCCTTCCACCAACCACACAAGTTGTTGCTTTAGAAAAAAAACTGGGAGAATGAAATACCACTGTATACATATATCTTGAAATCTTGTAAGAAGGATGGATTATAAATCTGGCATGTAAATAAACACTTAAAAAAAAACTCTGCTCTTTCACATGTTTAAAGTGGTGTGAAGTCTGTCCCTGCTCAGGAGGAGAGTGTGCTAATTCTTTTTCCATAAGAAAAATAATTCTGAGACTCCTTCGACAAAGTGCATTCTGGGAATGGTAGTTCGTTGACCTTTGTTTTAAAATATTGCCTCTCTTCCCCACTCGCGCAGTGTCTATCGGGGGTTGTAGTCCTTCCTCCCCCCCCCCCCTCACCTTGATAGTATCCAGTGGGTGTCCCACGAAGACCAAGCAGACGCCTCCGAAGCCACCCGCGAAGAAGTTTTTTACGGGGCTGATAGGTGCCTGACGGGACTTAGATTCTTCCGCCATGGCTGCTTCGGAAGCGAGATCGCTCAACGCAACTCTCCCAGCTTTTAGCTTCGCCTCTCGAGGCAACCTTTACCCTGCTTTTCCTTCCCCAACCAGGCGGGGAAAAAAGTAGGCGCTCCGAGATGCCTAGAGAGGCTGCTATTGTTCCTGCTTCCGCCACCCGTGATCTCTACCTATCCTGGAGAGAGTTATTATATTAGCAAGCTGTTCCATAAGAAGTCGCTGGTGTTTTTTCAGTTTCTAATGTTCCCTGTTAAATATATGCATCTTTCTTCAGAAGTTAGTGCCAAATCTTTGTCTCAGCCTTACTCCCTTTGCATACAAAAATCACACAATGAGATAGGGGCTTATATTGCATAAAGCTGATAAGCGGCTTTATTTTATTTATTTAGTTAGTTTGTCAAACATATACAAGATAACAGGTATAAGTATAAACATGGACACGAACAAAGGATATGAGTACAAATAAATATTGGTTTCATTCAAAATATGAGTTAAAGTTGAAATAAAACATTCAGTAAACATGTTAATTCACTCCTTCGGGTTTAAGGCATTAGTGTGCCAATTAAACACCAATGGTGTTTTTTCTCTGCCATTATTGATCCTTAGAAACCATTGCAGATAAATATGTGGATATGTGCCTGCCCCCCACCATGTTGTGGCCACTTTGCTCAGAAATATTAGAGGAGCTATCTCCTCTGCATGAAGGTTTTCTCTAAATTTTGTTTTTGTTTCCTTAATTAAAACTTGTCTCTACTGTCAATAAATATTGGGCGATAGCTCTACATGTGATATTTTTTTGAAATAGCTCTGTGTACGGCTCTCTTCACATATGTATCTGAATTCTTAATAATACTAAACCTTTAAATAATTACCAGAGTATATGTTTCCATATTCCATAGTTACCCTTTTTTGTACCAGCAGAACAATCTTTGGAAAGCTACACACTTGACTCATACTTTTAATCCAAAATGTCCAATTTTTAATTACCAACAGTTTTCCATAGACTTGGGAAGGTTCTCCATTAGAAAGGCTGGAGGGACATTGCCATTCAGTTTAAGAGAACTGCAGCGCCCACGAGAAGATTCAAAGTCAAGATAGTGCCTGCAACTACCTAAGCGAAGCTCTGCCTCCGTTTGATCTGCACCATTTATGCAACACATTGTGGAAAGTTATCACCCAGCCCTCTCCGAGAAAAATGAAATATCCTAGGAAATATGGACAAGGCAGAATATTACATTTCCCTGGATGTGAAAAGGAAGAAACATGTTTAAAGAGAGAATAGCTCCCTGTAGCTTCCTGCCTCCACCCATTTTGTCAATGGGCCATTAAGGTGGCCAAGCCAGTCAGCTCCAGGGGGATGGGATTAAGGCATGATAATATTGGCCCTTTACCCAACTCCCCACATGGCATCTGAGAACTCAACCAAACCTGGATTCAAAATGCAGCCTAGATAGTTGCCCCTGCATGGGCCCATGGGAGTCTGATAACCAATTAGAAGACAAGCTCAAGATCAAAGGCCAGAGAGGGCATAAAACCAGGGACTCAGCATCTCAGTCCTCCCTTCTCTTCTTCTCCACCAACATTGAAGCATGTGATCACCTTTTCTGTTCAGGACTCAAGCCATGTGGTCCTGTCCACCATTAAAACCATCTTTCCAAGCAGCCTCCATGTCTTCAGTGTCTTTTTCCCCACTTGGAACCGAACCCAGAAGGACATTTCTTTCAACAATATTAAAAGAAAGCCCAGACTTTTGATCTTTGACCACCCAGTTACAGTGACCATCTTGATTTTTTGGAATTCCCTTGCCCCCTTGCAGAACCTTGCCAACTCCAGATCAGTTGGTGTACACTTTCCAGAATCCTGAACCAGGATTTGTTTCCTGGAGGTTTACACTAACTGCTCCAATCAGCATAAGAAGAACAAAGAACTCTGAACTAAATGAATGAATTATTGTTGGTTAACATCCTTGAGTTGGTCAGCTTCTTTAGTCTATTAGCAATTTGAAAGTAAGCTAATCTTCTGCTCCTTTAACAGTTCCTTTACTTAGAAGGGACAAAAATTGGATAGTAAGAACAACAATAAATGCTGTTGGCAAGAGGCAAAAGAGATTAGTAGAGCATTCTTCCTCAGGGGCTCAAATGCCTCATTTAGCAGATTGTAAACAGGAGAAAATGAAACCTATTTTCTTCCTCCAAGATTCTCTAGCTTCTTCCCCACTGCAGCTGACTGCACAACTTCTCTTCTCCAGGAAGGTTTTTGCTTTCTCATTTCTGTCATAAGGAAGCCAGCTGTGCTTGTATTGCAGAATATTACAATTACTATTTATTTATTAAACAAATTTATATGATTACCCAACTCACACACATGGTGACTCAGGCAGCTTACAACATTAAAACATTCACATTACAATAACCCATGTACTCCACCTCCTGTGGGAACAACAAACACAATCACACAAATCACTTCAAATCGGCGGAGCATCGCACAGGTGCCGTACGCTGTGCGCGCATGCACAGATGGCCTGTTTCTTTCAAATACAGGTAAGGAACGAGGACGGGCGGGCGGGCCCTCCAAAGCACCATTCCGGTACGGTGGCTGCTGCTTCTGGCAGGCACCAATACGCACGTACTGGGGCATACTGCCTGCAACCCACCACTGATAACTATAGATATGATGGCATATACAAATAACACCCATTCCTCCTATTTTCCTCACAGCAACAACCCTGTGGTGTTAATTTAACTGAGATATAGTTAGTGGCCCAAGATCACCCAGCCAGTTTTCATGCCTAAAATGGGACTAGAACTCGCAGTCTCCTGGTTTCTAGCCTGGTGCCTTAATTACAGGTACTGCGTTTCCCCGAAAATAAGAAAATCTTACTTTCTTTTGACCCTCAAAATAAGCACCTGGTCTTATATTTGTGGGGGGTCTTATTATTTTTGAGATGCAGGAGGTGTCGAGCGTGGGCACCTCATGGTTGCTGCTAGGTTGCAATATTTTTGGGGAGGGCTTATTTTGGGGGGAGGTCTTATTTCAGTGCATGCGCTCAAAAGCCCGATTGGGCTTATTATCCAGGGAGGTCTTAATTTCAGGGAAACAGGGTAGTCCTTGAGTTACAACAGCTTATTTGATGACCATTCAAAGTTACAATGGCACTGAAAAAAGTGATTTATGACCATTTTGCCCACTTACAACTGTTGCAGGATCCCCATGGTCATATGATCAAAATTCGTATGCTTGGCAACGGGTTCATGTTTATGATGGTTTCTGGGTCCAGGGGTCATGTGCTCACCTTTTGCAACTTTCTGACAAGCAAAGTCAATGGGGAAGCCATATTCACTTCACTATTTCAGGCAGAAATGTACCACTGAATATCATCAGCATACTAATGATAATTTCATGAGGCTGGATGAGATCATCCATCAACTTTAGGCATATGTTAAATAGGAGTGGAGAAAGCACCAACTCCTGTAGACCAGTGGTGGGTTCTGGATCCTGGTGCAACCGGTATGGTGCAACGGGGCCCGGCATCCACCACATGAATGTGCGTAGCACACGCATGCGTCCTTACCTCCTGTGACGCTCCAGCTGCTCGGTGCAGCATCGTGCAGGTGCCGTATGCTCCATGCACAGAAGCGCCAAAAAGCTCAAATACAGGTAAGGAGGACAGGCAGGCGGGTGGTTTCTCCGGAGCACTGTACTGGAACGGTACCCGGTGCTCCCAGCAGGCACCGTACCGCCTGCAACCTACCACTGCTGTAGTCCCTACAAAGCATGGGCTACAGATCAGACCTCTCATTCTTGATCAACACTGACTGGAAACAGCTTCGAAGGAAGTAAACCAGGACAGCACAGTGCCCCTCCCAACCCCAGAGCCATTCTAGAAGGATACCTTGGTTGATGGTATCAAAAGCCATAGTGAGATCAACAGAGCAAGGATGGCTGCACTGTCTCCATCCCATTCCACCAGACAGCATCTAAAAGTGCAACCATGAGTTCAAGTCCTGCCTTAGCCATAAAAGGCAGCTGGGTGACTTTGAGCCAATCCTTTTCTCTCAGCCCAGCCCACCTCACAGCATTGTTGTTGTGGGGAAAATAGAAGGAAGAAGATCTGTGGGATAAGTTCGCCCTCTTGAGTTATTTGTAAAAATAATAAAAGTGGGGTATAAATAAACTACACACTAAAGTTTTCAGGTTGCAATCCTGCACCCCTATTTGAACATAGGTTGGCTGTCATTTTGGGAGGGGGAATATACATTTTATTGAACGTTTTAAGAAAATGCATAAACAGAAATGGGGAAAAAATGGAATAAAGAGTAGAATATAGATAAAAAGTAAAGGATTTAAACATAATAGAAATTAAGTTTTTTCTGTATTTCATTTATTCATTATAAGCGTCTGAGCTATCTTATTTTTTAAAAAATTTAAATGAAAATTGCTGCTGTATTAAACGCTAAACAGAACATCAGATGTCAGTAAAGTACTGTATAAACTGTAAAATGAAATTGTAAACCACTATAAATTCTAATCATGATACTAGAAGTCTATATTAATGTAGTAGTATGGACAATTATCATTTTTTGGCATTTTAGTGAAGGTCAAATATGGAATTTTTCAAAATGATTATTTGTTTTGCAAGCAATAATAACAAAAATACAGGAAGTACTGTGTTTCCCCGAAAATAAGACAGGGTCTTATTTTCTTTTGACCCCCAAAATAAGCACTTGGTCTTATTTTCAGGGAAGTCTTTTTTTTTTTTTTTGAGGTGCAGGACGTGGCGAGCGTGGTCGCCCCAGGGCTGCTGCTGTGTTGCAATACTTTCGGAGAGGGCTTATTTTCGGGAAAGGCTTATTTTAGCGCACACTTTCAAAAGCCCAATTGGGCTCATTATCCTGGGAGTTCTTGTTTTTAGGGAAACAGGGTACTAGATGGCTGGCGTTCCTAACATTAACTGGTATATGAGGATAAAGCCAAGGCTAAGAAGTTTCTTGATTATCTCTGACATGATAAGAAGACTAGTCCCCTGTGATTAATATTTAGGATACCGCTGAATTTGCACACATCGTCAGAAGCTTTTCCCCTGCTTTTTAAAGCATTTTTTCCCTGCCGGTTCAGGCGAAGAGGCAGGAAAAAAATGCTTTAAAAAGCGGGGGGGGGGGGGAATTTCCGACGATCATGCGGCTCACAGCTGATCCAGGCAATTGTCGGAAACTGCCCCCCCCCCCAATGTTTTAAAGCAATTTTTTCCTATTCGGCCAAACCGGCAAAAAAAAAGCTTTGAAAAATGAAAAAAAGTTGGTCACGCCCATCCAGTCACATGACCCACCACCACCACCAAGCCACGCCCACAGAACCAGTGGCAAAAAAATATAGATTTCACCACTGGATCAGTGTTGGGGCAACTGAGTCCAGCACCACTATGGGTAGGCTTAACAGAAAGATGTTTCCCATTTTTCATGGCTTGGCTGTGTACCGGTATAGTTTAATTTCTTGGGCTGCAAAGGTGATGAGGGACAGATATACTTTCAGACTTGCAAGATTCTGTTGATATAACCCTACAAAAAAGTGGAGCTACTTCTGCTGCTCTCTTGTCTTGAGCGATTTTCCAGTGAGACCAGTCTATCATGGCAACCTGGTCTGCCCAAATATGGGACGGAGCACACTGCTTCTCTTGGCTTGACTTACAAGGCTGACATAGAGCCATAAATAGGGAGAATTTAGAATTGCAGCAGGGAAAAGATGCATAAAAAGCCCACTTTTTGCAGTGCCTTTAGACCAGTGATGGGTTTCAAAAATTTTTAGAACCTCTTCTGTAGGTGTGGCCTGCTTTGTGGGAGTGGCTTGCCAGCCATGTGACTGGGTGGGAGTGGCTTGCCAGCCATGTAACTGGGTGGGCATGGCCAACTTGTAAAATGTGGTGAAACTCACTTAACAACGCTCTTGCTTAGCAACCAAAATGTTGGCTCAGAAACTCTGGCATTTGAAGCATGCAAGCCTTAAAGCTGTCAAGTTACAAGAGCCTTGCACCCCTAAATCTTTAGAAAAACAAACCCCATGGGTGTTCAAACTTCACAGCTTTAAGAGTTGTGGACTTCAACTCCCAGAATTCCTCCTCTCGCTCTTCATCTTGATGTTGTCTGGACAGGCAGGGGGAGGGAGCTGGAACCGGTTCTAAACGGCACTGTAGATTTGTGGAACCTCTTCTATAGAAGAGGTTAAAACTGGCAGGAACCCACCCCTGGTTTAGACCATGTCTCAGTAGAAGTAAACATCGATTAATCTTCAGGACAGCAGTTTGCATGATACAACATTGTGGGGATTATGTTAACCTCCAAAACTGAGGTTAAATCTAACTTTTATGGGATTCATAGGCTGGATGCTAGTTTATGCAAACAAGGCCACTGTAAAGCCAAATTAGGAAACTACTTTTGGAGCAAATTGTTGTGAGCTGGGGGTTCCTAGCTGATGTTGGAAGAAATGTCCAGCTGGGTTCGGCTCCAAGTGGGGAAAAAGACACTGGAAACATGGAGGCTGCTTGGAAAGATGGTTTAATGATGGACCGGATCACATGGCTTGAGTTCCTGAACAGAAAAGGGGGTATCACAGATGTTGGGGGAAGAAGAAAAAGAGAGCGAGATGCTGAAAGTCCCTGGTTTTATGCCCTCTCTGGCCTTTGATCTTGATCTTGTATTCTGATTGGTTGTCAGACTCCCATGGGGCCATGCAGGGGCAACTCTGTAGGCTGTGAGTCCATGTTTGGTTGAGCATTGCTTCTTCCCAGGTGCCTTGTGGTGAGATGGGTAAAGGGCTAATACTATCATGCCTTAATCCCATCACCCTGGAGCTGAAGGGGAGAACTTTGTTATGTAGAATAGACCGACTCAGGCCTTTTAATGGCCCATTGACAAAGGTGGGGGCTATTAAGAATGAGTCTTCTTCCTGCTTAAAATATGTTTCTCCATTTCTAAATCAGGGAAATATAATATTCTGCCTTTTCAATATTTCCCAGGATATTTCATTTTTCTAGGAGAGGGGTGGGTTTTAACTTCCTGCAATGGAAGGCTAGATCGGGAGAATTGAGCATAATTGGTTTGTGTATGCTCATAGACTTTGTGTTCTACCCTTCCTTGTTGAAAAATGCCAGAAGATTAAAGACACTTCCGTCCTTGCTTTCAAAGCCAAATCTCTCCTAGAAATGTTAATCATATACCATTTTTTTAAAAAAAATCTCCGTTACAATGATGCCTGTCACAAAGAAATTTGAGCGTGGGCAAGACCCATCTGCTTCCTCTACTTTGGGTAGATTCCAGCAACTGTTGCTCCAAGCAGCAGATATTGTTTCATTACACAATCTGGAGGGGTGTCCCTTCAGACAGACAATGGTTTCCTTCCAAGCACTGAATTGAGATGCCTACAACTGATGATTCATTTTGTAAATTGTGTAGGACTTCCTTTGTCTAAATAGAGAGGCTTAGTCATAGTGAGAACAAATGAGGATCAAATCACAAAATAAAATATGCAAAGAGAGTGAATGGACCAAGAGAAATGGCAAACCGAAAAGAGGTGTGGTTTAAAGAGCCACAGGCAACGTATGGACGAGGCAAATACAATTTGGAAGGCTAGAAAGATGTAGGAATGCATAGTGAATGATATTGACATAAACTAGTTTTAGTAAGATGCCCATGCTTGCAATTTGCTTGGTTTCCTACAGTATTTTTCTTTCCCCACACTACAATAATATATTACTTATCATAAATATGAATAAGCGGATGGCTATAAATGCATGCAAGCATATCGGTGAAAAACTTCCCTTAAAATTCCTGACTTTTTGGTTTCAGTTATTAGTTATCCCTCTAATAAATGTCATACCGATGCAGCTTTTCCTTGTCACAAGGGGGAAAAAAAGGGGGGGAAACATCAGAGGAGCAAGGGACAAAGAGACATATACATATAATTCATATACTGCTCAATTTCATAATATGTATTTCAAGCTAAATATACACCTAGAATCAGGGGTCCTTGGTGCTCTCTGAGTGTGGCTGTTTTCTGGCAGATGTTTCATTACCTAAACTAGGCAATATCATCAGCACCATCAGCACCAAGCTCAGAGAGCACCAAGGACCCCTCATTTCGACCCTGGGCTACAAATATTCTCTATTGGTACATACAGATCAGTTTGCACAAAATAAGCACATGTGTATGCTACTGATTTTATTATTTTCAAACTGGAATTTGAATGGTTGCAGCAAGGAATCTGGTAATAAACAATATGAAGACTATATTCTCTTAGATGGCATTCTAAGTATGTTAGTATCTGTGCCAGGGAGATAGAAATACAATATATGAAGTAGTTGTGCTGACATGAATTGGCTCTGCTTTTCAAATAAAACAACAGCTGCTGATTGTATCCAATCTGCTTTAAGGATTAAATCTAGAATAGCACATGGCATTTGTTCCCTTTGGAAAGAATGATAAAGTGAGAACTCTTTTGCCACCTAATGGCAAGCTTTATTAGTAGGTTAGCTGTTTAACAGGTGAATTGAAGATACAAGAAATTTGCATTTTCTGTGCCAACAAGGTCAGATTTTGCTGCTGCAAATTGTTTGCCCAATGCAGCACACTTGTCATATTCGATAACAGATGGCTGCATTGCTCCCTGAAGAGCAGTCAGACCAAATCTTTAGTAGAACAACAGTCAAAGTCAATGTTTTCTCAATCTTGACAAGTTAAGGATGTCTGGACTTCAATTCCCCAGCCAGTGTGCTTGAATTTGCTAAGATTGAGGAATACTGGACTAAGGGTTACAGTTTAAAACTAACATAGCAGAGATACAGGTGAAACACAAAAAATTAGAATATCGTGCAAAAGTTCATTTATTTCAGTAATGCAACTTAAAAGGTGAAACTAATATATGAGATAAGACTCATTACATGCAAAGCAAGATAGTTCAAGCCGTGATTTGTCATAATTGTGATGATTATGGCATACAGCTCATGAAAATCCAAAATCCACCATCTCAGAAAATTAGAATATTACATGCAATCAATAAAACAAGGATTGTACATAGAACAATATCGGACCTCTGCAAAGTATAAGCATGCATATGTACTCAGTACTTAGTTTGGGCCCCTTTTGCAGCAATTACTGCCTCAATGTAGCATGGCATGGAAGCTATCAGCCTGTGGCACTGCTGAGGTGTTATGGAAGACCAGGATGCTTCAATAGCAGCCTTCAGCTCTTCTGTATTGTTCGGTCTCATGTCTCTCATCTTTCTCTTGGCAATGCCCCATAGAATCTCTATGGGGTTCAGGTCAGGCAAGTTTGCTGGCCAATCAAGCACAGTAATCCCACAGTCATTAAACCAGGTTTTGGTGCTTTTGGCAGTGTGGGCAGCTGGAAAATGAAGTCAGCATCCCCATAAATCTCGTCTGCAGAAGGAAGCATGAAGTGCTCCAAAATCTCCTGGTAGATGGCTGCGTTGACCCTGGTCTTAATGAAGCACAGTGTTCCAAAGTCCTGTTGCTCAGTGGTCCAAAGTCCTCTTTTCTGATGAGAGCAACTTTTGCATCTCATTTGGAAACCAAAGACCCAGAGTATGGAGGAAGAATGGAGAGGCCAATCAAGCACAGTAATCCCACCGTCACTGAACCAGTTTTTAGTGCTTTTGGAAAAGAGGACTTTGGACCAAGGAGCAACAGGACTTTGGACCAGCTGCCCACACTGCCAAAAGCACCAAAACCTGGTTCAATGACTGTGGGATTACTGTGCTTGATTGGCCAGCAAACTCACCTGACCTGAACCCCATAGAGAATCTATGGGGCATTGCCAAGAGAAAGATGAGGGACATGAGACCGAACAATGCAGAAGAGCTGAAGGCCGCTATTGAAGCATCCTGTCTTCCATAACCCCTCAGCAGTGCCACAGGCTGATAGCTTCCATGCCATGCCGCATTGAGGCAGTAATTGCTGCAAAAGGGGCCCAAACCAAATACTGAGTACCTATGCATGCTTATACTTTTCAGGAAACTTCAAGGACCTTCCCAGGCTCTTGTGTGTGCGCATGTGTAGTCCTAAGTCTCCCTTGAGAACTGAAGGAGAAAAAATGGCTATATAAGTGCATGCATGCTGTTAGATATTAACATATATCGGGATAAGTCTTCCCTCTGGTCCGCTCCTGCAGCGGGAAACAGGTATTCCTCTGATTGGTCGAGGGGCGTGCCCACTCCCTATAAAAGGGGAACCCTCCGACCTCAGAGTAAGCTGGATCACTATTACTACTAATAAAGAGCTGTTAAGTCACTTCATGTCCGCAGTCTGTCTCTCGTTGCCCAGATCGAACATTGGCGACGAAGGTGGGATTGAGAGACAGATAGGACGAAGAACGCTACCTCCAGAATCTCCGGATTTGATCCAGCCCAGGAATTCGGCAGAAATTCCGACAGCCATCTCAGATCACTGCAGCGCGGCAAATTCAAACAGAGAAGATGGCGATGCATGCTCCCCCCGCTCCTTTCGACCCAGAAAACGACGAATGGGAAGCCTTCATGATTCGTTTCGAGTGTTTCCTCGAAGCGAACGAATACACGGGGATCACCGATGCGAGGAAGAAAAACATCTTCCTCGGCTACTGCGGAAAAGAAGTCTTCAATACGACCAGAGACCTCACCGCGCCTACTCCAATACAAGCAGTATCGTGGACAACGTTGCAACAGACTCTGCAAACCCATTACGCGCCAAAACCTTCCCGCCATGTCTGCCGCAAGGAATTCAACATGAGGACTCAGAAGGCGGGAGAATCCGTTAATCAATATGTTGCAGCCCTACGAAAAGCAGCAGCTCACTGCGAATACAGGGATCTGGAAGAACACATCTTAGAGCGGCTCATCTGTGGGATAAGAGACATTTCGTTGCAAAAGAAGCTGTTGGCAAACCCGAGTTTAACCCTACAGACAGCGTTAAACGAAGCAAGAGCGTCAGAATCAGCGGAGAAATCATCGGTGACCATACAACGAGGGGCCAGCGTAAACCAGCCAGCACCGAGGCAAACCAGAGTTCACTACGAGGACACAAGCCCCGACTACGAGAATCCCGAGTTCGAGGACAGTCACCTAATGCAGAGCAGTCACGTGAGGCCTGGGGGGAGACCCGGATCCCGTTTGCCGCCCTGCGCAAGCTGCGGAGGGAATCACCCCAGGTCTACTTGTAGGTTCAGGAACGTTGTTTGTTCGCATTGCAACAAACTTGGGCACAACGCACGAGTGTGCCGGAGCGGAGTCCCTGCCTCACGGCAGCCACCCATGTACCGCCAACAGAAGCCCAACCCAGGGGCTTGGCGAAATCAAAAAGGGCGCCCAGAGAGAAATCCACAAGTGTTTACCCAGAGAGAAAATTTCCAAAGAGCTGAACGAGCGTATTCCCAGAGAGATTACTCACAAGGAAGTGAGCGAGCGTATCCCCAGAGAGAATACACACAGAGAGCTGAAATAGCGTTCTATCAAGACGCTCAACAAGAGTATTTTCAGGATGTTGACGATGAGATAGAGTTGACCCAGAGAGAGGAGTTGCGAACGTATCTCACCACGATACATCAGGTCCGCCCTAAGCGGCCCAAAAGGCTGAAAGTCACAGTCCTCTTGGAGGGCTCACCCTGCGAGCTAGAAGTTGACACAGGATCAACCCTGACGATCATTTCATGGGCATCCATGAAACAGGCTATCCCTAGCCTCAGAAAGAGCCAACTGCGTGCTCCAGACGTCCTGCTACGAGACTACCAGGGGAACCAAGTCCCCATCGTGGGCCAAGGCACATTCCGCATCCGTTTCAAGGACATCGAAGCCAAGCTGCCCGTGACCATCGCCAGCGCGCCATTGCAGAACCTTCTGGGGCTTGATTGGTTTGAAGCCCTGGGATTAGAAGTCACCGGAATCAACGCCGTGAGAAACAGCAGCGCTGAAAAGATTTTTAAGGAGTTCGAGGATGTGTTCAGCCCCGGTCTTGGTAAGTATGTGGGCAAACCAATATCATTTAATTTAGACCCAAATGTGGTGCCAATCCGACTTAAACCGAGACGAGTGCCTTTTGCACTCCGCCCAAAAATAGATAAGGAGATAGATAAGTTAGTGGAACAAGGGATCCTTGAGCCGGTAGATCACGCGCGCTGGGAAACACCTATCGTGACCCCAGTCAAACCAGACGGATCAGTCCGCGTTTGCGCGGACTATAAGTGCACAATTAATGTCGCGCTACAACAGAGCGCATATCCGGTGCCTGTAGTACAGCACTTATTGCACTCGTTGGGGCCAGGAAAGATATTTGCAAAGTTAGACATGGCACAAGCTTACCAGCAACTGCCAGTGGATAGTGCCACAGCGGAGGCCCAAACTATAGTGACGCATAGAGGAGCATTCAAATGCAACCGGCTACAATTTGGCGTAAGCATTGCCCCAGGATTGTTCCAGAGCGTCATGGAACGGCTTTTGCAAGGGATACCAGGAGTCGTCCCCTATTTTGACGACATCTTGGTGTCCGCTGCAAATGAGGAGCAATTAAACAAAAGAGTCAGATCTGTTTTGGCCAGAATCAGAGAAAAGGGTCTCCGCCTTAAAAAAGAAAAATGCCAAATTAGCGTGCCTAGTGTAGAATTCCTGGGTTATAGAATCGATGGTCAGGGAATACACCCCACTTCAAAGAAAATTAAGGTGATCCAGGACGCCCCCACACCACGGAATCAGACCGAGTTGCAGGCCTTCCTCGGATTACTTAACTTCTACAGCGTTTTTCTGAGACAGAAGGCGACCGTTGCTGAGCCTCTACACCGTCTACTCCAGAGGAACGCACCATGGAAATGGGGACGAGCCGAAGCTGCAGCTTTCGCCGGGGTAAAGCGCCTGCTCACCGCTGATTCACTACTTGTTCAATACAGTCAGACTCTACCGCTAGTATTGACCTGCGACGCATCGCCTTTTGGAGTTGGAGCAGTCCTCAGCCACAGGATGCCCGACGGAAAAGAAGCACCCATTGCTTTCTACTCCAGAACTCTTTCATCGGCCGAAAGGAACTACAGCCAAATGGACAGAGAAGCGCTGGCTGCCGTAGCGGGTGTAAAACGTTTCCATGAATACCTCTACGGCCGCGATTTTGAACTGATCACAGATCACAAACCGCTGTTGGGACTTTTGGCGGGAAACCGCCCCACTCCGGTCTCCCTTTCTCCACGCATGACCAGGTGGACTGTTTTCCTGGCTGCGTACTCCTACAAGTTAATTCATCGACCGGGCTCCACTCTAGGACACGCAGACGCGCTCAGCCGTTGCCCATTACCAGACATTTTGCCAGACCCCACTCCAGAAGTACCGGTATTGCTCATTGACTGTTTGGATTCGGGACCGGTTTCTTCCTACGATGTTGCAAGGTTCTCCTCTAAAGACAGTTTAATAAAGCAAGTGCAAACTTGGGTATGGAGGGGGTGGCCGAAGGGAAATGTGGACCCGGAATTCAAAATGTTTTGGTCGAAACGGGACGAACTCTCAGTATTACAGGGATGTTTGTTGTGGGGGGATCGAGTTGTTATTCCTTATGCTCTACGAAAAAATGTATTAGATGCTTTGCATATGGGTCACCCGGGGATCGTGAGAATGAAAGCGTTAGCGAGAAGTTACGTGTGGTGGCCAAACATGGACAAAGAAATAGAGGAGTGGGTGGCCACTTGCGACCCATGTCAGGAGTCGAGACCAGCACCCCCGGAAGCGCCCGCCACAGAATGGGAGAAACCCAAGGCACCCTGGTCACGTATACACATTGATTTTGCAGGGCCATTCCAGGGTCAAACCTTCCTCATAGTTGTAGATGCTTATTCTAAATGGCTAGATGTAGTCTTAATGACGTCAACCACGGCAGAGGCAGTCATAAAGGTTCTTCGGCGGCTCTTCGCCACCCATGGTCTACCAGATCTTTTAGTATCCGATAACGGGCCCCAATTCACGGCCATGCAGTTTGAAACATTTTTAGCGGGTTTGGGAATCAGGCATGCCCTCATCGCGCCATTCCATCCAGCATCCAACGGTCAGGCAGAGAGAATGGTGCGATTCGCGAAAGAGGCCCTCGCTAGGATGGGTCCAGGTGATTGGCAAACACGCATTGACCATTACCTCCTCATTCAACACATTACCCCGAGCGCAACGACGGGTAGGAGCCCCGCTGAACTACTCATGGGTCGCCGCCTACGGTCTCACCTGGACCGGCTCCACCCGAATTACTCTGCCACGGCTCCCCCAGACTCTACAAGTAAGGTCCGGTCTTTCAGAGTAGGGGACTCAGTATATGCTCACAACTACACAGGGGGGACATTGTGGATGCCAGCAAGGGTCATTGGCATCACGGGTCCTCGATCGTATTTGCTGGAGCTAGAAGATGGGCGAAATTGGAAAAGGCACATCGATCAACTTCGAGGTCGCCTTACACACTCCAACATCAGGGATGAAGGCGAAAGTTTCCTGTCTACAGAGAGCCAACCGCAGGAAAACTCCATCGCAGGGAACAACGACACCGGCGAGCTAAGCGTAGAACAGGACAACACGCACGCAGCTGAAGAACCCCCAATCAACGCAGCCGAACTAGCTCCTGAATGCCCAAGCAACGAAAGCGAAAGACCTCCAGAACGGAAAAAAGGAAATGCACCCGATCCTGCAACTACTTCGAACCAACATGCACCCGATCCTGCAAACACTTCAACCCAACCTGAACTACGACGTTCCACCCGAGCAAGACAAACACCCACCTACCTAAAGGACTATGTCACCTACCGTAACGTCCCATCTAGGAGGGGAGGGGTGTTAGATATTAACATATATCGGGATAAGTCTTCCCGCTGGTCCGCTCCTGCAGCGGGAAACAGGTATTCCTCTGATTGGTCGAGGGGCGTGCCCACTCCCTATAAAAGGGGAACCCTCCGACCTCAGAGTAAGCTGGATCACTATTACTACTAATAAAGAGCTGTTAAGTCACTTCGTGTCCGCAGTCTGTCTCTCGTTGCCCAGATCGAACACATGCAACTGTAGAAAGTTAGCACTCACCCCTCTCCCAGAATAATGAAATATTTTATTTAAAAAGACTATTATATTTCCCCTAAAAGAGAAATAGAAATCTTAAGGGAGGCAGAAACTCAGAGCTTTAGCTCCCTGCCCAGTGGGTATTTGGTGCCCATTAAGAAGGACTGGGACAGCCTATCTACAATGCAAATGACCTTCAGCTCCAGAGTGATGGGATTAAGACATGACCCTCCAGGACATAATAGGATTATCTAGCAGCAGGGCTCATTGCATTACAAAATCACCCCAGGGACATTACATCAGCCGAAGGTTCAACCAACCTTGATTCAGACAAACATGACTCCACATGGCCCCATGAGCGTCTGACTACAGCCAATAGAATACATGCTCCTGCCACAGGAATAGGAAGCTCAAGGGCAAGGCCCAACATATAAATGACCCTCACTCTCCACGCCATGTGGTCAGCTACCCAGAATCGCACGTGTTTGGTGTTAAACCATCTTTCCAATCTGGGTCCATGTTTCTGGTGCCTTTGTCCCCACTTGCAACTGAACCAGATGGATATTTCTTCCAACGTTGTCCTAGAACTAGGTGGTTCTCAAAATAGCCATGCTTGGGTTTATGAAGGAAATAGTTGTCCCAGTGCTTTGAAGAGAGGGCCTTCACTCTTGCTCATGGACAAGATTCTCATTCAAATGTTTTGCACAGCTCTGGTATGTGTACAATTGAGCAGAATTTACACAGGCTTCTAAATAAAAATGTAGAAGTTATTTACTGCTCCCTGTCCTGGAACTATTTCAAGGAATGTCTTTGAAGGAATGTCCTTCATCTAAGCGATGTACCAACTTCTGCTGATCCTAACTAGGGAGGCAGCTGTGTTCTCCTTGCTTGGAGTGCCACCGTGCCAGCAACTGGGATTAAAGACTTCAACTTTAAACATTTGAATGGCCACAGTTGTCTCCCCCAAAATTATTGAATAAACACAACTGAGTTTATGGAATACATTCAATATAAGACATACTTTAGAAATCACATTAGCTGAGTTCACAGAATACTATTGGTGAGTTCACATAGTGTAATTACAGTTCATGTAACCATTATTTACTCAATCTCATTTTCTGTATTTGAATGACCCAGTTGATTGACTGATCACCATAAACCGATCATGAATCATAAATTGCATTGGCTGAAATTGCATCATATGCTAGGCTGAAACCTGTTTAGTTAGTTTATAGCTCAATGTATCATGCAAATAAGTACAGTTAAAACCACTTTTTATTTGGTTATTTGATGTTCCCAAGAACTGTCACTCTGAAAGAGCATTTACATGAGTAGCTTTGGATATGATGACTAAGACTTTGGGAAACGTACCCATGGTCCAATACATACGTAGTCCAATACAATTGAGCAAGTCCAGAGATATTTCACGAGAAGAGTCCTCCACTCCTCTCCTCGCAACAGAATATCTTATGCTACCAGGCTTGAAATTTTGGGCTTAGACAGTTGTGCAAATTATTCAACAGCCAGCTTAAGCATACATGGAAGAATCTATGGCAAACTTAATAATAATAATAATAATAATAATAATAATAATAATAATAATAATAATAATAATAATAATAATAATAATAATAAATTTGAATTTGTTAGCCGCTCCCTTTCCAGGCAGGACTCGGGGCGGCGTACACTAGGACATATATAAACATACCTATATACAAAGACATACATGCACGGAGGAGGTAATAGATTACAACATTTAGACAATTAAAACCATTAACATACCCCGTTTAATAAAAACCCAATATACAATAAAAATTTAAAAAAGACAGTCAGGAGGAATATGAAAAAATTACGGTTGAGCCAGGCCAGATAATTGAAAGAGGTGGGTCTTCAACTGTACACGGAAGGAGCGGAGATCGGAAATAATCCTGATGTCACGGGGGAGGTCATTCCACAGGGCTGGAGTTTAAGTTTAAAGCAAAGCTTGCCTTTAAACACTCTTTCATGCGGACCCGTGACTTTAGTCCAATATTGAGACTTTACCATTCCTGTAATTTTGGGGAGGACTCGACGCTTCCAAACAGTTTAGGAAAACACATTCAAGGGGCCGGACCCTATTTATTTAGATTCTCACTCATGTACAAAATAACGTGAATAGGAATAAACATAAAAAAGAACACAGGAAATAAATACAAATAAATTGGGACAGTAGGACAGGGACGGTAGGCATTTTGGTGCACTTATGCACACCCCTACGGACCTCTTAGGAATGGGGTGAGGTCAACAGTAGACAGTCTAAGGTTAAAGTTATGGGGGTTTGGGAAGAAACCCCAGAGTCAGGTATTGCATTCCAGGTGTTGACCACTCTGTTGCTGAAGTCATATTCCAAGCATTGACCACTCTGTTGCTGAAGTCATATTTTCTGCAATCGAGTTTGGAGCACTTTACCTTCAGTTTGTGTCTATTGTGTGCTCGTGTATTGTTGTGGTTGAAGCTGAAGTAGTCCTTGACAGGTAGGACATTATAGCAGATACTTTTATGTACTAGGCTTAGGTCAGATCGAAGGTGGCATAGTTCTACAGTATAGCCTTTATTGTTATTGTACAAAATAAATACAACGAAATTGGTTAAGTTGTCTAACCCCAAAATTTCAAGCTTGGTGGCACCCACCCACCACCCCAATTTCGTTTCATTCATTCATGGCACCCTAAGTTTCTTTTATCAAGGCGATCAGCTCTGAAGCTGATGAAAAATAGTAGGTTGATCGCCTACACCGCCACGTCCAGTGGTTCAGCCCCAAACCCCTCTTCTTTTTCTTCTTCGCTCCGGCCAGTGAAAGGCTCCCTTCTAAACACTTGCGCGCGCCCCACCGCGGGAGGGCTTCTTCGACGCTCTGGGGCGTCTTTCTCCGCTTTCTCCTCCTGCCATTTCTAGCGGCGGAAGCGACGCTCCGCCCGGGACTGGAGCTTCCGGTGCTCAAGCCATAGTGGGCCGGCTAGAGATGGAGAAGCTTGGGGGAAGGTGATTTATTTTTTTCTTCTTCTTCTTCTCTTCTCTTTCTCTTCTTTTTCCCCTCACTCCGGGTTAAAGCCGCCGAGTCGGCGGCGCGGCGGCCGAGGCTCTCGCTCTGGGAGGCGGCGTCCAGTCCCGCCCGGGCCTTCTCCCCGCTTTGGGTGAGCGCAGAGAAGGGGAGCCGGGCCTTGTTTACATGGAGGGAGGGGGGATGGACAGGGAGGCTCTCTCTGCCTTTCCCGGGGCTGCGGCGACGGAATGGTAGGCGGCCTGGTTGCCGGGCTGAGGCGGCCCTAGTTCCTCCCTGCCTCGATTCCCCGAACCTGGAGGCCGGGAAAAAAAAGGAGTTGGGGGGGAAAAGCCGGGTAGTACTACGGGTGGGGTTGGGGGGATCCTGGGACGAATCGCTGATTCTCAACGTATCCAAATTAAACGGACTTTGCAGGGAGATTTTGGACTTTTTTAAAAAAAATGATATTGGGGAGGGGGCGATGGTGGGAGAAAAAAATCAGGATTATAGCAGAGTATTTTTTTTAAAAAAATCATGCATTTATTTTCTTTACCCAGGAAAGATTCCATCGCTCCTATTGTTGTCACATTGACATTTGACAATATAAACTAAGTAAGAGTAAAAACGACCCTATCGTTCTTTTAAGTGCTTTGTCTACCACTACAAAGTTCAGTCACTGGGATATATCCGTGTGACCTGCTTTAAAGTGAAGTGCAAATGCAGCTGCTGTTTAAAAGGGTAGACTAGACAATAAATTGTAATGATGAAGAATTAAGTTAATTTGAACATGTACAACAGGGGTGTTGTTCTTAACTTTTATCCACCGTTTTTCTGCACTAGCACAATTGTGGGGGGGGAGGGGGCGACAATGGAGGTTTCTAACAAGGAATTTTCTTCTTCCAGGTGAACTTTGACTTGGCAAAAAAGCAAAACAAAAAACCAACTAGTTTGGAATGCTCCAAATTTTGTGCCAGGATTGCTTTTGTGAGCTTTCTTATTGCAATGAACTGCTGTTCAGCTAAACGTTACTTTTATAATAAATAGTCTTTAAAGAATGTGCTGGTAGCGAACTTATTGAATGGATAAAAAGATGATTGACTATAGTGAGAACTACTACAATAAAAAGTTTTTTAATTTTAATGCAGAAGGCTATTAGTTAATTTTGTTGAAATGTTTCAATCTGTGAGCATTTTTAAATTAGTCTTGACTGTAGTTATTTCAAAATATAGTTATTTCAAAATATAATATTTCTAGACAACATTTTTTTGATTAATACTACATTATCTACTATAGTATATAAGTTTTTGGTAACACAACTATAGTTTTAAATGAAGTTTGTCCAAATTGGTGCTAGCCAAAGAGATGAAGAGATTTAATTATTAACAGCATTTCCTGTTGCTCTTCAGCCAAAAAAGATTCCTAGGGCATCCTACAGGATTTCATTGTGCAAATATTTGTGCACACAAAATTACACTTTTCTTTTTGCCATAGTGAGACATTATAAAAAAAAAGATTTTAAAATAAAAGCAAATGCACTATTCTTCCAAGGAAGGTCCAATGTTACTGTAACACTTAGCAAAAGCAAGAATCTTGTGATGCTTGAAATGAACAAATTTAATATTTCATAAGCTTTCATTGTACTTTCTGGGTTCATCAACAGCTTAAATATAACTGGGGGAAGGAATGATGATGAAGAGGAGCACTTAACAGCAGGCTACCTTATTTTATAGATTAAAAATATAGTTTGAATGTAAAGTTAAAAGAAAACCTGGCAGGCACTAATAGACGTTCAAAAACTGCAAGGACAATAGTGAAGGTCATTAATAAATCTTCCAACTATGTGTTTAAAGAAGATATTTTGAATACCAATGGGTATTATATAACTTAGTAGTTAGTAATGGGGAATGTTAAATGCCACAAATGCATTTTTGTGGTTCAACCAAACATGAATTGGGGTTTATTTTAGATATCTTTTCTGTAAATCTTTTGAGTTTACAAGTAGTCTAGAAAGCTGTAGCTGGAGATTTTAATTTAATTTTGGATTGGAATAATATTTGAAGAGAAAAAAGGCTAGCTGCCAGCACTGGAATGTTCTTCATGGAAACAACTAGGAATTTTATTTGGTGAATATATAGATACAATTAAATCCCAATGAGTAGGATTATACTTTTTATCAGCCCTATATGGCATGTTTCAAGATGGAAACATTTCTTTAAACTTTTTTGGAATGCAAAGTTTGATCGAACAGATGTAGTGGAAACAGGAAAATAAACACGATAAACTATTGTTTGAGACTTGAAAAGTAAGATTATTTGAGAATACTGCATAGTAATTTGCAATGAACTTCTCAATTTTTGGCATTTTGGTATTGTGCTATATACCAGTACTTAAAAACACGCCGCCCCCCCCTGACTCGCACCCATTATGCATTAGTGCATATAACCTGGTTGTGTCCACCAGTAGGGTGGTTGTTTTAGGCTTGATATTATTACTATCCAAGTAGTAGTATAACGTTAAAGTTTAAATATGTTAATATTAAATTATATCCCCAGATTTGAAGGGATTTGGTTGTTATGCTTGGGTTGTGGTAAAAGCGATTATATGTACTGTACCACATCCTGTATATAGGAATGAGTAAGGAAATATTTTGAAGAAAATGCCACAAATTCAAACAATGTAATTTATAATTGTCTGGGCCCTGATTTTTCATGCATCTTTTGTATTCTTGAGAGAAGTATACTAGGCTCTAAAAATTGCTTTACCGTATTTATTCGAGTATAACGCGCAAATTTTCTACCAAAAAAAGAAATCAAAGTTTGGGTGCGCGTTATAAACGAGGGCTGGGGTGGGGTGGCAGTGGCGGCCGGTCCATTGAGGGCGCAGGCGAATTGTAAATTCGCACTGCGCCTTTTCTGGGCTGCAGCCGCTCACTGTACACGAGGGCGAAGAAAAAAAAAACGTCCCCTCGTCGCGTACAGTGGCCCGAACTGGGGGTGAGAATTCTTATTAACCGCTGTATGGTCGCCGCTTCATTTCCTCGCCTCGCTCACACGTTACGGCATCAGCAATAAAATGGATGGCACAGAAGACGACCTGCTATGGAATTCAGACTCAGAAGAAAGCGAAGAAACTGGAGAAACAGATGTTCCTGCCAACTGGGACACTGATGAAAAATTAACTCGGGAAGAATGGGAACAACTCTTTAGTGTATCTGATGATGAATCTGACTTTGAAGCATTTTAAATAAATATTGTTACCGGTAATTTTATTTCGGTATTGTGTTTATACCAGTTTATGTTGTCAATAAATGATTTTTATCATGGCCGCACGTGTTCAACAACTTTTTTTTGTCAATTACAATGCTTGGTGTGAAACAAAATTTTATACCGATTTTTAATCGAAAATTAAGGGTGCGCGTTATACACGTGTGCGCGTTATACTCGAATAAATACGGTAATTAAATTTGTCCATTCTGAGCCTTTGAACTACTTCTTCCTTGGCAGAGATGCAAAATTGAAGAATGGGATGTCCTATGGTCCGGGTTTAATCTGTGTTCAAAAACTGAATTGTGGTGATTTATATAGTCACACCATTACTATTTTTTACCATTATTGAAAACTGCAAACGTTTTATTATCCTATTATATTGTTTCAAGCCCATTTTAGATTTATAGGTTGTATTTAAATATAATTTAGGCATTTGAGTTTTGTTGAATAGTATGAAACGAATTTAGTGCTTTTTTCAACTTTTTAATTTAACTTAGCAAAATATTGTTTAGGAAATATAGTTTAGAAGATACCTGTGTGCACGCTAGATCCCTAGATATTGTGTTAAGAACTCTGGGCCCATCATACATAATCAGTGATAATTAGCAAAATTAAAATTTAGCAATTGCTTATAGTTTCAGAGGAACACACTGTCATGACAGAAAGCAATGTTCAGTTAATGTAATATGTCAAATATCACCTAGTCTTATATTAATTTTTGCAACAGAATTCTATGCTTTGGAAGTTGCAGGTGAATTTTATGCTGTTCTCCCTTCTACTTGAGGTTATTGCTTAATCTTCATTGCCCAGCCCAGTGTAACTTACTGTAGCTTCTGTATATGTGAAGGCAAGAGATAACCTGTATGAATGTAGAGTAAGAAAAGTTTTAAGCCCTTGAATACTTTCAGTGTGGTTGGTATAAAGTATTTTGTGTGACAGTCTTGAATTACTTAATGAAGGAGTATAATATTGATATGCTGAGATTTTCTTACCGTACATTTCTCATCACACATACAGTTGTATGTGGAAATGTAAAATCAACATCTTTGAGGGATCAACTTGTCTTTGGTTGTATAGCATATTATAATTTCCTCTCAGAATAGCCATAGTATTAGTGAGCCTGTTTCTTTGTTTTGGTTAAGTTAATTTGGGATGTCAGCTGTTCTCACTATTTTTTTTATTTTATGTTTTAATTTTGCCTGGTTTCTTACTGTTTTTTCCCTGCTAGCCATCAAAAGCCTTACACTTGTTTAATACACAATCATATTAAATAAATTAATAAATTCATTAATTAATAAATGTGCTATATTCTAATCCTTTTTTAAGACTGAATTGGGTAAAAAGGCAAACCACATAGTGAATAGATGACAGAGTTTAGTTATCTATTCATTGCATCCCCCCCCCCCCTTTTAGGATTAATTTATGAATAAGCATTTATGATATCTTGAAAAATATTGATTCTACCAATGAGGATGATGGTGTATCCAGAATTAATTAACTGTACAGATTGCCTGTCTTGGTTGGTAGACCATGCTATTTAGACTGACACAAGCAGTTCTGTCTCCAAGGTCAGTTCTTGGTAAAAGATACTTTCATTTGGACATGATGTCTACTTTTAGGGAGAGAGCTTTGCAGCTTCATGGTGCTTCTAGGTTATCATTTGGTAATCTTGAGGCAGAAATACCTTGAGAGCCTTTTGTTCAAAATTGCTAACATGCCCACTTCTGTCTTTTACAGGAAGTTGCAGTTTATATCACCTCTATTTTACGTTACTGAGGGTATAGTACTCTGGGCTTGCCTTTTAAATGATTTGGAAAGTTCAGTTGTCTGGCATAGAGTGATCAAACTCTTTCAGGAGATATAGCAAAGATGCATGTTGCACAGATCCCTGCGTAAAGAAATATTTGAAACTCTTTTTGAAGTGACAACCTTAATCCTTTAGGCTCTACATGTTAGAAGGAATGCTTTCTTTAATATTTTCTACCTTTAAGCTTATCCAAGTAGGCATTGCTACTATCAGATTCTGTTATGTGACATCCAAGATTTATGGCTTCCCAGTAGAGGCCGCCTTCCTTCTGGCCAGCCATAACATGTTTCTTAAAAAGTTGTGGAAACTCCTTAAAAAGCTTTTCCTTGTTACACATGTAACTGATATAGGTGAGCACCTTATAAATAATATACTGTGTGTGTTGATAGTTTCAGTTAAGGAATTTTATGGCGTATGTATGCTTTCTGACCTGATGGTTTTTATGGTTTTGCTGGGAAGCAGGATACTTACCTAATAATTAGAAAGCAGCCTAAATTATTCAGAGAATGAGGAACTGAGTCACTGCATCAGACTACAGTATGCATTTTTATAGCAGTACTGTAAGTACTATTCCCCCAGTATTTCTAGCAACTTCCTATGTAATGGATTTAATGAGGAAGGGCCAAAAAAATTACAAAAGACAAAAAAATACCATTGTTAAAAGGGTAATGAGTAAATGAGCAGGACTTTGGTTAAGGATCCTTTTTTGGATGCAGAAATAATATAGCTGCAGCTAGGTTTTTTTTATATAAAAGAATGATGATGTATGTTAGATGTAAATACTGGTTCTGTTAAATTGAATAAGAATTGAATTGCTGTTAGATTCTTTGTTTATTAATCAAACTTGCAAACATTTTTTCCACTCTCTTCTTCCTGCTATGTTCAAATTTAGGTGGCAGGAAAGTCAGATGAAGTCCAAAGAACGATAGTACCGTCTTGTCAAACCAGAAACTGTCATAGCTCGCTTGCCTGGTGGTTTGGCAGAGCGTTAAGATGTCCGTGGACATGAACAGCCAAGGTTCTGACAGCAACGAGGAGGACTATGATCCAAACTGTGATGAGGAAGAAGATGAAGATCCTGGGGACATTGAGGGTTACTACGAAGGGGTTGCAAATGACGTGGAGCAGCAAGGAGCAGATTCCTTTGATCCGGAGGAATATCAGTTTACCTGTCTGACTTACAAGGAGTCGGAGAGTACCCTGAACGAGCACATGGTCCGCTTGGCTTCTGCATTAAAGGTAAGGAGCTCTGAAATATTTGGATGAAAGGGCCCTTTTAAAGCCACAGAACAGGCAAGCTGAATGTGAATCACTTAGTTGGCCATCCAAATTGTAAGTAACAATGAACCAGCATTGCCATAGATCTAGAATCACTGTTTTTACCAACAGGAGCGTGCAAACAATTCATCTCTTAACTACCATGTTTCCCCCAAAATATGACCTACTCAGAAAGTAAGTCCTAGCTTGATTTTACATGTGCGCCAAATATAAGCCCTACCTCCCAAAATAAGCCCTAATTAAGACTCCACCCACTCCAGGGTGCACAGGTAAAAATTAAGCTAGGGTGGTAATGGGGTGTGTGGAACTGCCCTACTACTTACCTTCAGATAGTTGCAGCCAGGCTTCGCACACCTCGGCCCATTTCTTTTGCTGCAGCCAGCAAGGCTTTTCTGAATGCCTCTGTAGCCGGTAACAGAGTTCTGGATTGATCTAGAGCCCTGTTATCAGCATCAGAGGCCTTCAGGAAAGCCTTGGTGGTCTTGCCTGCTGAAGAAGTTCCTGAAGGCCTCTGATAGTGAAAAAGAGGCTGGGGACGATGCGCACAAGTGGGATGAGTCAGTGGATGACATCCCCTGTCTCTCCCCCCCCCCCCCGCTCCCCCAAAGATAAGACCTGACGTGCATATATATATATATATATATATATATATATATATATATATATATATATATATATATATATATATATATATATATATATATATATGCCACAAAAAACATTCATGAACCTATAAATGAGCCCCACCCACCACCCAAGCCGTTACAATACAAAACAACAATGTACACACAGCCAGTACCAATCAGCACCAATCTACCAATCATGATACAACCACACAACCAATCATTCTACTTACTGAAACAAAGCCAGCACTCCATACCCCCCCCCAAGATTTACAGAAAGATGGCAGCTCCGATCACACTTTAAGCCAAAAACACCAGCCTGAATATATATATATATATATATATATATATATATATATATATATATATATATATATATATATATATATATATATATATATATATATATATATATATATATATACACACACACACACACACACACACATACATACACACATATATACATATACATACATACATACATACATACATACATACATACATACATACATACATACATATAAACGGTCTTATTTTCAGGGAAACAATGCATCCTGTCTTGCTTACAGGGATGATACTCTTCAAAAAAAGTTTAAAGCAGCAGTTTGTTACTTGAGCAACAAGATGTTTTGCTTCACTTTCTGCTTAAAGTGGTTCAAAATAAAAGTTTTGCACACCACTGATTTCAAGTGCTGCTGCTCTGTAAGTGTACATCAGATATATCTATACTTACAGAGCAACAATACACATATCTATATATCTATGCAATATACATTCTATCTGTCTGTCTATCTCTCGTCTGTCTGTCTGTCTGTCTGTCTGTCTATCTATCTATCTATCTATCTATCTATCTATCTATCTGCAATATGCATATCTATATATATCTATGTTTATGTGGATAGATTTATTGTTCATCTGTTTACTTAATCTTCCTGCATAGAATTATTAAAATACAGTAGTTGCCCTTTATTATTCCAGATAAAAAAGAGCATGGGCTGTATCCAGTTCTTTGGTTGACTGGGAGGCTTTGATAGAGGAATCATCACACCCTTTGAAGGGTGTGATGATTCCTCTATCCCCCAAAATTGTTCTATAAGATTGAGGTCCATTTAAGACAGATTTGAAGGTTAAAGAAAAGAAAATTTTGCTTTGTAAGTAGAAAGACTGCTTTTGAAGTAACATCAGAAATGCCTTGGACATTTTACAGTGTTATTCACTGAAAGCTTATGTTCAAATGTAATTCTGATTTTCTCTTCCTTGTCATACTTTTATGTTTTCCTTCTCCTCAAAATTTCTGCAACAAATAAATATCCTCTTTTTCTACTGCCTCCTACCATTGGTTTGCTTATTAAAATGTTACAATTGCCCTTTTGCAGCTAGCAAAAATCTGGCAAACTGGTACCATTCTGTTTCCTTATAACTTTTCGTATTTAGTTGATTTGGATCTCTAAAATAACAAATGAGGAAGCTGCTTGAAGGAATAAAGGGAAGTATTCCTTTTTCTTTCTTGCTTCGTATGAAATTGTTTTGAATCAGGCTATCATGTTTATCATGCTCTGTGTAATAAAATTATGATTCATTAACAGGGGAAATTGGCAATGGGCAGGAAGTTTTTAGGTTTGGACCTACTAGTTACATAGATTGTATTATTTATACTGAATCCAGAATTTAAATGTAGAAGAAGAAAGACACACCAATGGAAGAGTCCTTGGTGCTCTCTGAGCTTAGTTGTTTTCTTACAGATGTTTCATTGCCCAACTGGGTAAGATCATCAGTGCTACAAGGAAATGGGATTAAGAAGTCAATATTCCATTCCAACTTGTATAAATAGGAATTAATCTTTTTGATTTGTGTTTTGCATTACCAAAGAGGCCCTTATATAACTAGCACTATTGTAAGTCTTAGTTACTATGCTTAATAGCACTTATCTCCATCTTGATCTCTAGAAATTATAGAAGATTGTATAAAAAGAAGACCAAAATGCTATGCAAATTGTATCAAGGTAAAATAGATCCAGAGTCACATGGATCATATGGGGAAATAAAATGCATAAACATTAGGGGTTCCAATCTGTCAATAAGATATTTTGTTATCTGTTTTAAGAAGTAACAATGGTATCTTTTAAACAAAGCAAACTGACTACACAACCTTATAATTATTCTCATAAGTGGATTGCTTAGAGGTAGTCACAGCTGTCTCCTGCTGATGACTAATTGTTTTCTAAGAAAAAAGATAATTTTTGGTACATTGAACTGAAAATAGCCATAGTCTGTAAGTATTTGTGAACACCTAAGAACTTGATTAATGAATAAATTATGTCTTGTTTCAGCAAGCATCAAAATTATTACATTTATAAATTGCTGCCTCTGTTTGGCAGATTTGCTGATGAATCTGGCATTCTCTTAACACATTGTAATGACTTGCCACGAACATTTAAAGACACCAATAGCTGAATTTCTTATCGCTAGGTTTTGTAGAAAATAGTTTTGCTATGTCTCTTAATTATTTTATCTGAACCTAAAGTATCATTAAATTAAATGGACTAAATGCAATTCTGCTTCACCAAATGCTGGAAAATTAACCAAGAAATAATTAAGATGTGTGGTTCCCTAAGTGTACATGGGTGTCACTTGCTTTCTGGGAAGCGTAGGTTCGTGAATGTACTCTGATGTTAGCTTAAGTGCTGTGATAATTTTCCTCTCAAGATTCATGTTGCTACTCTTAGTTTATTTGTCTATCAGCAGTTGTGTCTCTGTTTACTAGTTCTGCCTGCTGTTTTGGGACAGTTGATATTCTCTAGAAGACAGCTTCAAAGTTGTTCTTGTCCATCATTGAGTTATTAATATGCACACCTCAGCAGGAACGAGGATGATAAAATGTCTTTTGAAAAGAAATTCAGTCTGAGGAAGTTTAAGCAATTAGATATTTTTTTTAGCATGCTGTTTGTTTGTTTTTCTGTTATCTGGAAAAGATGTTTGCAAAGTCAAAGAAAAGGTTAGTTCAACAATGTCTCCTTCTGTTAAATTGTATTTAAGATATTCTCTTATAAGCAGCCTACTGAAAACACTGAAATTCACTGATTCGGCTTTGGGAGTCCCCATAGCTCAGATAGTCTTGTTTCAAGACAAGATCTAGTCTAATGCCTAAGCTGGACAGCTGACTTTCAAAGCATTTTATATATTTTTAAGTCTCAAGCTAGCTATGTGATGTGCTGTGTCACTTTTCATAAAATAAAGTTACCGTATTTTTCGGAGTACAAGACGCACCGGAGTATAAGACGCACCAAGATTTTGAAGAGGTAAATTAAAAAAAAAGTTTTTGCACTTTGCAGACCTCCCAAATTCTCTGCACGCCTCATTTTTTTGTGAAAAACAGGCCATGCAGAGAGTTTGAGAGGCCTGCAAGATGCTCCTGGGGGCTGGGGAGGAGGCAAAAATGAGCAAAAAACAGGCCTGTTTTTTGCCAAAAAAAGGGCATGCCTAGCCTTTAGGAGGCTTGTAGAGTGCTCCGGAGGGCGGGGAGGAGGGCAAAAACGAGCAAAAAACAGCCCGTTTTTCACTCATTTTTGCCCTCCCCAGCCGCCAGGAGCACTTTGCAGGCCTCCTAAACCCTCTGCAGGTCCATTTTTGTGAAGGGGGTGGGGTTTACAGAGACAAAAAATGCTGTATTGTGTATATAAGATGCACCCAGATTTTCACCCTCTTTTGGGGGGGGGGAAGGTGCGTCTTATACTCCGAAAAATACGGTAAATAGTAAAGCAATGGAATGTCTAGGTTGGTTTGTTGACAAGCGTTGGTATAATTCCTCCAGAAGGACCTAAGCTTTTTCATTGGTCAGCCATGTACAAACTCCCACAGATTTGAGGGAAAATCCATTTGAAAGGTGATGCAATTTCTTCACTAGAATTTCCAACCTTTATTGTCAGAGTCTAACGTGTACAATGAAATTGGCTGAGCCAATGAGGAAATCGGCCATAGACAAAGGTTAATTTCTTTGTTGTTGCTCTGATTCATGGATCCCTTTAAGGCTCTGCTTTTAGGCTTTGCTAAAAAGTCATTGTGCAGCTGTTGATGTTAGTAATGCATAAAGAGGATATAATATATTTTTAGTAGATTTGCTATTTGAAATTTTAAAAGTCCCTATAGTTTCCCTTAATGTTTTCATTATGCACACCTCAAAATTATGATTGGCCACATACTTTTTCTATCAGGGTTTGTGTTTCTTTTAGTTCTTTTCATTGTTTCATTGCATTCCATTGTTTGAAGAAATTGTCTTAAATTCTGCAACTTCATGGATACTACTAGAAGCCATTCTGACCTTTTTCTAGACTTGATTGATCCTTTTACATTATGTGATAAATTCTAAATGCAATTATCGCTTTAGATAATCTCTAGGCACTATAAAGAGATCTGGATTTCTTGTTTTCAGTTTTTCCTTTTTTAACCAGTCTCCTAATTGTAGGTGTTTTCTCTAAGGTAAATAAATATAACCCTGTGAGTCCACCTGGCAGTTTCTGATTTGCATGTGTTTTAGATGTTGCAACATTACAGATACTTTCCTGTTCTACAATGTTTACATCTCAGTCTAAGTCAGCGGTTCTCAAATAGTGGGGCGCGCCCCCCTGGGGGGGCGCGAGGCTCCATAAAGGGGGGCGCGAAGGCTCCCTTTCCATCTGGGTGCAACGGCAGCGGCGTGGGCGAGGCATAATATATCCCGCCTGGAAGTGGCAGCACTTCGGACTGTGGATTTTCATTGGAGCCGCAGGCTGGAGCTGTGCAAGAAGCCTGCTCGGGCGGGGGTGGGAGGGAGGGAAGCATGGCTGTCCCAGGCTTCCCTCCCTTCCCCCCCCCCAGCCCAAGCAGACTTTTTGCACAGCTCCAGCCCGCGGCTCTGATGAGTCTCTGAGCAGTCCCCAGCGCTGCCACTTCAAGCCGGGATATATTCTGCCATGCCCTCGGCGGCGTCTTTATGCAGGTAGCTCGCCTCCCCGCCAGCAGCTCCACCGCCAGGATTCCGTCTGGAAGCGGAAGCGCAACAGCCGCTGTTGGAGAAGGGACAAAGGGGCGGCGGTCGCCCGATCTTGCCACCGCCACCCCTTCGCCCCTGGGATGCTGGAGGAGCTGCTGGCAGGGAGGGAGGGAAGAAAGGGAGGAGGGAGTAAGGATAGACAAGCAAGAGGGAAAGAGGAAAGAAGGCAAGCAGGCAGGAAGGAGGCAGAAGGAAGGAGGGAAGAATGGAACTGGAAGGGAGGCAGGGAAGGAGGGAGGGAGAAAGGAAGGATAGGAGGATAGGGAAAGAGGAAAGAAGGCAGGCAGGCAGGGGGAAAGAGGAAGGAGGGAACTGGAAGGGAGGCAGGAAGGAAGGGAAGGAGGAAGGGAGGGTGGAAGGAAGGAAGGATAGACAAGCAAGAGGGAAAGAGGAAAGAAGGCAAGCAGGCAGGAAGGAGGCAGAAGGAAGGAGGGAAGAATGGAACTGGAAGGGAGGCAGGGAAGGAGGGAGGGAGAAAGGAAGGATAGGAGGATAGGGAAAGAGGAAAGAAGGCAGGCAGGCAGGGGGAAAGAGGAAGGAGGGAACTGGAAGGGAGGCAGGAAGGAAGGGAAGGAGGAAGGGAGGGTGGAAGGAAGGATAGACAAGTAAGAGGGAAAGAGGAAAGAAAGCATGTGACTACGGTGGGAGACGAGGAAAGACCGGTGTGCTATGTTATGCAGAGGTGTACTTATAACAATTTTATAGACAAATTATACTATTTACAGTTGCGCGGGGGGGGGGCGCGAAATGTTTTCTTCTTCCTAGGGGGGGCATGACAGAAAATAATTGAGAAGCACTGGTCTAAGTCTACATTATGGTCCTCTCTTTGGTTGCCTGCCTTCTGGTTGACTCCACGACCCAGCGTTTTGTGGAAATCAGTAATTTAGATGTTTATTGTGCCTAGATGGGCCCCTCTGCACCACAATATGTAAAACCCCACCATTATTACAATAACATTTCCTATGCATGCCTTTCTAACTCTTTTTCACCATCTTGGGATCATTCTCATTGATTACTCTCTCTCAGCCAGTGGTCAGTCAATAGATCACACTTTCAATCAGTTGGGCCACAGCAGATTTCCAGATCTAATTTATATTTGTGGCCGGATATTGCTACCCATCGTTACCTTCTGCAGGGATATGATCTTCCAATGTTTCCTAGGATATATCAGATGTTACATGTATTTTTATTTAAAAGAAGAGTAAGAGCTTCCCTAGTACGTCTCTCCATGTCCTTTCTCTATCCATGCTTAATCATGTTTGTTATAGCCACTTAATCTGTGCCTATTCACAACCAAGTACATTTAATTCCCTATCTTCCCTCAGAGGCTTCTAGATCTGAAATAGAAACATTTTATAGACCTTGTTCTTTTTCAGATGTTTGGATGTGAATCTTATGTTTCGGGCTATATTTTAATTATTTATTTAAAATATTTATGTGGTTGCCTATCTCTTGTACCACACAATTCTGGATGGCCAACAACAGCAATAAAACAAACAAACAATGGACCTAATACAAAAAAAAGGAAGGAAAGAAAGAAAACAAGAAAAAACAGGCACCTAAACCATAACAATATTGATGTCATCTTGAAACTTTTATGGCTTACTGATGATCTAATATGATTTGCATTCTGGGATACATCATTTATTTTCTAGTTTATTCTTGACTTGTTTTACCTCTATGACAAACTCTTTATTCTCATGTTTTTTATATATTAGGCAATGTTTCAAATATCTTGAGAATGTCTATTGGCTTCCTTTTTACTTAAGACTTCCTATCCTCAATATCACCTTTCCTGATCTGTGGTATTTATTACCACAAAGCTTCTCTTACTGTGATCTTTTAGTTATTTGGGAATGATGTCATCCTTTAGCCTCTTTTAAAACCATCTTCATATTTCCCCCCTTCTTTAGATCCTCCTCTCTGAATATTTGATGCTCATTTCATTGAAAATTTTCAGATACTACAAGTCTAAGTTGCTTCTTTTATGATCCACTGTAATTGCTGTAATCTTTAAAAACAGCTTTGGAATTGAGCACAAAAAGCAATTTATAAATACTGGTTGTAGCTAGAAAAAGAGCAGTATAGATTCTCTATTTTGCAATTAAGTTTAGTGGACCCTTACGCACATTTGTTATGGACATCAGGACTGGGGGTGGAAATACCAGGTTTTGAGATGAAGGTAATCATCCAATCATCATTTACTGCCATCTGGCTGCAAATCAAGATGATACCAGTTCTTAAGTGTTTTTTTGTTAATCGGTTTTGCAATCATCTGCCCAATGATAGGTTATCTGGACTATCCATGCCATCTGTAGCTTTTCTGTAATACAAATCATTTTGTAGGCATTCAGTAGTACAGATCATCCTCCACTTACAACCTTTTGTTTAATGACTGCTCTGAGTTACGATGGCACTGGAAAATGACCAGTCTTTGCACTTACAACCATCACAGCATCTCCATGATCAAAATGCAGGCACTTAGTATTTGGCGCATGGTCATTAAGCTTGCCTCATCCCTGGGTCATGTGTTTACCATTTGCAACCTTCCCAGTCTGCTTCTGACAAGCAGAGTCCATGGAGGAAGCCAGATTCATTTAATAATCGTACGATTAGCTCAATGACTGCAGCAAAAAAAGGTCATAACATCAGGCACAACTCACTTAACAACCTCATGGATGTTTCTGTTCCAGTTATAATCATAAGTCAAGGACTCTCTGTATCTTCAGATGCTAAATGACTTATTTTATAATAAATACATATTTGCCTGTCAGGTCATTTGTATTAATAAGCCACATTATTTATTAGAGTAGTTGCTTAACAGAGGCCTTCTTAATTTCTTGTCAGAATATGAAATACATGAATTGCTTTGGTTTGTATTCTTCTGCATGCATCATTTTTCTGAAGCTTTTCTGGAAACTTTTTTTAAAATTCAGAAGAGTGGGGGATAAAGGAGAAACCTCAGTGACAGCCCCTGAAGAGTTACTGTATTTGTCGGAGTATAAGACGCACTGGAGTATAAGATGCACCAAGGTTTTGAAGAGGCCAATTAAAAAAAGAGAGAGAAACACAGTATGTAGGTAGGGAGAGAGAGATACAGTAGGGAGGGAGATGTTTCCAGGTGTATCCATGTGCTGCAGAAGGAAATCGCTGACAATCTGCAGCACCTAAAACTTTGTTTCTATTAGCACAGCACTTGATCAATGTAATTCTTATCAATCAGTTAAAGCAGTGCTTCTCAATTATTTTCTGTCATGCCCCCCCTAGGAAGAAGAAAACATTTCGCGCCCCCCCCCCGTGCAACTGTAAATAGTATAATTTGTCTATAAAATTGTTATAAGTACACCTCTGCATAACATAGCACACCGGTCTTTCCTCGTCTCCCACCGTAGTCACATGCTTTCTTTCCTCTTTCCCTCTTACTTGTCTATCCTTCCTTCCACCCTCCCTTCCTCCTTCCCTTCCTTCCTGCCTCCCTTCCAGTTCCCTCCTTCCTCTTTCGCCCTGCCTGCCTGCCTTCTTTCCTCTTTCCCTATCCTCCTATCCTTCCTTTCTCCCTCCCTCCTTCCCTGCCTCCCTTCCAGTTCCATTCTTCCCTCCTTCCTTCTGCCTCCTTCCTGCCTGCTTGCCTTCTTTCCTCTTTCCCTCTTGCTTGTCTATCCTTCCTTCCACCCTCCCTTCCTCCTTCCCTTCCTTCCTGCCTCCCTTCCAGTTCCCTCCTTCCTCTTTCCCCCTGCCTGCCTGCCTTCTTTCCTCTTTCCCTAGCCTCCTATCCTTCCTTTCTCCCTCCCTCCTTCCCTGCCTCCCTTCCAGTTCCATTCTTCCCTCCTTCCTTCTGCCTCCTTCCTGCCTGCTTGCCTTCTTTCCTCTTTCCCTCTTGCTTGTCTATCCTTCCTTCCTTCCACCCTCCCTTCCTCCTTCCCTTCCTTCCTGCCTCCCTTCCAGTTCCCTCCTTCCTCTTTCCCCCTGCCTGCCTGCCTTCTTTCCTCTTTCCCTATCCTCCTATCCTTCCTTTCTCCCTCCCTCCTTCCCTGCCTCCCTTCCAGTTCCATTCTTCCCTCCTTCCTTCTGCCTCCTTCCTGCCTGCTTGCCTTCTTTCCTCTTTCCCTCTTGCTTGTCTATCCTTACTCCCTCCTCCCTTTCTTCCCTCCCTCCCTGCCAGCAGCTCCTCCAGCATCCCAGGGGCGAAGGGGTGGCGGTGGCAAGATCGGGCGACCGCCGCCCCTTTGTCCCTTCCCCAACAGCGGCTGTTGCGCTTCCGCTTCCAGACGGAATCCTGGCGGTGGAGCTGCTGGCGGGGAGGCGAGCTACCTGCATAAAGACGCCGCCGAGGGCATGGCAGAATATATCCCGGCTTGAAGTGGCAGCGCTGGGGACTGCTCAGAGACTCATCAGAGCCGCGGGCTGGAGCTGTGCAAAAAGTCTGCTTGGGCTGGGGGGGGGGAAGGGAGGGAAGCCTGGGACAGCCATGCTTCCCTTCCTCCCACCCCCGCCCGAGCAGGCTTCTTGCACAGCTCCAGCCTGCGGCTCCAATGAAAATCCACAGTCCGAAGTGCTGCCACTTCCAGGCGGGATATATTATGCCTCGCCCACGCCGCCGCCGTTGCACCCAGATGGAAAGGGAGCCTTCGCGCCCCCCTTTACGGAGCCTCGCGCCCCCCCAGGGGGGCGCGCCCCACTATTTGAGAACCGCTGAGTTAAAGAGCTTTCCAAAAGGGAAAAAAAAGTTTTTGCACTCTGCAAACCTCCCCAAAACAGTCTGTTTTTTCCGAAAAAGGGCCCGTTTTTCTTTAAAGGCATGAATAGCCTTGGGGGGGCTTGCAGAGTGCTCGGGGGGGGGGGCAAAAACGAGCAAAAATGGTCAATATTTAGCAAAAACAGACCCGTTTTTGTCAAAAAAAAATTGCATGCATAGCCTTATGGAGACTTATAGAGTGCTGCTGGGGGCTGGGGGGGGGCAAAAAACGGCCCGTTTTCCACTCATTTTTGCCCTCCCCAGCCCCAGGAGTTCTCTGAAAGCCTCAATAAGGCTATTCACGGCCATTTAGGTGAAGGAGGTGGGGCTTCAGGAGGCAAAAAATGCTGTATTCGATGTATAAAATGCACCCAGATTTTCAGCCTCTTTTTTGAGGAAAAAAGGTGTGTCTTATATTCTGAAAAATACGGTACAGGACCAATGTTCCCTCTAATTTTTTTTCGATGTGAGCAGAAAAGTATAGTGTTTGAGCGGCACATTTTCATGCCTGAGCACCCGAATTTTTTTCACAGATGTCACCTAAGACAACAACGAAATCAGTATTATTTGAAACTCAAAGTTATGTTTCTTCAAGGTACCCGCTTAATTCAAAGTGTTATATAATATCAGTATCACTTAACAACGCTCCTGCTTAGCAACCAAAATGTTGGCTCAGAAACTCTGGCATTTGAAGCACGCAACTCTTAAAGCTGTCAAGTTACAAGACCCTTGCATCCCTAACCCTTTAGGGAAAAAAACCCCCAGGGGTCTTCAAACCTGACAGCTTTAAGATTTGTGGACTTCAACTCCCAGAATTTCTCCTCCAGTCCTGTTGGCTCAGGAACTCTGGCATTTGAAGCATGGAAGTCTTAAAGCTGTCAAGTTACAAGACCCTTCCACCCCTAGAAAAAAAATGCAGAGCTCTTCAAACCTGACAGCTTTAACTCCCAGAATTCCTCCTCCAGTTATGTTGCAGCGACGTCATCTGCGTGGATCTGCTCCATCTCTGCTTTCTTCATTGTGGGCAGGGCTGCTGCTGAAGTTGCCGACGAGTTGCCACCAGAATAACTGCTGCTACCTCCTCCTCCTCCAACAGCACCACCAGATTTGCTCCTGAGCTCAGCGCTGGGTAACCCGTGCTCGCTCCTCCTCCTCCGTGCTTTTGAAGAACCATGAGGCTTTTTTTCCCCCTGCTCCCTCCCCGCCTTCCTACTGTCTCCCGCAGCCTCATGGCTCTTCAAAAGCACGGCGGAGGAGGAGGAGGGGGCAGGCAGGGGTAACCCAGCGCTGAGCTCAGGTGCTCCGAGCAGAGGGGAGGCGCCGCTGCCACACGCGGAGATGCCGGCTGGAGCTTTGCCGGCTTCACCTCAGCCGCAGCGCCGGGCGGCAAATCCGGCAGTGCTGCCTGTTAGAGGAGGAGGAGGAGGAGGTGGCAGCAGTTCTTCCGGTGGCGGTGGGGGCTTTGGGGCTTCACAACTAGCCTCTGTCGCCCCGTGCTCCTCAAAGCAAGTCTGGGGAAGTCCTTTGCAGGCGGCCCGTTCTAGCTGCCTGCAAAGGACCTCCCCAGCTTCCAAAGCCTGTGGCAATAGAAATCACTGCGCGGCAGTTGAAAACTGCTGCGCGGTGTTTTCTTGCCACCTGCGCGCTAGCGCAGCCGCGCACCTTAGAGGGAACGTAGTACAGGACTGCTTGGTATTCATTAAACTTTCCACTGCAGCTCAGAGGAGAAAACACTTGTTTGAAAGTGATTTTTGGAGTGACAAATGCTGTGCTTTCATGGCATATGTGTTCCAGATCTTGAATATGCTAAACATGTTTTCAATTTCATATAGGTAAGATTTGATAGTGTAAATTATTTTTTGAACTTTGATATTAATCATAAAACATAATTTTTGATATTTCCTCCTTTATTTAGCTGCTTAAGTACAATTTCCTTAGCTTTTGAGAAACACAGATTATTAGCCGTTCCCTTAAAGGTGACCAAGTTACTAGATAACTAATAGTTGCTTCTAGTGATCAGGTACAGTAATTCTGTATTCAGTTCTTTACCCAATTCTTCTAATTCTAGTTTATTGTTTCTTAAGTCCTGGCATTGAGTCATGTCATTTTTGCAAATTTTGCATTTTGTGGATAGCTGTTTTGCATTTTGTATATACCATAGATTTTTTGCATTAACTTTATTCCTGAGAATACAATTAAAGTCAAAGAGAAGACATAGTGAAGAATAATGAAAAAAAATGACATTGTGCTAGATATTGGCCATTTGTGAAGGAGCTATGCTGGCATATATGCTAGATATACAGTAATTGCTCTGAATGGGAACAGATTGGAATTGCTTAACCATACAAAATCCATGATTTCCAGTTTGACATGCAATGAGCCATAAACCATGATTTACAAAGCACAATGACGGGATTCCATACTTTGTTAAGTCAAGCAAAACTACATTGTCTTAATCAGTGGAACAACTGGCCTTTAATGTCTATGATATGAGATTCTCAGTCATCTAGGTCATGGTTCTTGAAAAAACACCTTTGGGACAACTTACCCTTAATCAGTGGAACAACTTGCCTCCAGAAGTTGTGAATGCTCCAACACTGAAAGTTTTTAAGAAGAAATTGGACAACCATTTGCCTGAAATGGTATGAGGTTTCCTGCCTGAGCAGGGGATCGGACTAGAAGGCCTACAAGGTCCCTCCCAGCTCTGTTACCCTATTCTGTTACTCTGTTATATTGCTTACTATGAATGCTGTCCCCAAACAGCTGGACTGTGTTACAGTTTGACTGAGATAGGAAAGACTGGTGAATCTTCTCTCCCAGTTATTAATAGATAAAAGGTTCAAAGCACAGGACAGCAGAAATGTTATTCAGTGGAACTTCCATCCTTTTTAATTGTTATTCCAGCTGGGTGTGTCTAAAAAGAAGTGGGGCGCAAATATACTGATTATGGTGAGCCACCTGCCGCTTATCTCTGCAATAAATCCTAAATAGGAAAAACCAAAAGAATAATATTCATATGCTCTATAACCGTGATGGCGAACCTGTGGCACGCGGAGCCATTTGTCAGGGCACGCGAGGTGCTGGCCAGCTGAGTTTACCTTTTTAAAAGCTATTTTTCGCCTTCCCCAGGCTCCAGAGGCTTTATAGGAGCCTGGGGAGGGCGAAAAGAGCCTCCCCCGCCCCCCCCGGGAGGCTTCAGGGACCATCCCTGAAGCCTTCGGAACGCTTAAAACCACCCTCCGAGCAAACCGGAAGTGACTTCCGGGTTGCTCGGAGGGTCGTTTTAAGCGTTCCGAAGGCTTCAGGGACCGTCCGAGGCTTCCCTGATGCCTTCGGAGCGCTTAAAACGACCCTCCTTCCGGTTTGCTCGGAGGGTGGTTTTAAGCATTCCGAAGGCTTCAGGGACTGTCCGAGGCTTCCCTGATGCCCTCGGAGTGCTTAAAACGACCCTCCGAGCAACCCGGAAGTCACTTCTGGTTTGCGTGGAGGGTCGTTTTAAGCACTCCGAGGGCATCAGGGAAGCCTCCGGACAGTCCCTGAAGCCTCCGGAGGGCCTCCAGGGGGTCGGAGGAGGCTCTTTTCGCCCTCCCCAGGCTCCTATAAAGCCCCTGGAGCCTGGGGAGGGCAAAAAAACGTAAAAAGGGGGGGTCGCGCGTTTTGCGCACATGCGCACTGGGGGGGTCGCCCGTTGCATTATGGGTGCGGCATGCCCGCACTCGACCCGCCTGCGCTCCCCCCACATGTGGCACACGAGCCAAAAAAGGTTCGCCATCACTGCTCTATAACTTTGCAGAATGCAGACTTTGGACTTCCTTTTAGTGCTGAATTTTTGAAGTTGGAATGAACTATGTACACTCTTGGATATGAATTAATTTTTATCATGATATCAAATTGAAAAGCATAGTGTGTAATAGAAAAACAATAAACTGGAAGGGAAACATTTCCTCAAAACATTGCTCAAATTATGAAACATAAATGTAGTTGCAGGGCTTGCATGTTTTATAATTCTACTATTCATCAACTCATTTTTCTTTCTTTCTCCCCTTAGGTATCTCATGCAGTGGCTAAACTTGTATTAGTTAGCTTCCATTGGCAGATCTCAGAAATTTTAGAAAGGTAAGCTTATGATCAATTGGTAGATATGTGCAAATCACATTTGATGCTTTACGATGAAAGCAGAATATTATTTCTCTTATTAGACTCTTGTAACAATGTATTTTAAAACCCCACTGTGTGTTTGGGTCAGAACATGGTAAAATACCTCTCTCTGTTTGTTTCTCCTAACTTTATGGATTTGCTTGTAAGGTTGACATATTGAAATATTGTAATGTGGGTTATTCCAAGAAATTAAATGAGTGAGAATAATGACAGTGTCTTATTTTATTGCCTTGTGTGTAAGATTTTGAAAATAATTGCCGTATTTTTCGGACTATAAGGCGCACCATGATTTTGAAGAGGTAATTTAAAAAAAAAGTTTTTGCACTCTGCAGGCCTCCCAAACCCTCTGAACACCTCATTTTTTGCAAAAGAAAGGGGAGGATAGTTTTGGGGAGGCTTGTAGAGTGCTCCAGGGGGCTGGGAGGGGGAGCAAAAACAAGCAAAAAACGGCCGTTTTTTTGCTCATTTTTGCCCTCCCCAGTTGGATACAGAATGCAGAGGCTACAAGAGGCTTTTAGATTAAAGCAAGCAACACAGTCCTGCTCTTATATTTCGATAGGTTTCCGAGTTAGGTTCAAGACATACTATACATTTCCATATAATTGAGATCCACTTATTTAAATGAATGACTGCCCCTATATGGTATATTCCAAAAGCTACAATTTGGAATTTTGGAATTCCTTTCTCCAGAGTTCAACTGGCTTCTCTGATTAAATTTAACGCTAACCCGGAAATGTACAGTATTTGTTCATCTGAAACTTTCCTCCATTTTAGTTTTTGTAATGTTTATCAACAGCCTTTTATGCCAATGTCTATTTTTTATGTGTTTTTTAAAAACGTACTAGTGTAATTGCTTTATGATATTTGTTATTTTGCATTAGGTTTTATTAGTAGTAATATTTTTGTTAACCTCCATGGGCTGGCTTTGTCAGAAAAAGTTGATGATTTATTGATTTTAGATTATGACCTCATGAATTCATTAATTTCACAGGTGTGGCCCTATGTTTGTCTAAAGTTTAATTTTTTCTGGCTCTCAGGCACACATCTAATTCAATTCAATTGCTAGTGGAAGCAAGGGTTCAGCCTGCCTCATTCAAACACGTGAGTAAATAGATTTTCTAAGGTACTTGGTATTAAACACAGTATTTTTATAAGCTGCCAAGAGTCACTCTGGTTAGTGAGGTAGGTAGGTAGTACATTTATTAAATAAATATTTGGAATACATGTAAATCAGACATGCTAAGCAGTTATTCTTTATTCCAAATCTTATTTGAGCAGATACTTTCTGATCAAAGCATTTTTGAATTTGCATTGTATTCTGAATAGAATTGGGCAATTTAAAAGATTGTTTTCAAAGTTTTTGAAATAGGAAAACATAATCGCCATGGTAATAATATGCCAGTATTACAAAATAATAGTGATTCATCTCATTAAATGGAGATCTTGCTTGTTATGACTGGGATTATTGCTTTTGATAGAGATGTGAATTTGTGTAGGTGTCACTACTGATTGTAAATCAGCTCCTTACAATTGTATATACTATATACTGTATGCAGGTCAACTTTGTTTCTGACCACTCATTCAGCAACCATTCAAACATACAATGGTGCAGAATGAGCGATAGTTATGGATTGTCCTTGAAGTTCTTTATCACAGCATCCTCAACTTGTGATTACGATGTAACAGCAAGCCGTTATCATGTGATCACAATTTCATATGTTTCCTGCCTCCCACAAGCAAAGTCAATGGGGAAACTGGCAGGAAGTCAGTTGAGGTTCACAGCAGTCATTTGAGGTTCTTGCTTAACAACTGGGACTGCCTGAACCTCCATAGCTAAATGGCATGGTCACGTGATGTTGTGTCTTATAACCAGGGCACTTGGTGACAGCAATCCCAAGGACTACCTATATTATGAAGCAAGTCATATTTAAGATATAAAATATAGCTGCACCTTTCATTGTATATAATAATCTGCTAGGGCCTGATTAACAGTTCCTAGAGCAAGGATAGGCAACTTTCAGCCAGCATGTACCCTCCCATTCAGCACCCTGAATTGCACTGTTAGAATTTAGTGGGCAAAATGGCCAACTTTTGGTGACATTATATTTGTTTAATATTGAAAACTAAGTTTGGGATGCAAAAGAGAACGTGAGTTTCTGGAAATGAACTACCTTTATTTCTATTCTTACCCACCCATCAACCCCGAAGTACCGTGTTTCACCGAAAATAAGACAGAGTCTTATTTTCTTTTCACCCCCAAAATATTGATTGGGACTTATTATTGGGAGGGGGCTTATTGTTTTGGGGTGGCCGGGTGGCTGCTCTCTTGCGAGCAGGCACCTGAAGAGCTAGGCACAGCCTCAGGGGCAAACGGCTGTGTTGCGCTGTTCGCAGCAGCGCAATGTAGCAGCCATGAGGTGACCACGCTCGCAAGCAGCCACCCGCAACCCCGCTTTCCAGCCAGGCAAAGCACCACTCACCGACCCAGTGATATCCCAAAGACGCTAAGTCGCGTGGTGCTCTGCCTTCCCCCCAGCTCTCGCGGCTTGGTGAATTCAGGATACCCTCAGGTCTGTGCATGGTGTTCTGCCCGGCTGGAAAGGGCGGTTGCGTGAGTGCCTGTTCCACCCCCAGCTCGTGTGCCTCCCAGCCTCACCATGCCCTGGCCCAGCTCTCTCTGAAGGGCCAGGGTGCCGCCACTGCTGTGGCGCTCCAAGCATAAACTATTCTTTGGCTTCCAAACTCCAAAGATCCGCAGCCGAATCTTCCGGCAGCGGCAGCTCTGGAAGTATGCTCTATGGTTGTGGGCTGGCTGCTGGCAGAGCGTACAATGATCTAGTATATTCCCAGAGTGGCAACTTCCGGAGGACTCGGCATCCTACCTCCATGCTTTGGAAGCCGCAGAAAAAGCCATGCAGCAGCAAAGATGCCCTGGCTCTGCAGAGCGAGTTAGGCAAGGGCATCATGAACCTGGGAGTCGCGTGAGCGGGGAGCAGAAAAGCCGCTCGTGCAACCCCCCTCTCCAGCCATGCAGAGCCCCATTCATTGACCTTGGGGCATTCTGAAGGCGCGGAGCCGGAGGGCGACGAACAGCCACTCACATGGCATGGCGATACCCCTAGATCAGTGAATGACGCTGTGCCCGGCTGGAAAGGGGATTTGCTGGGTGGCTGCTCGGCCTCTGCAACAGTGCAATATAGCCGTTCACCCCTTAGGCTGTGCCTGGCTCTTTGGGAGCCCGCTCGCAAGAGAGCAACCTCCCAGCAAACCCCTTTCCAGCTGGACACAGCACCACTCACCGACCTAGCGGTATCCCGAAGGTGCCAAGCAACGCGAGCCTTTGCCCCCCCACCCCGTTCCTGCAGCTTGACACTTTCGGGATACTGCTAGGTCGATGAGTGGCGCTCTGCCTAGCCGGGGTGGTGGTGGTGTTGGTTGTCCAGGGGGCTTATTTTCAGGGGAGGGCTTACATTTTTGCTCACCCAAAAAATGTGGCATGGCCTTATTATCAGGACATGTCGTATTTTAAGGGAAACACGGTAACTAAGTAAATGAAATTTGGGGTCATTCTCAGGATTTGTGGATGTTTTAAGGGTATAAATTGAACTGGTTTATAAGTCATCTGTTCCCATCCCCATAATTTCAGCTCTGAAAAAGGTAAAAGAAAAAAGAATGCCATCCCTTGCATAGGATGTTAACAACTGAAGGGCCACCTGCTATTCTTTGGAAAGTTGGAAGCCCACAACCCCTCAAACATTGTTTCTCTTGTCTTGTAAAACTCGTTTAGCATAGTACAGCTTTATGTACTATGCTTTGTTTTATGTGAGCGATATATTTCCGGGTAATCTTTGTAAAGTTAACGGAAGTGTCATTAACTTTATCTTGATTTGGCAAAGTTGTGGATCTGCCTTACTGGTCTATGTATGCTGCAGTTTCTTCTTCAGTGGGAGTTGCCCAGTTTGAAATTAAGCTGATGAGGGGAGTAGCCACTTTAGTGTCCTTTGTGTAGCTATTGTGGTATGCACATAACACGAGGAAGGAACTGCTTATTCTTGACCATAAAACAGAACTGAATTTGAAATATCACGATAGGTTAAAGCTTTTCTAACCCAATATGTTGACATTTGAAGACATTTACTTTATTTAAAAACAGGCCATTATAATTCCACATCTTCACCAATAATGTCAAGCTCTCTCTTTCTCTCTTAAACAGGCCATGGTACATTCCTCCCAGCACTGTGCCGTTTGCATGCAGTTGGTTCGAAAGGAAAACCTATTATCTCTAGCCTGTCAGCATCAGTTTTGCCGCAGCTGTTGGGAGCAGCATTGTACCGTACTTGTCAAAGATGGGGTGGGAGTTGGTGAGTGCAAAGCAAATGCGTCATTTGGCTCTTTTGGGGTACACTGGTATCTCTACATACTGCTTTTTGCTGCTAGTAAACCTTCTCATAATCTTAGAAGTGGAGCAGTTCAAGGGGAACGCCTTGCATTCTTTTAAAGTCTTATTTTTATAGCAGCAGATCTTCTCTTAGGTGGTGGGATTGACAACAGCTGTCACTTGGCCCTTTGAATTGTCTCCCAGAAATGTATATCCTACTTTCCTTCTTTGAATGAATTGTTCCCACGGAGTTCTTTTTCAGCTGCCTCTGATCAAGAGGGATAATGTTTTCCATGGCTGAACACTTCTGACAATAGTCTTTTCAGAGCCAGCTTTCCAGAAATTCTGTGAAGTTGGATAACAGATATTTGAAGATCTATTTTTTTAAATGAATAATGGCCTCTGGTGTCATTCAGATCTCTGTTTTTTGACAATAGCCATTTTGGCTCTTTTTTTTTAACTAGGTGTCTCCTGCATGGCTCAGGATTGTTTGCTTCGGACCCCAGAAGATTTTGTGTTTCCACTGCTACCTAGTGAGGAGCTGAAAGATAAATACAGACGCTACCTCTTCAGGGACTACATTGAGGTATCATCTGTCATTTTACGTTCAACACTCTCTGTTTTAGGCACTCAGGAAATATAACCCCAGATCAATTTCTGTGAATTTGTCTGTAAGTGGTGTACCTGTAAGCTTAAGACTGCATCATGCACTTCCTTAAAAAGTTTCATTTGCTTTTGGAAAATTCAGTTCGGTTTGAATAGCTTTAATTCTGGCATGGGGAATTAGAAGCTTGTTTTGCAATAGCTTTGCTTTCCTCTGAACAAGTGGTTCCAATCGGGGAAGGGCAGCGGGATAGAAGTCCTCTTGGTGGCCCCTGTCACATGGGGTGTTTCAGGGGTTGGTCCTTTTTCTCTGTCCTTCAGCATTACATGTAGTTGCTGAGAGAGATAATCTGATATAGGTAATCGTCACTTGATGACCGGTTGTTTAACGGTAGTTCGAAGTTAAAAGTGTCCTCGGAAAAAGTGACTTGCGAGCCTTCCTTAAAGTTATCACTGTTGCACCACTCCCATGGTCACGGTGACCATAATTTAGGCGCTTGGCAACAGGCTCACCTTTATAAGGGTTCCAGTGTCCTGCAGTCATGTGATTGCAATTTGAGATCTTCCTGGCTGGCTTCTAACAGGCCAAGGGAATTGGGAAAGTGGGATTCACTTAGCCATGTGATCCACAATGGCCAAATAATTCACCTAATGATCACGGTAACAATGGTCATAAAATCAGGTACAGTCGTGTGGCGACTTATTTGACAATGCTTTGCTTAGTAAATTCTGGCCTTAGTTGTGGTCGTCCGGCAATTATTTGCCTGTTGGTTGTGAAACTGTCAACAACAAGCTTAACATTGCTACCCAGATTGGGTAAGAAATGTCCTTGATACCTTCCCTGATTGTCAGGATTTGTTTTGATGGGAGTTCTCCGAAATAATGTTTAAAGTGGACTTAACAATGTTTGTCCCACAGAGCCATTTCCAGCTGCAGCTCTGTCCTGGCGCTGACTGTCCTATGGTCATACAAGTACAGGAGCCCAAAGCCCGCCGAGTGCAGTGCAATCGCTGTAATGAGGTTTTCTGGTAAGAAAGGGACATTGTATATTTGATGGACACAAATGATAGAGATGGGAAGAATAGAAAACGCCACCTTGAAATGAGGAACAGCCTAAACAAATGCAGCAGTGACTGTCAAAACTGTTGAATTTGCCACCCAGCTCCTTGGGTATAGATCGGTTTGAGAGTCTAATGCGGCTTGAAGAAGCAGGCAAATGATTAACTGTTTTGAAGATTAAACTGTGAATAAGGGAGTTGCTATTCCAAATCACAGAGCTGTAATATTGCTGCAGAGTTGTGAGAACAAGTGGGCAACAAGAACTAATAAACCTCTGAGTAATTTTACAAGGAATGAGCAACGGGTTATGCGAATCAACTCCATTCTGCAAATGCCAGCATCTGGAATCAAAGAGATTGAATGTGATGGGGAAAGGGTAGTAAAAGTAGCATTTGGTAGTTGTAAATAAGATTTGGAGAGCTATATGTAGCCTATGGATTGTCTAACCTCCTTTAGATGATCCCACTACTTCACTGCTCAAAGCTAAGGGGATATGGTCTACACCCAAAAAGTGGAAACTGTCCCGTGCTAAGTTAAACACCAGCATCTGTAGAGGTTTTGTGCTATTTTGGCTTTTTTTCCAAGTGAAATAAAAAGATACAGGGAGTTGTCAGTGTGGTATAGCATTTAAGATGCTGGACTAGGAGTGGGGAAAAACAGGTTCTAATCCTTCCTTAGATATAGAAGCTAGTCAGGTGACTTTCAGCCAATCAAAAATATCTTATTTACCAGCCCACTCTAGATCAGTGTGATATTTACAGTCCATGACCTTCGGTGAAGAGGCTCCCATCTTGCACTGGATTTATTTGTGTTGATACTGTGATAATATTCCTCAGGATATTGTACTCTACTTTCTACTGCCAAATTCTGCTATTGAGTGGGATACATAAAACTCCACTCAGTTTTTATGCAGAAGTATTAGGAATGCAAGTTTTGCGTATGGGTGCCATTGTTGTTTTCAAATAGTATTTGCTTGCAAGTAATAGATTTTCTTTAAACTGGACATGCATTTCTTTTTGCTTCAGTTTCAAATGTCGGCAGATGTACCACGCTCCTACAGATTGTGCTACCATCCGAAAATGGCTCACTAAGTGTGCAGATGACTCTGAAACAGCTAACTACATCAGTGCTCACACTAAAGATGTAAGTGTGTTGGGGAGAGGACACTTTTAAGTATTTATAGTTTCCGTTGGGTTATTAATGGAGAGGTTGGTCATTGAATTATATATTCTATATCTGAAATCTTTATTTTATTTATTTATTGAATTTATACTGCTGCCTATTCACCCATGGCGACCCAAGGCGGCTTACAGAATATAAAACCCCATTTAAAGTAATAAAACTAATAAAAAGAATCAAATACATTAATATAGTATAATATAATAAAATCACTCTCTCACACACACACACACACACACACACACACACACACTCTCCGGCGACAGCAGATCACACGAGCCATTTAATGGGCTCCATCGCCCTCTGGATTCCCCAGGCCTGCTGGCAGAATTAGATCTTCAGTGCCTTCCAGAAGAGAATGAGGGCCGTTCTAATCTCTAGAGAGATGACGTTCCAGAGAGAGGGAGCCACCTCGGAGAAGGCCCTTCTTCTGGGTCCCACCAAGTGTATCTCTCTCGGGGATGGGACCCACAACATTCCCTGCCTCCCCGCTCTGATGTGGCTGGCAAGAGACGGTCCCTCAGATAACCTGGTCCCAAGCCATGAATGGCTTTAAAGGTTCACCTTAAATTGAACCTGGAAGCAAATCGGCAGCCAGTGCAGCTCCTGCAGGAGAAGTGATACACTTCTTTCCCCACTTATCTTGCCATTTGCCACTTATCTCCCAAATAAACAAAAGCCAAAATGGAAAGAGGGTGAAGAGTAAAAAAGGTATTATGAGTTCCAACCAGAAGCAATGTGGATGGACTCAATTACAACATTGTACACATAAGTACACTTTGGAAGACCAGGTTGGGAACAAATGCTCTTGTGGAAAATCAGTGTTGTTGCTATTAGTCAACACTGACATGATGGCATATAATCAAGTTGCTTGATTATACATTTGCTCATATGTGTATGAAATGTATTACATCTCCCGAAAGAAAAGATTAGATCATACGTTTCTCCCCTTCCAAGGTAATAAGAGAATTGTTACCCTGAGCAGAAAAGTAAGATTAGAGGAATCATCTAAGACACTGGTGTCAAACTAAATCGCGTGACGTGACATATTGCGACATTTTTTTTGCCTTTGTGGAGCCAGGGTGGGCATGGCCTGCGTGTGATGCATCCGGCTTGCGGGCCACCAGTTTGACACCACTGATCTAAGATGCGTACTAAAAGAAAGAGAAACTAGAAGACCCATTTTTATGGAGAGGGAAGACTGAACATTACATTTTAAAAAACCCTAAATGGTTTGGATTGTAATGTTAATAAATGGCATAAGTCAACCGAAAGAGGAACATTGCAAAAGTATTGGATTGGTTGGGATAGGGATGGATTACCCAACATGAAGAGAAACTCAAAAGACTTTTTCCCCCTCATCTGTTAAAATGCCTGGTTCCAAACCTGGTTTTCTGGGTGGAAGAAGGCCCAGATTCAGAGTTGGCACTTCCAGGTGGTGCTAGGAAAGGCTCCTGTTTGAAAGCCATTTCCATTTCACATAGCTTGATAGATTAGTGGTTTGCTTTACAAGGCAAATTTCTGTGTTCTTATGAAGAGGGGAATGAAGACTCCACAATTAGAGAAAGCAAAATGGAGGCCAAATAGAGTGGAAACCTGGAAGGCATATTGTCAGCGTTCCAAATATCATCCAGAATTAAATCAGAGTTCAAGGCATAGCTTCCATCAAGTTCCAATTTAATAAGAGAGACATGTTGGTACAAACTGTGGAAACCCGAATCTTACAGCTTCCTGGCATAATTATGCCAGAACAGGTATGTAGCTTGAGGTTTGCAGGTGTGGATGGAACAGTTTCCACCCAGTTGAAAGCTCATGATCTTGCCCCACACCCACAAGTTCATCACATGGTCCAGTCTTCCTCTGCCGCACTGGCATTTCCACCCATCTAGTTCCAGTCAGGTGCAGAGACAAAGGATGACCTTGGCCTTTTAGAAAGGAATATTTTATTTTGACAACACATTCTACTCCTTACTATTCCCCCCTCCCAATTCCCCACTAATGAAACAGCATAGTAAAATAAGAGAGAGTGTAGCAGGCCAAAGATCCTAAAAGGAATATGACTGCAGGCCTGACATATGAAGTATGGGGGAAATTGTTATGCTTCATGTTATTCTCTTGTTTTCTTCTCAGTGTCCCAAGTGCAATATCTGTATTGAAAAGAATGGTGGCTGCAATCACATGGTGAGCAGTTTCCAAATAAGCTTAAGAATCACCTTAACATTTTTATCTGATTTTTAGATTAAAACTTTGTGGTTTGTTAACTTCTTTTTTTCTCTCTGTTTCCTCCAGCAATGTTCCAAATGCAAGCACGGTAAGTGGGTAACAACTGCCTTTTTAAACTGGGAAACATTTCCCTGTTCTTTACTTTAAGTATTATCCTGCTGATCCATTAAAGCATTTGTGGCCCTTTGATTACTGTTCTAAAGGACTTGTTCAGTAATTGCTCAGCACAGCCTTTTGCCTGCTCTTCTATTTACCAGCTTTTGCCTTCTTATCTCTTGCAGACTTTTGCTGGATGTGTCTAGGAGACTGGAAGACTCACGGCAGCGAATACTATGAATGCAGTCGGTACAAAGAGAATCCTGATATTGTAAATCAGAGTCAGCAAGCACAGGCCAGGGAGGCCCTCAAGAAGTACTTGTTCTATTTTGAAAGGGTAGGAAATGACTCCTTAGCCAAAGCTAACTATAAACTTTTCAGGGCATTCTGCCCTGTGCAGAGACACAAGGATTAATGTCGGCAGGTCTATGTGATAAGCATTACATTCTGTGATAACAGGATGGCCATAATTCTGAATCTTTGTTTATTTTTCAAGATGTAAATGTCTTCCTAGATAATTCTTATAACAAGAGGTTTTTTTTCTTTATGGGGTCCAGCAGAAATAGTGCTACATTTTTGAAATTGGATTGCTTCTTTTCAAATGTTGCCTCCCATAAAAGCACATTTGCTGTCTTACAGATTTGTATTCCTTGCCCCAGAGATGCTTAAAAACCATTTTCTGTATCCATATATATGTAACCAATTTTAAAATAGTGAATTTCTAGTTTCTGCTCTTAGAAATAAGGTATATGGTTGAAATTCAGTGCTGTTCTGAGCTGAATGTCACTATTTTTTATTGCTTGTGGCTGCCCTTTCAATTACTCCAAAAAGTTTTTTTTTGGGGGGGGGGCACAACCCTTCAGAAGGAGCTTCTGAGGAGAGAGAAACTTCAAGAGTCTATTGGATAATTTCTCACCTTGTTCTGTCAATAGAAATAGCCTTCTCAGTATCCCCCCTCCCCTCTCCCAAAATCAGTCTGTTCTTTTTGGTTCCTTCTTAGCTTTAACTGTTCTTTTGAATGGAGTGTAAATGTAGTTTATCCCTATGGGTCTATTAATGGGTGATTTGTCTGAATGCCAATCATCCAGGAATTCCCTAATGACCAAAGCAAACCCTTTTCAGCAGTTCACACTCAGATAAGTGGGCATTAATATCAGGTAAACAGTTAAGCAATACCCTAATCAAGGAACTACCAAGGAGAAAACCACACCCTTACCAAAACTGGCAGAGCAAGATAGTGTATGTAAACAAGGAACAAACCTCACATTCACTGCAGTGGTGGGTTCCAGACGGTATGCCCCGGTACGGGCGTACCGGTGCCTGCTGGGAGCAGCAGGCACCGTTCCGATATGGTGTTTCGGAGGGCCCACCTGCCCGCCAGCCCTCCTTACCTGTATTTGAACCAATAGGGTCATTTGCGCACGGAGCGTACAGCGCCTGCGCGACGCTCCGCTGAGCAACGAGCGTCGCGGGTGGTGGATGTGCATGAGCACACGCGTGGTGGATGCCCGGCCCTGTCACAGCATACTGGTTATATCGCTGATTACCTAGTTGGGTCAAGCAAAGAACCAAGCTCAGAGGGCACTAAGGACAATTACATAGCTAACCAGATATTCCAGATGTAGTTAAACAATATTTGAGTTACAAAATAGCATTTGGTAGATTGCACAACTATTTATTTTATTCAAATTTACTAGCTATCTTTGTGGGCAGTATACAAAACCGGAAAATCCTTAAGACAGATAAAACATTAAGCCAAGCAGAGAGCAAAGACTAAGCACAGCTCAGCCTCCTACCCTACCCAAATACAGTCGTACATTAATATATCAATCCCAGGCCTAGGACCAAAGCCCGATTTTTAAGAGCTTTCCAGAACTCTAGGAGAAAGGGCACCACTCTGTCAATTTGAGGACTTTCTCATTCCTCAGCTACTAGCTGTGTGCAATAATTATGCCAGAACAGGTATGTAGCTTGAGGTTTGCAGGTGTGGATGGTAAGGTGAGTGTCATACAAGAGGATTTGGAGCAGTGAAAGAAGGAACTGGAATGTTGGAGGAGAGCTGTCATTTATAGCTGTGTACTTCCTGTCTGGGTTGACCTTTTCTTGTAATTGAACTCTGTAATTGAACTAGGCAATTATACCCTATACCAGTGGTGGGCAACCCGCGGCTCGCGAGCCACATGCGGCTCTTTACACCCTTTAATGCGGCTCTTCTGTGTGCCGGGTGCCCGCTCCCCTCCCTCCTCTCGGGCTTCGGAGGGAAGCTTCTGCAAAAGCCCGGGCGAGTGACAACCAATTTTGGTCCTATGACTGCAGAATGCTGTAAAATACCATAAATGCAGGCCAGTTGTTGAGTGTTTCAAATGTGATTGGAACACTCAACAAGGTGACCACAGTGTGTGTGTGTGTGTGTGTGTGTGTGAGTCAGACAGACAGACAGAGAGAGAAACAGAGAGAGGGAGTGAGGGAGGGAATCAGAGAGAGACTGACAGACACACACACACACACACACACACACACACACACACACACAGAGACAGAGAGGGGGAGGGAGGGAGAGAAAGATAGACAGACAGAGAGAGAGACACACACAGAGTGAGTGATTAAGTGAATGAGAGAGAGACAGACACACCCACATACACAGAGTGACAGAGAGAGAGGAAGGGAGGGGAGAGAGACAGGGAGAGACAGAGACACACACACACACAGAGTGAGTGAGAGACAGACAGACACACACACACAGAGAGTGACAGAGATGGGGGAGGGAGGGAGAGAGAGACAAAGAGCCAGAGAGAGAGAGAGAAAGAAAAAGAAAAAAAGAAAGAAAGTGGGAGAGAGAGATGAAATTAAAAACAACAACTTACAAACCTGACTTACTCAAACTATCCAAGGAAATGCAAGGCCAATGTTCACATTAGTGGTTGTGACTTTGTCAGTCATTGTCAGGATGTAATTTTCTCTACATTGTAAGGCAAATTTTATGGAATTTAACGTTATCGATAAATAATATCGTTCTAAAGTTTTTGTTTTATTAGTTGTGTTATTTGTATCCTCCCGACCTATGTGGATACTTGCATGCAGAATATTCTCAATAAAAACTTATTGAAACTAAAAACAGTGTACCATCCTATGTATTTTCGGTTTTAAAAATGTGGCTCTCAAAGTAAATTTCAATCGTGATTTTGGCGAGATTTGGCTCAGTTGAAAAAAAAGGTTGCCCACCACTGCCCTATACCGAGTGGGAATGCTAGTATAAATGAATGGCCTTGCCTTTTTTTTTAGAGCCCAGTCACAAAAAAATCAGTTTGCTTTTAGAAGGTGATTGGTATGCTTCCCCCCCACCCCACCCCTAGCATAACACATCTTTTTTTGATAGTAGAAGTGCTTAGTATGGAAAACTACCCTTTTCTGCTGGATCCCAGCTTAGGTTTTTTTTCCTTGCTTTTCCGATAAACGTGTTCATTTTTATTCCTTTTCTCCATTGTAAAGTGGGAAAACCACAACAAGAGTTTACAGTTGGAGGCGCAGACATACCAGAGAATTCAAGAAAAAATCCAAGAAAGAGTCATGAACAACTTGGGAACGTGGATAGATTGGCAGTATTTACAGAATGCAGCAAAACTCCTAGCCAAGGTAACTATCTGTAAATCAGCTTTGTCATAATAACCTGAGGGCAGTGATGGTGGTAGGTTAGGGTATATTGCTGTGTTCATGGGCTATATAGCTATGGAACCCTAGCTCTGATTGCACATGGCAACTAGGTGCAATGAATATTATCAAAGGAGTTACTACGTGTTATTCACACTACACTGATCTGAACCTACAACTGAAAACTAGATTAAGTTCACCTGGGATTGGTTGAGATGTAGGAGCACATTTTGTGCCGCTTTTTGAAATTCTTGATGATGCTACTGCCACCACCACCACAAACCCGGGAAAAGAGGAATTCTGCTGTCTCCTACTTTCACGAATATAGCTTACTTATGAGCGGCTCAAGGTTGACTCAGCCTTCCATCCTTCCGTGGTCGTTAAAATGAGGATCCACATTGTTGTTGGGGGCAATAGGCTGACTCTGTAAACCACTTAAAGAGGGCTGTGAAAGCACTGTGAAGCGGTATATAAGTCTAAGGGCTATTGCTGTTACTGCAACTTCACACTGTGTTCTGTGTATTACAGTATTGTAAATAGATGCAATTGCTAATAGGGCCTGCTTTTTCATATCATAATACATAAATCGACTGCTGCCCCTGAAATTTGGAGAAGAGCAGCAGATAGTTCTACTGGCCCTGCTAATGAGTACAACTTGCTAATCTTACTTCCTTTTTTAAAAAATTGCAGTGTCGTTATACACTACAGTACACCTATCCATATGCCTACTACATGGAATCGGGCCCGAGGAAGAAATTGGTAAGACCATGTAGTTCTGCGTATTGAATGATAACTGAAATTCTTAAAGAATGGTGAGAAAAAACAAAGTTGGGAATCCATATCTAAAAATTGCCTAAAACCGCATGGTAGCTTCCATTTACTGAAGCTGAGCCTTTTGATTCTTTGGAGGTGATGGGAGGGGAGGCCCTTGGAAGCCACGGATAAAATATTCCAAGCTTGGAAGGGGAAGAAAGAATACAGTTCTAATAAATTAAGGGATTTTGTTTTTGGTCTTGGGATATCTGTGTGTATGCATTAAAAAGCATTTTAATGGGCAAATGGCCTGTCATAAGTATGAGTATTGAAGAAAATGTTAAATATTTGTCACTAGCACATCTTAACTCTTAACAGTTTTCAACCAGGCTTTCAATAATTGAAAGTTCTTATGAGCTTTAATGAATATTATTACTATAAATATGGTATAGGAGAATAAAGAACAAACATGCTCAAGCCTAATCAATTACAAACAAGGATTTGTCCATCCTTAGTTTCATATTCTTTTATATTGCTCAAGCTGTTTGCCCTCAATGAATTGGCTGCTGTGTTTCCTTAATTTGAAATGCTTCTGCTAAAGATGCAAATAGTGGTACCAATGTATTATTAATCTGTGCAGCAAATTTGTCTGAAAAATAGAGAGTTTTTCCTATATCAGTCTTGGGATTTTTTTTTCATAATGTTTTGTTTGATTTTCAGTTTGAATACCAACAGGCTCAACTTGAAGCAGAGATTGAAAATCTCTCATGGAAGGTGGAAAGAGCAGATAGTTACGACAGAGGAGTGAGTAATAAACGAAGTTCAACCCCTTTTCTCAGTCGTGAGCTCATTTTTTACTCAGAAGTCTGAGAAGAAATTAGTATCAATAATAAAGGACAAGAAACTACTACTATTTTTTAAAGAAATATTTTTATTAGAAATTTAGAGTATACAGCTAAAGACTACAGACTACAAAAGATAAAAAAATGAAAAAAAAAGAATTTACAGCATACATATACCTTTCACCATCTATCACCATCTCTTAAAATACAAGAAATAAGTCACCTCATTCTCTATATGCATATCTATAAAATCTCACCTTTCATCCTAATCAGCAAAGGTCTGTTAAGAGTTACCAGAAATAAACATATATTTATTATAAACGTAATATAATAAGCTTACTCAGTTTCCTTCCTTTAATTTATATCTATTTAACTCTTCTTAAATCCCCAAATCTCATCAGTCCCCAAAAGTCCCTAATAAACTAAATAAAGAAATAGTAACATAACCATTTTGAAGTTACAATAATACAATACAATACAATACAATACAATAGTAGTTACAATAATACAATACAATACAATACAATAGTAGAGTTGGAAGGGACCTTGGAGGTCTTCTAGTCCAACCCCCTGCCTAGGCAGGAAACCCTATACCGTTCCAGACAAATGGCTATCCAACATCTTCTTAAAGACTTCCAGTGTTGGGGCATTCATAACTTCTGGAGGCAAGCTGTTCCACTGAGTAATTGTTCTAACTGTCAGGAAGTTTCTCCTCTGTCAGGAAGTTTTCTCCTCAGTTCTAAGTTGCTTCTCTCCTTGATTAGTTTCCACCTATTGCTTCTTGTACTACACTCAGGTGCCTTGGAGAATAGCTTGACTCCCTCTTCTTTGTGGCAACCCCTGAGATATTGGAACACTGCTATCATGTCTCCCCTAGTCCTTCTTTCTCTTAAGCTAGACATACCTAGTTCCTGCAACCGTTCTTCATATGTTAATGAGTTCATAAGTTAATCAAGTACATTTAGAATATAGGAAATAATTTCATATAACCCATTATCATTAAAACAAAACCTAAATGTCTTCATAATTAAAAAAGAAATTGAACATTGCCATAAATGGAACTCTTTATCCCTAGAACAAAATCCTTAAAACATCATCTTCCAGACCTAGTGCAAAGAAATGGTAAAATATGGTAACCAAGGTTTGGGTGAGTGGCTCTCACTAAGGCAGTATTATTCCTGTTGATGAGGCATTGCACTGATTGCTGAGGGCATCTAGATCCAATTCAAAATGTTGTTTTTGAGCATTAAAGTCCTTAGTTATAGGCTCTGTCTTTTCCAGATAGAATTTGCCAGATTGCATATGGCCCAGTAACTTCCTTTCTAGCCTTCCATAAGACCTTCTTTGAGCGTCTAGGATCCAGAAGGATGGTTGTGCAAGGCAATGTTATTATCTGAGCTGTTTTACATTTTATGCGGTTGTGTAAGCAAACTCAGCTTCTCCAGTAGAGTGTTTTTTGCCAGAAATCGGCAGAAAAGCTGGCAAATTTGCAAGCTTTTAAAGCAATTGTAAATGTGTGCCAGTTGCCAGATACCTGAATTGTGATCACATGACTGCAGGAACAATGCAACATTTGTTAAGTGTCAGTTTAGGGAGTAAGTCACTTTTTCTGAGGCCACTCTAATTTTCAACTGTTGTTAAACAAACAGTCGTTTGCCAAGGAATACCTCTATATATACTGCTTTGAGGAATATGATGCCAGCCCATGAAGTATGTGCTTGTTAGCAATATCTTTTAATGATGTTCCATGACACGGAAGTTGAAGGGATCTGTGGCCCGCAGACCAAATTTTTTGGTAGCAACCCCCCCATATTACAAAATAGCTTTCCTCTACGCAGTTAGGCTGATACACTCATTTTTTTGGGGGGGGCATACTGGAAATTAATGAAATTAATGAAATTAAACTCTAGACAGCTGTTTCGGAGGCTCTTTGGATAATGAGTGCTCCTTATTGTTGAATGATAGCTTTTCATGTTTTTATATATTATGGTGAAAACTTCTGGGAGTCACCTCCTGTTTCAATAAAATAGTGTGTTTTTGTTTCCTCTTTCTACAGCTTTTAGCATTGATCAGCTTTCTCCCAGCCGGTAGAATAGCAATAGCACTTATACCTATATACCACTTCCCAGCTGTTTCCTAAGCAGTTTACAAAGTCAGGGTTTACAGAAATAACCCCTTTCTTATTTCTTTTATTCCCACCCAGGATTTGGAGAATCAGATGCACATTGCTGAGCAGAGAAGGCGGACTCTGCTGAAAGATTTCCATGACACATAAGACCGCAGGAGCTACCAGGGCACAGAGCTGGGAGCAAAGTAGCAAGATGGCGGTGCGAGCAACAAGGGAAGCGATCAGAGGAACTGGCCACCGCCTCTCCATAAAACAGGGCTGAGGACATCACTGCACCTTCCCCTTGCAAACCAGACATGAGCTAGCACCACCGCTTGGTCTTCTATTTTTCTTCTATTTTCTGCTTTTTCATTTTTGGCAGGTAGAGGTTGAAATTCAGTTGGCATTTTTTCCTGGGACATGTTATTCCCCAGTTCTTGGATTGTTTTAGAGGGGAGTTTTATTTCCCCCTCCCCCTCCTGAATGGCTGTTAATAGTATTAGAACATTATAAACTTCTGTAATTTTTCGACAGTTGTACAGTGATACAACAATGGTTGATACAAAGTGAACTCTAGAATAACACAGACCCCTTTTTAAAAATAAATTGGGACTGGAGAGTGTTTCTTCCCCCCCACCCCCCTTAAGCAGTTTGTAAACTTAATGGCTTACTTCTCTTCTCCTCCCCTCCCCAAACTCACTTTGCCATGAAGGTTATGAAATAGTCCAGCTATTGGTTTGTTTTCCCCTTTTCTGGGCACTTGCTTGCTTGCTTGTCCCGGGAGTGCATGAGATGAACAGGGCCTGGGCCAAGCAGAATCAGCAGTTGCCAAAGGACAGCATAATTGTTGAAAGGTTCTCCTTCTTCTCCTTTGACCGGGCTGGAGTAATAGGGCAAAGCTCAAAGCATCATGGGACAGTTCTAGTCCCACCACATGATCTCTTGCATGGATTTATTGCTTTGTTTTGTTTCCCTGGACTGCTACCTACTGCCAGACTTAAAATACTTGGAGAAGTTCAGGGAGCATAACCTTGCTTCTTGGCAGCATAAGAGTGAACATTAGGTTTTTTTAGGGCAGTAGACCCAGCCATGTTTGGGCCATAACTTGCATATCTGTGCAGCTCAGTCCTGCACAGTCTGATTCTTTAGGTGGGCTATAAGGTGATGCATCAGAGTTGATCTCTACTACCATAACAAAAACAGACTTTCCTACTATACCGAGGAAAAGTTAAATTCGTTATTAAAACAAAAACAAACACACACCAGCATACGTCAGATCCTGCTAAACAGCCACTACTGTTTTCGAAACTGTTCTGCTGCTAGATGAGAAGTAACCAGGAAAAGAAAAGAAAAAACATTGGGGAGAGTCCATAATTACTGTTAAGATTCATAGGTGGCTGCTTACTGGCAGAGGTTTGTTAACTCTTGAAACGTGTTTAATGTCAACGATTCACATCAGAGGCCAGCTTTTAAAATGTATGAAAATAGTAGCTATATAAAGTACATATTTGGTTCTGCTGATAAAGAAATGGAAGATGGAGCTGCCGTTTCCTGAAGCTGCTCCAATCGATGTCTTGAAACAAGAATTTCCTTGCATCCATGTTTCCAAGAGCACGTTGCACTGAGATTTTTTATGTGCATTGCTTGTGACCTTTGGGATTGGGGTTAGAAAGCTTTACAAGAATCATTATTTTCTGCTTATGACACCTGTTTTCCTAGCCTTTTGGTGAAAGTTATTTTATTAGCATTTTTAGATTTTGCCCTAGCTTTTGGAGGTCATCAACCCAAGCCGTCATCTTCCATTCAGCTGCTGCTGCTGCCACTACTACCTCAGGCACTCCAAGGAAGAAAATGATAAGCTTGTTTCCTAGACCCTAATATGGCTTCTCTGTTCCCAGCTAACCTCAGATTAAACCAGTGGGTGGAATTAGTAAAAAGCTTGTTGGGGGACACAAAGAGAATGTGAACTTTACCCAGATTCACCCTTGCTCTTTCCCTTTCCCCATTCTACTGGACCCTCGTAGCATATGTGGTATGATGACCTCAGCAGGTTTGCTCTTTTAATCCATATCTTTGTCAAAAACAGAGATCATGCTTGTTTTTCTGGCTTAAATGTTTTAATTTCTCTGCATGAAAACCACTGCTGGGCTTTGAAATTTAGAAGCAGGCAAAACCTTTTATCAAATGCAAAGCGTTCAGTGTGTGTGTCAGACACTGCTTACTACGATATCTGTTTGTGTTAATTCTGTTCGGTGTTAGCACAAAATTATCGGCCTCTTGATAGGGAAAACTGCTGGCTTCCTAGCTTCCTCAGTAATGCTGTCCTGATCTTGCTTGCTTGCTTACACAAAGTTCAGGTTTTGAGGGAGGTGAGCATCTTTTTCTCTTGAAACTTTATAAAGTTCAGACTGAGCTGTTTCTGCTCATGAAATTAAATAAGATAAAGTGTACATGTTTCTTGTTCAGAATTATCCAATGCAAAAGAGTGGTGTTACTTGCTACAACTGGCAAATACCTGCAACTGGTTGAATTTACAGTAGCACAATCACGACTTGCAGTGGCAAAATTTTCTCTGTCTCCAAACTTTGGCATATTGTTCAGATGCTTAGATCCAATCTCACATGGTGTACTAAGATGTAGTATACACTTGTCACATCACATAATGCAACATATTGAAGACAGGCTTCTGCTTGCTCAGGAGAATATTCTCACTTTTTGGTCTCTGTGTCAGCCTCCTGTGCCCTCCAGGGTTTGGGGAGAGATGGCTGCACAGAGAGGAGGAATCTACTCAGCTGATGGGTGACAAATACAATTAGTTGTTACCGCACAGCTGCTCCTAAGTTTGGAACCAATACATTCATCCCACAGTTTAGAAATACTCCCTACCTCTTTTTCTTATCTTCCCTGTTCTAGAACAGCACAATGATTGGGTGCTATCTAAAAGTTTTTTATCATTGGCAGAAAACAGTCCTTCCTTCTAGAAATATATTTATTCTCTTCATTCTGTAGCATTTTTCAAATTGATCCTACAATTAAAAAAAAACACTTGTTAGAAAATTTCACTTTGTGATGAAACGGACTGTAACTAAAGGGCATCTAAGCCTAAGGGAAGGCACTACATTTCTCTCACAGCAGGTTAACATCCTATACTAGGAATTTTGGTCTTCCTCTTGTTCTATCAGGCTTAGCCTAAGCCAACCTGGCAGCTATTTTTATCCTTCACTCTGCATGTTGAGATCGTTGGCTTGGCTTACCCTTGATCACAATGTTTATTTCACCTAGTTTGGTTTACTTTTTAAAATTCCCTCTCACAACTTGCCTTCCTTCTTTCTAAAAGAGAGGTACAGAAAGCTAAGGCAAATAACCACCTCCCGATAGTAAATACCGAAGCACGTAGTTAGTATCCAATTCTCCTGTCCAGTAGAATTCTATACATGTCAAAAGCTTTCATACAGACAGCAGCAGAGGCTGTGCAGATAAGGGAGAGATTATGTAACCAGTTTTATGCTGGTCCTCTTCTAACATCCATTCTGTAGCAGTAAAATCAGGTTTTTTTTTTTAATTTTTAACACTTAATGCCATGCTAGTGTTACAGAAAGAACTGAAGACTTTTTGTTACTGTACTGTCTTGATCCATTTAAACTCGTGTTTCTGTTTTTCAAAATTCAACTTCACTTTAGTAACTTTTTGTAAAAACAAACAAAACAAAACTTCTTATGTGCTTGCTCAAGTCTGGACTGTTCCAAATTTTCAGGTAGTAGCTTCTGCTATGGAAGCTTTTTTTTTATTACGCAGAGTGCTACATTATCATGGCTGCCTTTGCTATGTCCCTCACTGAGATTTGGGGGAAAGCAATCTCAAGAAACTGCCAACACTTTTCCGGCATTAGGAGGGGAAGAGGGCAGAGGAGAAAGAGCCCTTTAAATTTTCCCCTCCTGAAATTGTTTTATTTGAAATAAATTGTGAATTTCTAATTTTAATTAAGTGTTCTGTGGTGTTTACTCTGGCTATGTTTTCATATTTATGTGATCTCCATGTTTGAAAAAAAAAAGATGTTAATAGGGCAGGAAAAAGAATTGGGCAATTAAAAAATGTTCAAGTAGGTTGAATATTTTCCCTATGAAAACAAGCTAAAAAGTTTGAGATTTCTTAGGTGGAAATAAGAGAATATCCCCCTTATTCTTCAATCAAGTATTTTTATTAGTTTTATCAAAATATAAAATACAGAAATAAAAGAATATGAAAATGCTGGGGAAATAGGGAAGGAAAAAGAAAAGAGGAAAAAGTGTAGGGTAGAGGGGAAAAGAAAAAGAAGCATTGATTTCTGACTCTTGCGCAGTAGATAAGGTAATAACATAGAACCTCAATTTTTTTACTTTTACATAATATATACTAGCCATTTCTATAACAACAATCCTAAAATCTAAATTTAAGGTTTAAAATTTAGAATCTAAATTTAGGTTTAAAAACCTAAAATCAAAGTTTCATTTTCCCCACCTCAAGTACCAAATCCAAAAACAGTTTCCAAGTAGAAACAACCTTAATTGTATCCTTTTCTTTATTCAAAACAGTCAATTCTCTGCTAACTCCACTTTTTTAAGAATTGAGGATCATCCAGTGAAACTCATTGAAAGGAGATTTGGAGCAGACGAAAAGATAATTTCTTCACATAGCACACCAAACTCTGGAGACTATGACTAGTGTACGTAGATAGTTTTAAAGTGAGTTGGATAAATGTATAGAGGACAGGACTTTCACCAGTCCTGTTGAATTTACTTAAAAATTGAAGGGAGGGAGAGATATTCCTGCCATAAAGCACTTTAGTCAATTGGAGCAGGGGGGAGGGAGCTGCCCACAACCAAATGAAGCACAGGTGAACTGGATAGCATCACTTGTATTGGTACAGGTTACCAAGCAGATCAACCAGAAGATAGATGACTTCCTAGTTAGCTGTAAACCATATTACGCATTCCTGCCCTGAGAAAGAGTGGCCCGTACTGTTCCCGGGGAAGCTGGTTTACCACCTTTCCAATCTTTTCCCCATTTTTGGTAAAAGATCATATATAAGTAGGATTTAAATGTGACATTAGGCATGAAAACCAGCTGGGTGACTTTGGGCCAGTCACTCTTTGGCCAACTCACCATAGAGAGGGTGGTTCTGTGGAAATTGAGGAAGGAATACAGGTAGTCTACAACTTTCAACCATTCATTTAGCGACCATTCAAAGGTACAAAGTCATTGCAAATAGTAACTTCTGTTTTAGACACTTATGACTATTGCAACCTGGCCATGTGATCAAAATTTGGATGCTTGAAAACTGGCATGTATTTATGACAGTTGCAGTGCCCCAGGGTCACGTTTTTGCAACCTGACAAAGTCAATGGGGACAACCAGATTCATTTAACAATCGTCTTACAAACAAGTGCAGTGCTAACTTAACTGTGGCAAGAAAGATAGTAAAATGGGGCAAAACTCCACTGTCTCCATAATATAAATTTTGGGCTCAATTGTGGTTTTAAGTTGAGAACCACCTGCATTAATTCCTAGAGTTACTTATACAGTAATAAAGGCAGGATAAAAATCTAATGTTGCAGTCAATTAGCAGGAAGAAATCGGACGTGATGTAAACAGTGGTAACGTTTAAAGATTCTGCCAGCCCAGTTACTGCAAGCACAGACTGAAACTTAAAATTACCATTCTGACATTTTGTGATTCAAAAGCACACTAGAGATTAGATTAAGGACCGGGTTTTTTTGGTCAGAAATTTGCTTTAGAGAAGCAAAGCTAACGCCGCAGGCGCTTTGCCCTTACTAAAAATGGTTCCAGATTCAGAGCATGAAACTGACGACGCCCTATTCCAAAATGGCTTCCTAGGCTACGGTTAATGAGGGAATGCGAGCGACTGTCGAGTTATCGGCGCTAAAATGGCTCTTTCTAGGCGGATAAAATCTCAGCCTCCAAGGCATGACAGCCTCCCTGTCCGAGGTAATCTCGCACCGCGGCTCGGGCCACATCTCATTCAATCCCGGCCGGATGGACCGGAAAGCCGCAGGCACTCTCACTTCGTGGTGCGTGGTGGCTTCACGCCGTAGCGTGACGCTCGGAGGAGAGTTTCCCAGCCGCGCTCGCGCGCGGTTGCCGTAGTAACGCTTCGCCGAGCCTCGGGCCTAGGATGGCTGCGGCGGCGGGGGCAGCTGTGGCGGCGGCAACGGCCGAGCCGGACGACGGACCTCTCTTGCCAGGCTCCCCCGTGGGGCGACGGGCCGTCTGCTCCCGGCCCTACTTCGTCGTGCTGATGGTGTTCGCGCATCTCTACGTGATCAACGTGCTGGGCTTGCTGCTCTTCGTGCACATCAGCTCCGACGATGGCGGGGAGCCGGAGCCGAGGAAAGAGGCTCCTGGCCCGGTCCAGGATGCCCCTCCCGTCCTGCCCGTTTTTTCAGGCCACTTGGACTCTCAGGCTCTGCCTCGCCTGCAGGGCATTAAGGCAAGCGCTGGGCTTCAACGGGGGTGACGAAGGTTGTAGGGGTGGGGGGACGTGGTTGCTCTTTCAGGGGCGCTTTTTAGCAACAGCCATAGCCCTTAGACTTATATACCGCTTTCACAGTGCTTTTACAGCCCTCTCTAAACAGTTTACAGAGTCAGCCTATTGCCCCCAACAATCTGGGTCCTCGTTTTACCCACCTCGGAAGGATGGAAGGCTGAGTCAACTTGGAGCCTGGTGGGATTTGAACTTCCAAATTGCAGGAACCCGGCAGTCAGCAGAAGTAGCCTGCAGTACTGCACTCTAACCACTGCGCCACCATGGCAGTTTTTGCTCAAAATAAAAGTTTGTTAAAAAGGGGAGAAACCACCACCACCCCACCTCGGAGGAGCCCTGGCGCCCCTGGTAAGGCATCTTCACCAAAACGGCAGCCTTGAGGGCAAGGTTGACTCCAAGCTCTCCTCCACTTGCCTTTTGAAGTCTGTATCCCCGCCATCCCGGCCCATCATGTTCCCCAGTCCCCTTAGTGGGAGAGGCCGGCAGTCTTAAAACTATGGCATTTGAAAGGTTTGGAGAAGGCCGCCTGGGGTATTTCCTGTAGTCATCCATTTGCTATTTCCCATTTTGATCATAATGCAGGGAGTCCTCGACTTACAATGGTTTGCTTAGTGACCGTTCGAAGTTACAACAGCACTGAAAAAAGTGACTTAGGACCATTTTTCACACTTATGACCATTGCAGCATTCCCATGGTCACGTGACTTATGTTTAGATGCTTGACAATTGACTCACATTTATGACGGTTGCAGGGTCCCAGGATCATGTGATTACCTTTTGCTACCTTCTGACAAGTAAAGACAACGGGGAAACCAGATTCACTTAACAACCCTGCTACTAATTTAACAACTGCAGTGATTCACTTAACAAATGGGGCAAGAAAAATAGTAAAAAGGGGCAAAACTCATTGAACAAATTTCTCATATAGCAACATAAATTTGGGGCTCAATTGTGGCCGTATGTTGAGGACTACCTGTATATGCATAATATACAGGTAGACCTCGACTTACAATAGTTCATTTAGTGATCGTTCAAAGTTACAACGGTGCTGAAAATTGTGACTTATGATTGTCTTTCATTCTTATTCACATGATCAAAATTCAGATGTTTGGCAACTGTCTCATATTTATGACCCTTGCAGTGTCCTGGGTAACAGTAATATTTCCTCAAATTGATATGATGCATAGGTGAAAGTTTTTGACCAAATCACAACCATAACTTTTTAACGTGTGTGTGACATATTGTACATATTGATTTAAATCATTATTTTTAATTCATTATTTTACTATGTTTTAAAGGTGGGCCATAAACAGAAGTTGCAACTGGTTCCTAACAAAATCCATGTTATGAAAACTCTCAGCTTGAAACCCCTTCTTTTTGGTAAGAAATAGAGGCTTTTAAAAATATATCTGTACATCCTATTCCAAGTTCTAGGAGCAATCCATTTTTCGATCTAGCATGTTTATAAACCACTTTGTCTAACCAGTGCATGGTTATCTTGTGTTTCTCTTGAGCATAGCATCAGCTGTGGTCTTCAAAGTGACTCTAGCTGTCAGTCACTTTGTATAACATTGTATAACATAAGATAAGAAGTTGTGAATGCCCCAACACTGGAAGTCTTTAAGAAGATGTTGGATAGCCATTTGCCTGAAACGGTATAGGGTTTCCTGCCTAGGCAGGGGGTTGGACTAGAAGACCTCCAAGGTCCCTTCCAACTCTGCTATTGTGTTGTATTGTATTGTATAATCATCATGTATATATGTTTATAATTTCCCAGCCTCTTTGTACTGCAGCAACTTTCATTACTTATTCCCGATCAACAAAAAAGACACGAAAAGAAAAAAAGATCCACTTTTGTTGAATTCTGATCCAGTTACACCAATTGTAGATCATTGTTTTATTGAATTAAAACGGTACCTCGCAAATGGTTTTAGTAAAAGAACTGGAAGCAATATAATCTAGATGGAACTGGTGGCAAATATCACTTCTAATAGTCAATAGGAATATACTAAAAGAACCTTTGAATGCAGTTAGATTACTTTTCTCTTTCTAATGAAGAAATGTAATCTGCATAATTTATATCTTTTGGTAGAATTCATCGATCCCGCTAATACTTTGGAAATTATTGTAAAAACCAGCAAACTAGTATTTTGTAATATTTTGTGATTAGCATCCTTAGTGTTAAAGATTCCATAAGAAAAAAAGATTAAAAGCAACAGAGAGGTGCTGCTTCAACATACTCATTGATATCCGAGAGCTAAGATAATATTGTAGAGCCAGTTTCCAAGATTCTGCAATATAGCCCCTTCCTTCTTGCAATATGTACTCTGAATCTTTGAGAAACTTGTCTAGATTGCAAGCTGCCATAAGGGCTTGACACATTCCTTTCTTCTTTCTCTCATACCCAATGCATAATAAATGCATTGTATCTCTAATTTATGAATTTCAGAAAGATTTCCTTTTAGGTATAGTACGCGAGTCTGTCTGTGTAAACTACAAAATAATATTTGAGCAAAACAAAACTAATCAAAGGTGGAAGCTTGAGCAGTAGATGATGCCAAGGAAACAGGAAGTCATTAAGTGGTTCCTACTAAGCAGTTGTCATGTATCCATTACCACACAAGAATTTGTAGATTTCAGTTCTGATTTCATGACTGAGCAGTTTAGGAATCTGGAAGAGATTCAGTAGTATGGTAAATCACCCAGTGTCCCAAATTTGCAAATAACTCATGAATATTTATGTATATTTTATATTTCTTAACTGCCCATTTCTGTCAGAGAAGGGCTCTGAGCAGTGTACAATGTAATCAATAGAATTATCATTAAAATCAGAATTAATTTAAGATTTAAAAGCTTTAAAATTATAAAAGCAACATTATAAAATAACAAAAGGTAAAAAATTCCAAGATGGAATATAAGCAGTTGTTAATACAGGTCAGGGAGGGGGAGAGTTCTTATGGAGCCAGCCAGCCCCATGGTTGTGTGAGTCTCTGTGACCCACATGCTGGCTTCACAGCCAAGTGTTGTCCCCTTTGTAGAAGGACAAGAGATTGGGAGCTTTCCTCTCCTATGAGGACAGGATGTTCCACAATGCAGGGGCAGCAGCAAAGAAGGCGCCCCTCCTAGACCCTGCCAGTGAAGATAAAACTTGCTGGCATCTGCTCAGATGTTGGAGATATGTAGTTTTCATTGATTCTTTGAATGTACTCCTCAGTGAAATAAAGCAAATTAAATTCTGCATTTCCTTACACAATTCTAGACAATTTCCTGGTGGAGATTATTGGCAATCTTTCTATATAGATAGGCCTAAACTTAATAAGTGTTGAAATAAGGGCTGTCAAATTATCTTGAATGATGCCCACCTGAATATCTTTGAGTTCTGATTGAGTCATGGTGTGGTTTGCCTGCTTAGAGATTAATCATTTTTAAAAACCATTTTCCTCTCTGTTTAGGGGAAAAATAATATTTAGAGGCATTTGTTTAGCTGGATCAATTGTTAAAGAAGTGATTGCCACACCTTTGTGAACTAGGCAGCAGAGTTTGGGTGTAAACTCAGGAAGTTTTATTTGCCTACAGGATGGAATTTGCAAGATTTCTATTTTAAGTATGAAGCGGAAAATTAATTGTGGATAGTGGTATACGTCTTATTTTGGCATGAAATTAATTTCTATGAGTTTTATCCCTGGTCTTTATTGAAAACAGTGCCCTCTCATTGCAGTTCAATGAAAGCCTTTTAAAAACAATAGCTTGTTTTCCTCATTACAAATTTATTTAATCAGTAGATGGCAGGAAAGCTAAGGACAATGCTCCTCTAAGAGAAGTGTGTTTTCTTCCATTATACTCTTTACTATTTTTATTTCTTATGAAGCGGGTAACAGTTTCTGAGCTCTGCTGGCTCAAATGAAAGGCTGAGTCTAAACCTGTATCATAAATCATAGTTTATGGTTTGGTGTAAGCTGTTTTTTTTATTTGTTCACAGATATTTAGGCAAAGTTCCTTTTTTCAGGATTGAAAACTGTACTGAGATACAATACAATACAATAGTAGAGTTGGAAGGGACCTTGGAGGTCTTCTAGTCCAACCCCCAACCCCCTGCCTAAGCAGGAAACCCTATATACCATTTCAGATTTTAGATATTAGTTCCTTGCCTCATAACTGGAACATTTGGACCCAACTATTTCCTGCATTCATAAATCATCTTAAACATCAATATTGGCATTTGAGCATCTTTGGATTTTTGAATGTTCACCTTTGGATGGGAAAATCATTTTCTTCTGCCTTTCTCCCATGTTAGAAATCCCAGATTTCCTGAGTGAAGATGAATGTAAATTAATTATACATTTGGCTCAGCTGAAAGGTCTGCAGAAAAGCCAGATTTTGCCCACGGAAGATTACGAAGAAGCTATGGAAATGATAGATATCAGCCAGATGGATATCTTTAATCTGCTAGATCACAACCAGGATGGGCAGTTGCAACTTAAGGAGGTATTCAGAATGGAATGATTGGCTATTAACTGGGAAATATCAACCTCACTCAGGTATAGCCTGATCTGGGTACAAGATCCTGGGGTATTATATCTGAATTTGCAAAATGAGTTAGCATTGTATCTGAATGAAGTCATACTGTGTGAATATTGAGCATTTTGAAGTATGAGGCCTTAACTATCTTTAATTGTGTTTTAACATCCTGGTACAATTCTGCATGTCATGTCATTGACAAATATATGAGGACAAATCTCCAAATAAAACAAATAACTAGAGGAAAATGTGTTCCTGTCTAAAAAAAAAAAGTGGCCCTTTGAATATGCTGGGATCCAGCACAACCAGAAATATGGGTGCTTCATGGGTGATCTGTTAATGCCATTTACCAATTAATTTTTGAATTAGTGGATTCTGCTAGTGCTTCTTGATTATGTACATAACTCGTCTGTAACAGGAAGGTCTGTGTGCACTGTGTTCCAATTGCAGGTGCTGACACATACCCGCCTAGGAAATGGTAGGTGGATGACACCTGAGAGCATCCGGGAGATGTATGCTGCAGTCAAAGCAGATCCAGATGGCAATGGTAAAGATAGAATGGGTGCTGCTTTTTAATGTACTATGTACCATTGTTCCCTTCCCTATTATTCTGTCATGTCAGATTGGAACAAATATAAAGATAGTCATATCACAGTGTAGTATTAAGATTAGGATCAAATCAGGAGTTAACCAAAACAGCCAAAGTTGTAACAATTAACAAGTATTTCAATAAATACGAAGCAACTTATATTTAATTTTATGGCCAATCGGATAGTGATAATCACCAACTTTATTTTTTTAACACTTTATTTTTTAAACCCAACGATATATCTGGCTGTAGGTACTGAGAGCTGTTTAAAAGCCAGAGAATAATAATTCTCTGTGATACTTTAACTTCAAGTTTTGGATTTGTACTTGCATTATCTTCTTTCAATTTCTGCTCTCCCACCCTCACAGCTTTTTGTTTGCTAAGACCATTCCTTTTATTAATTTTATTTAGATAAACATTCCTACTTTTTAATAGCCTTTCCCCTCCATCTATGTTAGAGCTGCCCAGTTAAACTAAAAATCCTTCATTGGGATCACCAGAGGATGGTTGGTTTCTGTGGTTCTGATGGGGCATACCTCCTGACAGCATGTTTATACTGATCAGTCTCTAGCCTGACATGAGCATGTATGTTTTTTTTCCTTCATTTTACTTAGGTGTTTTGAGTTTGGAAGAATTTAAACAATTGAACATTCGAGACTTCCATAAATACATGGGTAGCCGAAAAGTGAAAATGAGCGATCTGGTGCGGAACAGCCAACATACATGGCTGTACCAAGGTGAGGGGGCACATCAGGTCATGCGCTCCATACGGCAAAGGTAAATTGATCTCACTCAGCAATTTTTACCAATTAGCCTTGCTGTTGGTTTGCTGATCAGTTTGGCCAAAATGTATAAACCAGTGCACTTAATGCAGCTACTTTCATTAGATGCCAAATGCATTATTGTAAAGCACTAGAAATCTAAATGGCTTGTTGTTGGTTAGTGATATATAAAATGTGAGAAATTGTACTTGCTGAAAACCTGAGGTAACAGCATAGAGAGTAGACTTTCAAAAGGACAGTTTTTAATTAAATCTGGTCATTATAAATAGAGTTTTCCTAATAGATATTGCTACTTTAAATGTCTTTCTGGATAATCATGTTGAATACAGTTATATAGGATGTGTATATTTCTCTAGATTGCATAGATAGTGAAATACACACACACACACACACTCATACACATCTTCCTGTGTTTTGATAATTTTCTCTTTTCTTTTACATTTCCTTTATCTTTGTTTTGAATATTTGAGGGTTTTTTTCAAAAATGAAAACTTTGGAAAGAAAGAGAGACCCATACTTATTCAGAATAGAATAGAATAGAATTTTTTATTGGTCAAGTGTGATTGGACACACAAGGAATTTGTCTTTGGTGCCTAGGCTCTCAGTGTACATAAAAAGACAAGATACATTTGTCAAGAATCATAAGGTACAACACTTAATGATAGTCATAGGGTAGAAATAAGCAATCAGGAAACAATGAGAAGACTAATAGTAATAGCAATGCAGCCTTAGTGAATAGTTTGACAGTGTTGAGGGAGTTATTTGTTTGGCAAAGTGATGCATTCGGGGGGAAATGTTCTTGTGTCTAGTTGTCTTGGTGTGCAGTGCTCTATAGCATCGTTGAAACAGGTGAAACAGAAAGAGATTGATTAGCATTTGCAGCTTTTTTTCTCAGTTTTATTAATTTTTGAATTAAATGAGTTTCAGATGATTTTGATATTTTTATTTAAATCTAATATCTTTACATTACACCAGGTGTCTCAAACTCAAATGAATATTAGCCACGTAAAACATGAAAAGTGGTGTGATGCATTTACCATCTGCAAAAATGCAACAAATATTAAACGTTAATGTTAATAAAATTATGAATAAATGAATGCAAAACTTACAATAATTTATAATAATATAAAATACTCGACTTTACTGAAAGTTAATAAAAGCAAAAATATGTTTCCTACTCTAAATTAGTATTTTATTATTGATTGATTGATTGATGAGATTTGTATAGCAGCTCATCTCATATATATTATATTTGTGGCTGTAATCTCCAACTGATCTATTGTCCTGTATCACACTGTTTTGTTGTTCTGTGCACACCCTGTCACCATCTAGCATGATGACAAAATGGTGATGTCACCTGCATTGATCCTTCTGCATCTGTTCAGGGCTATCATATAAAGTGCAGTGTTCTTGAACAAGACAAGACAACAAGGCAGGACAGGCTCCAGCATTGCCTTAACTTTTTATCACAGACCACATAAAATAATTCATCAGGGGCATTCAGCCTACAAGCCAATGTTTGAAATTCCTGGTCTATACTTTGCTCTTTCGAAGATACGTGTAAAAAATGTTTAAAAACCAATGTATGTTGTAACACTCACTGATTCACATCCTCCTTGGGTTCCTGATTCCCCACCCCCACCAGCACCATATGCAAAAAGTGCAACAAACTCTTAAAATGCCAAGCTAGAAAGACCTGCATATGTTCAGCATGATTTGCTCTTACTTAAAAATAACAATTGTGAGGTGAATTCGAATCACTTTGCAAGAAAATGTTCTTGCTATAGCTCTATTGCAGATCCTCTTGGTTTCAGACTATTTGTCTTACTACCCTTACGGAATGGCTAGAGGGTGTTAAGCATGTTTATGGAAAAGATTTTAGCTGGTGTGTATCACCTACTGTGTCCCCCCCCCCCCCCCCGATTCTTTCTGAATAGTTTTCAATGATTCCTTATTCCTTCATGAGTTTCTATGTTCCATTTGTGATGTGAAAAAGATTTTTTTGTACCCTCCTTTTTTTGTATGGGAATGGATGCAGATGATCAAGGTGAACGGAGTGTTTTTTTAAACAATAAAAAAAAACCCTTTACAAATGTTCTAAGTAATCTTGATGGTCTGATACTGGCTGGGGAATCTCAGTGGCTTGATGAGAATGTTTATGGGAACCAGTTCCCCCTTTCCTTTCATCAGCATGCCTCTCTGCTTGTCTGCCTTCAGGGTAATTAACTTAACCCATCTGCCACCAGAGATTGTGGAGCAGAGTGAACCGATGCAGGTAGTCCGCTATGACCAGGGAGGGCATTACCATGCTCATATGGATAGCGGACCAGTGTTTCCTGAAACTGCCTGTAGTCACACCAAACTGATTGCCAATGAAAGTGCTCCTTTTGAGACATCTTGCCGGTAAGCCTAGTAGAAGCAGAAGACAGAATGGGTTTCCTGGTTATCTTATAATAGTGATCGTCTGTTGCTTGTAGGAAAGCAAGTATTGTTCTCTTTCTTACAGCTATGTGACAGTACTGTTCTACCTAAATAATGTGACGGGAGGAGGCGAAACCACTTTTCCTATTGCAGATAACAGGACTTACGAAGAATTGGTAGGTTTGTCTTTCCTGTGCAGAATGTACTGGCTGTGTCTATAAAAGGTTAATTATTCATTTGGCTTATATCTCATATTTCTATTCAAGTTCTCAAAGAAAAAAACAACCGCAAAATCCAACACGCAGAATAAAAAACTCAGAACAGTGGCTGATATTAATTAACCTCCAAGCCATTCTCTTTCTGTGTCAAATAGGTACAGAAAAGCCTCTTCTGTAAAACATAGAAGTCAGACAGATTGGTAATGGGAAAGTTGCTCCCTAGATAATCAAGCTCTAAGCACTTTAGTGCTTTAAAAGTGAATGCCATAGCTAGAAATGACACTTTGTCATTGCACATCCTTCGGTATAAAAATATCAGACTAGCTGCAATATTTTATAGCCAATGCAACTGGCAGATGCTTTTCCAGGGAAACCCTTTGTAGAGAATATTGCAGAAGATAAGATAGCTCAAAGTTGCCAAGTCAGTGGCTGAAGAACAATAGCAGCTGGACCACTGCCGCAATTGTATAGATCCACTTCTCATCATAGCCATCAGGTGGGGATGAGGAATCACTCCCGGGACAGACTTGTGCTTTCAAAGACAGTGCAATTGAGCAGCTTCATATAGATTGTAAGTGGCATGGAAACAAGATGGAACCCAGTCAGACAGCATAGATCAGCTGAGAGATCCATAGCACCAATTTTAGAACATGGCCGAATAGGAAGGAATAGAACCACTGTAAAACTATGTCCTCGGTGTGTAATCCCATAGAAGAATAACATGATTGTATTGAAAGCTGGTGCAATACTCAAGAAATAGGGTGTCAAACTCGCGTCATCACAGAATTGTCACGTGACATATCGTGACTCCCCCCCCCCTTCACTAAACCAGGCATGGGCATGGCCAGCGTGTGACGCATCCGGCCCGCAAGCTGCAAGTTTGACACCCTTGGTCTATATCCTCCTATCAAATTTCCAGAATTATCAAGTCAAGGAAGTTTTAGTACACCACATATCCCAGCCAGAAGCACAATTGAAATACAATAGATAATATTTATTATTTGGATACATCTGAGTTATTTTTTCCCATCTTTCCTAGAACTGAAATGTTTTAAGATTCACATTACTTCCCAGATTTAAAAAAAAAAGGTTTTTCAGCCACCTATTGCTTCTTCAGGCAAGAGGGAATATTTTACCCATAAGTCTTGTCCCAGAACAGTTTCCAACAGACTAAAATCACTCAAAAAATCATAAGAGCTCTAAACTAACCTTAATTTGCAATTCTAGTTGCAGGAATTCTCCATTGTATAGTGGAGGTGTTTACTCTGAATCACCATACAAAATAGAATGGTGGATATTAGTTGTTTAAATTTTATTTGGGAGTATTCTGCAGCAAGACAGCATACATTGTAATACTTGTAATATTTGTAATAAGAAAAAAAGCTGCTGGAAAATAAATTAGGACCTTTTTTATTTAGTTTCTAATTAAACACCATGGACTTAATTAAAATATCATGCTTATTTCTGATTTCATAGATGGAGAGCTGTTTTAATGGGAGGTCTCTCTATATAAGGGGGGATGAATAATGGTAATTGAAGAGGTCTTTTTATCCGTTCCCTAATGAACACCCGTTCTTCAGTCTCTAATCCAGAACGACGTTGATCTACGTGATACTCGAAAGCACTGTGATAAGGGAAATCTACGTGTAAAACCTCTGAAAGGCACTGCTGTTTTCTGGTATAATTACCTGCCCGATGGGGAAGGTAAGTTTCTTCCTGAGGAAACCAGATAACCATCTTTCTATTTGTATTCGTTTTATTTATTAGAGTTTTATCCCACCCATCTCCCCTTCAAGGTGACACGGAGTGGCTTTTATTTATCCTCCGTTGGCTATTTTGGAAAGCTTAGAGCTGCAGAAAAGATTGAGCAGCATTTGTGTGAAGCTGATCCCTGGAATCTTGTTTCTTTCCAGGTTGGGTTGGTGATGTCGATGAATACTCTTTACATGGAGGCTGTTTGGTGACTGAAGGAACCAAGTGGATCGCCAACAATTGGATTAATGTTGATCCCAATAAGAGGCGACAGCTCCAGTTCCAGGAGGAAATGGCTCGATACATCAACAGTGAAAACGAGGACCAAAGCGAATGGACTGTGGACAAATCCTACAGCAATGTCCATGTAGAGCTGTAATGTTTGGAGATGCCTCTTGAAAGCACCTTTTTTGCACTAGCCATTTTCAGCTCTTCTATTCTCCCACATTTCCCAATTATTGTGTTTCTTCAGAGAATGTAGGGTTGCCTATCTAGGTAGATTGGAGAAAGGAGAAGCAGGGCACCTAATGCAGTCTGAGGAGGAAAGGGGACAATTTGGAAAGAAGGGACAGTAGCTGAGGGCATATTTTGATTTAATGGATGGCTTTGCTTAAGGAGATTTTGAGTCTGTCCGTGAATCTCCCCTGTGACATATGCAATCCACCTTTAAGGTTCCTTATCATCCTGACTTGTTCTGCTGGATGCAGTTTTCCTTTAGCTGGCTTTGTAACTATAATCTTGTAATCTGCCCTTCTTTCCATCTGTCTCAGTTTCTCGGTCTTTTCACTGATAACAGCTTACATAAGGCTAGTAAAACCCACATCAACAAAGCGATTGCTGCATATTCTAGGTTGCTCTGTAGAGAGTAAAACGGCTACTCTTAGCCTGCATGGGAACAGATCAGTAAAATGGTATAGAGGTTAAGATGCTGGATGAAGACTAAGGAAACCCATGGTTCAGGTTCACCCTCTGCCTTGGAAGCTGATTGGGTGATTTTGGCATCAATTTCTCTCAGCCCAACCCCCCACCCCACCCCACCCTCTGAGTGGCTGTTGTGGAGATAAAATGAAGAGAGATCTGACTTGGGCTTTTGTGCAAGTGGGGGGGAATCATTCTAACCAGTACCATTTGAAAGCACAAAGTATATGTATTCAGAAGTAAGCAAACTCCCAAGTGAAGGTGTAGACGATTGCAGGCTTAAATCCAGAGTTATGCCAAGGGGTCATGGGCATGTTTCTGTGAAAAGAGCATGCAGGCCTAAAAGTACTAGAGGCCTTCCACGGGACGGCGGATGCTGATCATGGTAATTTTTCTCAGGGTTGGACATAGTTCTGAATTACTATTCGGAAATATTTATACCAATAATTTTCAGGGAAGTAATGGAACAGTTAATATGTGCAATTGGAACGTGTGTTGTATGTGCTGCAGTTGTGATTTCAGCCATGTTATTTGTGTGTTGGAGAAGTTGTTTACCTACGAGAAACCTTTTGTTCTGTTTCGTTTTTTTAAAAAAATTGGAGCCAGTGGCATAGTAATATTCCTCCTAGAAGATAAATATGTATTTAGATATGCAGTGTGGAACCAGCAATGTTCTCAGTCATGATTTTTTTTTTAAAAAGGTGTTCTGCAGGATTAGGCTTAAGGTATGCGCAGATCGTATATCTTAGGCCTAATTCTATTGTTTCTTGTGAAATGAATAGCACTTTCCCACTCTTCCTCTGAAGTCAGTGAGATACTGTCTCTGAATGAGGGGCTTAGACCGCTCCGAAGTCAATTTAGCTCCTTTTAAAACCTGTCCAATAAGCAGCCTTGCTCAGCAACAGTTTGGACTGTGAACCACATTATCTGGAACATACTTCCTAATTTTTTTTTTCTGACAAGGAGCCTTCAACTAAAATACAGGCAGTCCTCGTTTAGCAACTGTCTCTTTTAGCAACCGTTTGATTGAAAAAGTAACAATCCTCTCATTTGCAATCTTTGAGGGTCGGTGAAGCAATGGAAAGCTGAAGTAAAAATCATGCAAACGATTGATGTTTCGCTTAGTGACCGCTTTGCTTCACCGTTAAGTTGCTGGTCCAGTTGAGATGGCTAAATAAGGGCTGCCTGTAATCTTCTGTCATAACAAAGGTTCTTTGGACCTCTTATCACTTGATGGCCTTTTATGCACTTTTCCTAACTTTAAAATAAATTGGGGTGGAGACTAAGCAAAAGGAATTTCCTTTGTCTCAGTAGAGCTGCCATTCCCCACTTCCTCATTTATTGCCTGCAATACAGTTAGTCCTCAACTTGCAACCACCATTGAGCCTAACGTTTCTGTTGCTGAGACATTTGTTAAGTGAGATTTGCCCCGTTTTACGACCTTTCCTGCCAGCTAAGTGAATCACTGCAATTATTATGTTAGCAACAGTTGTTCAGTGAATCTGATGTCCCCATTGGCTTTGCTTGGGAGAAGGTTGTAGAAGGTGATCACATGATCCCAGGACACTACAACCGTCATAAATATGAGTTGGTTGCTATGCATCTGAATTTTGAACACATGATCATGGAGATGCTGCAACGGTTGTAAGTATGAAAAATGGTCATAAGTCACTTTTTTCAGTGCCGTTGTAACTTTGAATGGTCACTAAATGAACGGTTGTAAGTTGAGGACTATCTGTACTTATACTTAAGTGTCAGTAATTAAAAAGAAATGGCATTAGACCAGGAGAAGGTAGAATTTCCATTGTATTGCACCATAGGAGAGTGCCAGTTCTTGGCAAATATTCTCATTTTTTTTTTTACAAAGGCTGGAATTAATTTCCTTTCTTTCTTTTTTCCCTTTTACTCACCGGAGAGACTGAAAAGGATTTCCAGTTACAGAATTCTTAAAGGAATTTGGACATCTTGAGTTGAATCAAACTGCAGGTTTTGGTAATAGACGTTATTAGTAGCTTGCTGCAGAGAACACGAGTCCTTTTATTTGGGGCTGGTAGTTCACATTTAAATCACAGTGAGCAGATTCATCTCTTGTCCAGTTCAACAGAGCAATGGTTGGTTTTGATTGGAGAAAACTAATATTGTAATGGCCTTCTAGACGGCTGAGAAAACGAAGCGTGTTTCCCATCTCCTGTGACATTTTGACAAAACTTCTATTTGGTGACTAGAGGAACATATTTTAAGGCTCAGTCTGGTGGTTGCTATTTTGCCCTGGTGCCTCCTCCATTGCAATATCAACAGCATTAAGTGGTAGGACATTTGCATGCTTCAAGACTTGCCCTTCCTACCTATAGCCTCATTGAGGTACGAATCCGTTGTTATTGTGATTGTTGCATATGGAATCAGTTTGTTTCTTCCAGTGAATTTCATTCCAAGCAATTAGAAGTAACCACTTTATTTATTTATTGGAGCTCTTCAGTGTTGCCTTAGAGAGTTGCATAGAATGTTGTCTCCTAAGCCAAAAATAGCTCACCCACCATGTTATGTAATTTGACAGATGTTTGACAGCACTCTAGCTAGTCGACTTTTGTAGTCCCAGGCAGACAAAAACTAAATCCTGGGGGCTTATGTGTCACTTGGTGGAAAACTAGTTATGTAACTCTCCTGTTAGTATGTTTGTGATCAGGTGAACAAGTTGCAGAATTTTCCCAGATGATATCAATTTAAGAAGGATCAATTTAAAAAGCAGTGAAAAATTCGCTCCAATCCTCAGTCGTGTACTCTCAAATGAAATGGATTTCAGTGCAAATTATTTCCATGAAAAATATTTACGATGGCAGCTTTATTATAATTCTGTTGCAATTTTTTCATCTGGAAAAAAATTAGCTGTTTAGTTTTGTTTGTTTGTTTTGTTTGTTTTATTGGATTTATATGCTAACTTGTACCCTGAAACTTCTTGGGTTTTTAGATGTGGCCTTGATTCAAGACGTGTCACTGAACAGATAGTTTAGTAAGTCGTTTAAACATTTTATTGATTTCTTTTTAAGGCCCGTTTAATGGCATCAACCTAGCATTCATTCATGGGTCCGAATTTCACAACGTATTTCTGAAATGAGAATAGGTGGAATGCAAAATGGACACCACCAGCCTCCCCATTTTGTTTTTCATATGTAGTCTTTGGGATTTAATGTCATATATGAGAGTTTTGAGAGGGACTATACCTCTGCCTTGGGCTTTTTTCAATTAGCAGAGGATATCCCAGAAAAAATGTAGATACGTTGTTGAGATGTTAAGGAGCCATCAGTAAGGTTGGCCATGATGGCGCTTTGTGACTGCAGCCTACAAAAACAAATACTCCTGCCAGAAATGTGTGAATGCTTTAAACAGCTGCATGGCTTGAGAATAGCCTGGTTCTCCAGCTTTCAGGAATGTATAGGGTTTGTTGGGGCTCAACCACATGCAGTGAAGTGAGTGGCATTACGACACTGGCTTGTGTTATTGTTTTTTATTATTATTATTATTATCCAAAGGGTTGTTCTAGTATCCATAGAAAGACTTGAACGTCTTAGTAATTATACTTAGTTTTTGAGTGATGTGGCTTTGCCAGTTCCATATTTGTAGGTAACTGGTGAATACTGAGTCTTTTATTTTTATTTGTGTGTGTTCTCTACAATTCCACGTTTTGGATACTTTTTTTCCTTATTTAATATTTATTTAATTTATTGTGTCCCATGTACTGATGTCAGGCTGTCAGTCCTGCAAATAAATATTTGAAACCCATGTTTTTTGGATGTTCTATTTTTAATGATATGTGTAACAGTCTCCACATCTATAAAATATTTTATTCTCTAAAGAGAATCAATAAAATAGCCCTATTAATGTGGACATTCCTCAACTTATAAGCAGTTTCTCCTATCTGGTGCAACGAGTCTGTTTTCTAAATTTCTCTATAATACTAACATTTATCATCACAATTTATCTTTAAAATTAGCAGTCACACCTGCTTTTTTATTTGATGCACACATATACACAGATAATGCTACAGGCAGAAAATCAACGTAATGCAGTATCTAAGATGAATGTAGAGATCATCTTATGCTGAGGAAAATAAAAGGAAAGTAACAGGGCATAGAGATTATTAATCTGTTAACAAAAATAAATGGAAAATAATAAGAAAATAGTTGATTGTTAGTAAAATTAGTCTTTTTGAAACTAAATACATTAGAATCCTGTTCACACACACAAAGGTTTTATACTATAAAAATTACTACTTTAATTTCCTGTTTCAAAAGCATTTAAAATCTATATATTGTCATCATAGAACAATTAAGGTCAAGAAAATGGTAGTATTTTTACAACCTTCAGTTTCCATAACAGTAAAAATCCTTCATTAAGAAGTAGTTTTAAATCTTTAGATAAAATGAATATTGTTAAAATTAACAATGAGCCTTGGTGCACAGTGGTTAGAGTGCAGTATTGCAGGCTAATTTTGCTGACTGCCAGGAGTTCGATCAAGATTGACTCAGGCTTCCATCCTTCTGAGGTGAGTAAAATGAGGACCCAGATTGTTGGGGTCAATATGCTGACTCTGAAAAATGCTTAGGGTTATTTATTTTATAACTTCACTTATAAGTTAACAGCTACAATTCTATATATACTTACCTAATGCAAATATTATTTGTATGTGTGTATAATTTCTAACACACAATTATTCTTTTTCACCTTATGTATTCTGCATAAAAGTCTAATAAGTTTTGAAAAGAGAGTAGTGGATTCTATAAATATAACTTGACAAAAGCTAACATTTTCAGAGGATAATATTCTCTTGAATAACATGGAATTTGAGAACTGGACAAGGTAATTGCTTGTAAAAAAATCTCCACACACTTCGTATGGCCAAAATACTGACACTGAAGCATTGGAAAGATAACTGTATGGCCACGTTTACTCGATTCACTTGTTCCTATGAGCGGATTGCCTATAATCTTGGAAATCCACACATCTAAAAGTCGCCAAGTTTGAGAAACATCGCAAAGGATTCCGAATTCCTGCTCTCTAGCTTTGCATCGAATCCCACAAACGATCGCTTTTTCTCTTTGCTCCGGGCGAATCACATGGAAACACTCTCGGGCTTCAGAGACACGGACCTTTGCTGTGATGTTGCCGTAAAGTTGCTTGCTTTTCCCTCGTGTCCCTTTTCAGCTCACGCTCTCTCCGATTTCGAGATCCGGCTGTTCCGTTCCGTTCCGTTATACTTTCCTGGGGCCGCCAATCCCAGGTTTCAATGGGCAGAGATATTCGGCTCGCTGTACCTTTAAGAAAACGTTCCTTCCCTTTCGCTACAATCGAATCTCTCCCAGACGAGAGAGCCGCCTTAGCAACCGCTATCCAATGGCGTCTCTTGGCGAAAGGGAAGCGGGAACGAGCCCCCCGCGGCATACCCAATCGGTGGCGGCGCGTGTAGGAGAGGTAAGAATTCTGAAGACTTCTTATCTCGCGAGATTGTTGCGCCAGGGTCCTTTCGCGTTGCTGCTTTCTTTTCTCCTCCGCTGTTTTGTACCTTTGCTCCGCTTGCTGGGCGAAATGCAAAAGAGTACCACGCGTTCCGACATTACATTTGATAGCCTCAGCCTGGCCTGCCTGCTTCCTGGTTATATAGGCGCCTCTTTGGGCTTCCTGCTCTGTAGATACCGGAACGTGGAGAAATGTGTAAAATGAAAAATATGGTATTTGCAGCATTTTACAGCAGAAATTAATTCGGATTCCATCCTCCTTAGTCAGCAGAGCCAGAACTTGGGGATAAACTAGATTCTGGGAAGGCACTAATGATTTCTGCATTAGTGTCTTGCAATTCTAGATTAAATCCCATCGCTGAGAGTTCTCAGCGATTCCGAAAGATCGGTTTTCCTCCAGATGATCCTTCTTCCGCTTTTACATCTCCCAGTGGCGGATTTCACCCGGTGGCTGGTGGTGTGCATCCTCCATCTGTAATCAGTGGAACAACTTGCCTCCAGAAGTTGTGAATACTCCAACACTGGAAGTTTTTAAGAAGAGATTGGATAATCATTTGCCTGAAATAGGGTCTCCTGCCTGAGCAGGGGGTTGGACTAGAAGACCGCCAAGGTCCCTTCCAACTCGGTCATTCTGTTCTGTTATTCCCTGTGTTATGGGCTTCTCCAGGCAGTCGGATCTCCACATTGTGTGTCTAAAGTACAATAGTTTGAACATGATTATTAGTTACCTCAAGAGGAAAGGGCATTGATTCTTCGAAATAGGCTTTCCTAGCTCCCCTCAGGCATAGGTGGATCCTCTTCTTGGCAAACAGACCCAAGACCACAACAAGTAGGTCAAAATAGACACTACTTTCTAAATACTGTGTTTACATGGATTTCCTTAATGTAATAAAGTGTATAGTTTTTGCATGTCAGGACTATCTGATGATATTTTATTTTCAGTTCTCCAGGTGTTAACTTTCTAATGCTCCTCTATAGATTTACTTTTCTGAGACGCCATTCAAAAATGTTTGCCACTTAAAAAGAAAAGGTTTATCTAAACTTACTTGGGAGCTGTCTTTCAGAACCAGATATGTTGATTCTGCTTGGGAGCGTCTTCCTTCGCTCTTCACGATTCCTCCATTGTACATGAAAAGACAGCTTGTTCTGGTATTTTCCTGCTTGAGCTAATGCAGATCTATAGGTTGGGCTAACCATTTTTCCTCTTTCCTCAGAGGTCTGCATAGCCATATATAAAAGGGAGAGAGAATCAAGAGGGTTTTTCACCTCCCATCCTTGAAAAGTCATGGAAACAGAGCTACTGTTGGCTCCTATAACAGCTCTGGAGATGGTGGGAGACAATCTTATTGCAGGTAAATATCTTACTTTTTCTACAATGAGAGACCACAATCCCCACTTTTTCCCCCATTTAGTGGGGATAGCGGCCATTGTCACACGGCACAAATATGAACATTGCTAATTCAAGGGTAACAATCATTTTGCTGCAGCTTGGTTTTAAAGTCAGTTTTCTGCTAAGCTAAGCCAAGATCTCTCCCCACAGTAATTAGAAGCTGGCAGAATATAATGGCCTGTGATGAAAGCCTAGAAGAAAAGGGGCAGCAAATAGGAATCCCGTTTAGGATCAATAAGACTACTATCTATGAAATACGTTAATGGAGTTCATAGGAATTTGGCAATCAGATATATGTGGATGGGCAATCCTGGGGAAAGAGAGTGGTATGTTGATAGCATGCGAAATATGCTGACTTGACATTCTGGTGTTTCTCTTCCTTTAGGAGAAGGACCCTATATAGGCATATATAGTTTGGAGCCTAACGCCAGTCCATCAGCAAGATGCTCCAAGCAGGTCCTTCAGAACTATACTGTCCATGGTATTAAGGAGCAGCAGAGTTTGAGTCCTAGAGATAACCAATCCCCAACCCTGGCTGTCTTTGGAGGCAAAGGCTTTGTGGTTGTAGAGCTCCGCTTCCAGAACAGCTCAGTGGAACTCAGTGAAGTCTTTCCTTTCTGTGAGCTGCACGACTGGATCTGGGACCTGCAGTGGATGGAACGCAGGACGGAGAGGCCCAGCAGTCTGGCTGTGGCCTTGGGTCACAATTCAGTGGCATTATATGACTGCACCAGCCAGAGGGTTCTCCAAGAAGTGCACTGCCAAGAGAAGTGTATCCTTTATTCTGCCCACTTGGTGGGGAGCCACTGGGAGACGTTGGTTCTGGTGGCTGGCACCGTTTTTCATCAGTTGGTGGTCTGGGGTGTGGCTGACCAGACAGATGACACAGGAAGAATAAAGCCCTGCAGTAGGATCAGTGGACACAGCGGTGTCATCTTCAGCATTCGCTTCTTGGAGAGCCAGGGCATCCTGGCCTCTGCCTCGGATGACAGGAGTGTTCGGCTCTGGAGCATCGGCGACCTCAGAGCATCTCCTGCTCTGATCCCGTGCTTGCTGGTGTGCTACGGGCACCAGTCCAGAGTCTGGTCAGTAAGACTGCTGAGGGATTACATCATCAGCATTGGTGAGGATTCAGCCTGTCTTGTGTGGACCTATCAGGGCAAGATTGTCCACAGCTTCAAAGGACACAAGGGCCAGGGACTCCGGGCGGTGGCTGTGGATGAGGAGCGAGGCTGGGTGTTTACAGGGGGAGTCGATTCGGGCATTAGACACTGGTGCCTCAAGGAAAGAAGCAGCACTGGAAACAGGCTCTCGCAGCTGGATTTTGCTTCCTCTGGCAGAAAAGGATCCCCAAGGGCAGTAAAACTAGTGGATGAAAACCATCTGTTGGTGATGACTGATGACGGGGCTGTCTATTCCTGTGACTTGATTTCTAAAACTTGGGCATGGCTCCTGCAGGACGCCGCTTATCAGTCTTACAGTCTCTTAGAAGTGTCCAAGCTTGCCAGTGGAGACTTTCTCTGTGCCATGGGCAACTTGTCAGGGCAGGTGAAAGTTTTTCCGCTCGGCAGTCCCGCCCAAAGCAAGGAGATAAACCTCTTTGAAGGGAAAGTGCACAATTTGACTTGGGTCGCGGATCCAAACCGGAACCTCAATACTTGCAGCCTCTTTGCTTCTGGCCCAGCTGGGACTTTGCTGTGGCTGGAGGCCTCTTGGCGCCCACGTGGAGGCACAACAGTGGTGCTAAAGCAATGTTTTCTCCTGCCAGTCTGCAAGCAGCGATGGCACACCTGCATTGCTTTTTTGCCCGGGGAAGAGTTTCTGCTTTGTGGCGACCGCAGAGGCTCTCTTATGATGTTTGCCTGCAAGCCAACTCCGGGACTGGAAGAAGCACAAGGAGGAGGTGAACCCGGCAGTTCTACTTCAGAGACTGCCTGTGCCTTGCCTGGATTTTCCTTCCCTAGTGGAAGTGGAGAGCCCCATGCCGAGAGGCCTGTTTCGCTGCTTTTTGGGCTTCATGGGAAACAGGGGGTGACCTCTGTCACCTCCCACGGTGGCTTTATTTACAGCACGGGGAGGGACAGCTGCTATCGCCAGCTGCAAGTGAAGGATCGGCAGCTCCAAGTGCTGAGGAAGCAAAAGCCGTGCAAAGACCTAGAGTGGCTGGAAGAGCTACGCTTTGGCCCTGATGGGAGCCTGAGGGTGCTCGGCTTCCATGCTACCCACTTTGTAATTTGGAGTGCCAGCAGCAGTGAGAGGCTCCTCTGCATTCCCTGCGGAGGTGGCCACCGCTCCTGGAGCTACGCCCACTGCCTTTCCGCAGAGACCTTTGCCTATATCAAAACTGGGGGAATTTGGTTGTACCAAAGTAAAGACGCCGCCAGTGGGCAGCGAATCCTGAAAGCTGCTCTGCACGGCAGGGGGATGACATGTGTGTGTCACGTTGGTAGCCTGGAAGCCTCTGGGCAAGAGAGGATCAGTATTTTTGCTACAGGAAGTGAGGACAATACGGTCAACATTCTTGCTTTTAATGTGCAAACTCGCAGAGTGACCCAGCTCGCTGCTCTTGGCGACCACATCTCCAGTGTAAGAGCTCTGACTGTGGTGCAGAATGGCGTTAGTCAGCCTGAGAGGGAAAGGATCTCCGCTATGCTTTTTTCTGCTGGGGGACGAGCCCAGATCGAGTGTTATCGTTTAGCGCTCAGCCCTAAGCCTGGTTCCAGCAGCAGTAGCAGCATAGCCTGTCAGGTGGTCCATGTGGCATCGCATCGCTTAGATGAGCACTGGGACTACAAGAAGAATAAGCACAAACTCATCAAGATGGATCCAGAAACCAGGTAGAAATAAATGGTCTTTTCCTATAGCAATAGCACTTAAACCAGGGGTATCAAACTCTATTTCATTGAGGGCCACATCAGGGTTTTGTTTGATCTCAGGGGCAGGTGGGCAGTGGTGGGGGAAGCTCAACTCCTGTCGGGGGTGCCTGTGGTGGCCTGAGCACTCTACAAGCGAAAATGGGCCCTCACAAGCTCCGTTTTCTGCTGTGGCGGCCTCCTGAAATGCTCTGTCAGCGAAAACAGAGCTCCATTTTTGCTGGCAGAGGCACCGTGGGCTAGCCCATCGCTGTTTCCAGGGTAGCCCCTCAGGCCAGATCTAAGCACTCCGTGGGCCGGATCTGGCCCACGTACCTCGAGTTTGACACCCCTGGCTTAAACTTATATACCACTTCACAGTGCTTTATAGGCCTCTCTAAGCGGTTTACAGAGTCAGCATATGACCCCCAACCATCTGAGTCCTCATTTTACCCACCTCGGAAAATATATAACTGTATATTAGGACCACCTGCACTGGTGCTATGATTGACCCCCATATATAAAGTATACAGCCTTGTTTAGCTTTTGAGTCTAGGCTGTTGATTCTCTTTGTGCATTCAGCTCCTTCAACGCATGTGCATGTAGTACAAGTAATCCTCATTTAATGGCTGGTGGGATAGCGACTGTTTGACATTGCAATGGAAAGGTATTTATGACCCTATTTCAAAGTTCCGACAGCCAGGCATACCCGCATTGCGTGCACATCCACACACATCCACAGAGTGACATGATTTCATTTTGAACGCATGGCAACTGGCTTGCATTTTTGGCCATTTGCACTTCACAGGATCACAATTTTTGGTGTTTTTGCCAATTTCTAGGGTTTACATCCAGTAAATGTAACCATTTAGGACTAAATCTATTCTAGGCTAAGTTACAGTCGTGAGTCAAGAACTACCCGTATTCATTTCTAATTGCCTTCCAGTGTAATTTTCATGACCATTTGGTTTTTCGCTTTTTTCACAAATCAACCAGGTATTGCCCATAATAAAAGCTGATCTAATAGAAACTTCACTAATAAGCGGGCAAAATGTATTGAGGCTCCAGGAGTTGCATCAAAATATCAAAACTACTGTGAGGTTTTCAACCTGCTCTGTGGTTTGTGTAAAATGTTGCACACACCCCCAAATTGATTAAATTGTCAGCAGAATTCTGCAAAGTTGGAGGTGAGGAGGTATCTGTAGGATCACCAGTTCTCTTTACGGGACACAAATGCTAAAAACACTACACCCCAATTGTAACAAAAATCTGCTCTAATGGTTTAGACCAGTGTTTCCCAGCAATTTTAAGACGTGTGGACTTTGACTCCCAGATTTCCCCAGACAGCATGGCACAACTGCATGGTCACAAGTTCTATGGGGGAACTGCAAAGCCAGGGCACACACACATTTCCCTGTTAAATATCACTACTTCCACAGAATACAGGGATACTCCATCCTTCAAAGATTTAAATGTATGTTCAGCATTTTGGTTAAAAATAATAATAATATGATGACCCTTTTCATATCGTTTCAATCTAATTTTAAGCTTATTTGTGAAAGACTGGTGGCTCCTCTACGTTCATTACGTGTGTGTGTGTGTGTGTGTGTGTGTGTGTGTGTGTGTGTGTGTGTGTGATCTATGATAGAGACCAGAGATAGTAAGCAGCATGCCGTTTTCTAGCTTGCATAATGGCTGTTTCTCTTCTGAAATACGAAACTGGCAGCAAATGAAAATCCTCTCTGGAAGAAGTGATGGACTTGTGTGTTCCAGGTACATGTCGGTGGTGGTGCTTGCTAGGATAGAAGAGGCGGAATTGCCCGGTCCCTTGTGCTTCCTAGCTGCTGCTTGTAGTGATGCCTCTGTCCGGTAAGGAAAATTAATTCTGCTCTTCTTGTTTTGGGGATTCGGATGGCTAGAATGGGCTTTGCTTGTCAGAGCAAATAGACCCAGAGAGGAGGGAAGTAGGGGGGAAAAAAAAGACAAGGTGGGCCAGATGCTGTTTATTCCTATGAAGCATTTCCCCCACATTCAAGCAAGAAACAGGAACAGGTACCTGTATTTTTCGGACTATAAGATGCACCTAAATTTACAGGTGGAGAACATCGAAAAAAAGTTTTTGGCCTCTGTGCGTCATGCTTTCATCCTCCCTGGCCCCAGAAGCACTCTACAGTCCTCTGCACGGACCGTTTTTGCCAAAAGCGTGCCCATTTTAGGCCTGCAGGATGCTTCTGGGGGCTTTGGAGGGTGAAAGCATGATGTGGGAGGGCTTGGGAGCCCAAAAACGGGCTTTGCAGAGCACTGCAGAGTGCTTCTGGGGGCTGGGGAGGGCAGAAACCTGATGCACAGAGGGTTCGGGAGGTCAAAAAAGCCCATATTCGGTCTATAAGACGCACCTAAATTTTCACCCACTTTTAGGGGGGGAAAGGTGCATCTTATACTCCGAAAAATACAGTTTTTAAAGAACTTATAAAACAGCCTCTCACACAGCAGTGACTCCAGGTGGCGTGCAAAGATTAAAATATCATGACAGTATAAATGCATGACACCTCAGGTAAATAGTAACCTCCCAAATCAAAACCGCATCACCAACCAAATTCATCTAATTATCTCTCCCAAAAGCCTGGAGGAGCAGCCACTCTTCAAAGCCTTACAAAAACCTAATAGGAGCAGGGGCCTCTGGATCTAAGATAGTTAAGACTAAAACATGATGAACAGTTGCAGGAGCTGTGTATGCTTAGTTTAACAAAGAGAAGGACTAGGGGTAACATGAGAGCAGTCTTCTAATATTTGAGGGGCTGTCAGAAGAAGGGGACAACCTTTTCTCCAAAGCTCCGGAGGCTTCCCTGAAGCCTTCGGAGCGCTTAAAACGACCCTCTGAGCAAACCGGAAGTCACTTCCAGTTTGCTCGGAGGGTCATTTTAAGCGTTCCGAAGGCTTCAGGGAAGCCTCCGGACAGTCCCTGAAGCCTCCGGAGGGCCTCCGGGAGGGCGGGGGAGGCTCTTTTCGCCCTCCCCAGGCTCCTATAAAGCCTCTGGAGCCTGGGGAGGGTGACAAAAGCATGGAAAAATTGGGGGGGGGGGTTTGCGCCTGTTGTGCGCGCATGCGCACTGGGGGGGTCGTGCATTGCATTATGGGTGCAGCACACCCGCACAGGACCCCCCTGAGCTCCCCCCACTTGTGGCATGCGAGCCAAAAAAGGTTCGCCATCGCTGGTGTAGGGTGTCCTGCTTGCTTGGGCAGGGGATTGGACTAGAAGACCTCCAAGGTCCCTTCCAATTCTATTATTCTGTAGTGGGGTTGCAGTTCCAGACCTGTAGAGAGAGCTTGGCTGTGGAGTCCAACAAGATGTTGTGTTTTTAATGAAAGAGACCTAGAAATAACATGCCCTTCCTGATAGACCTGGTGTCAGGTTTCGAAGGGATAATGAAACCAGCCAAACACAGAAACGGTTTGTAAATGCAGTTTGTATTCTTCCTTCCGCACGAACTGACCAACAAAGCACTAAGGCAATGAATAAATTGTCAGAGCTGCCACCCGGTGCTTTGCACCCCCTTTTATAGCTACATTGGTAATTAAGATAAGAAAGCCTTGTGTGCACACCCATCACTTTGTGACCCAGAGCAAAACCACCCGGCAATTAATCATGGATTGTTAGCATGAACTTCTTCAGTTTGTGCAGGTGAGACGGTGAGTCTTGGCAGCTGGCCCAGTCTTCTGCCCCCTGAATGGCAGCTCCAGGCCTCGGAGCTGACACCTGATGGAGCAGGCAGAAACAATGAGCGATCACCTGGTCCTATGCCATTGTACGGCTTTATAGATGGCATCCTTGAATTGGATTCAGAAGCCTACTTGGAGTCAGTGTAGCTCACAGAGTGACAGTGTTGTATCAGCATTTCAAGAAGTCCACAGAGATTCTCAGTCATCCAGGTCATGGTTGTCCCAAAGGTGCTTTTTCAAGAGGCAACTAGACTTTCTGGTTTTTTCTTTGAAGACATTTTGCTTCTCACCCGAGAAGCTTCTTCAGCTCTGACTGGATGGTGGGGAATGGAAGCATTCAAGGAATCAAGAATGCAAGGAATAAAAACTCTTCCATTCCCCACCATCCAGTCAGAACTGAAAAAGCTTCTTGGGTGAGAAGCGAAGCGTCTTCAAAGAAAAACCAAGAAAGTCCAGTTACAAGAAAGTCCTTTTGGGACACCATATCAAGAGAAGACCCTGAAGAAAATATGAGCTCTGTATCCATTTAAGCACCTTCTTTCCTTTTTTTTTTTTTTTGGCAGATTGTTCCTGTTGCTTGAGAACGCCAAGAAGTTGTGTCTCATAGCAGAATCCTTTCACCATCAACACTGTGTCTTGAAGGTCGAGGCATTTGCCTACAAGATGGCTAGTGGGAGAAGGTAGGAAGAACAGAGCAACGGCATGTGAGTGCCACCTCCCAGGGCCAGGAAGTGCTTGCATTAAATTTGGAGCAGAGAATCAGACTGGAGGACTGCAAGAACTAATTTTAGAAATACCTTTTTCTTTTCAGGAGACACTTTATGGGCAGTGCGGCCACTGATGGTAGCATTGCATTTTGGGACGTTACTGCTGCCCTCAGTCATATTTCAGCAATTGTAAAGACAGGAGACATTCCGGTGAAACCCCTAGGTAGGTGTTGGCTGTCCCGATGACGCAGCCTGAAAAGGCCAGTGCATCCCCTTTCTTGTAAAGCTTCTCAGCTGGAGTTTCTGTTCATCTGAAGGTACGGTTGAGCCTTTGGATTGAACTACAAAAGTGTGTATGGTCAAGGCTATGGTTTTCCCAGTGGCAATGTATGGCTGTGAAAATTGGACCATAAGGAAGGCTGAGTGCCAAAGAATGGAGCCTTTGAACTATGGCGCTGGAGAAGACTCCTGCGAGTCCCTTGGACTGCAAGGCAATCAAACCTGTCAGTCCTAGAGATCAACCCTGACTGCTCTTTGGAAGGCCAGATCCTGAAGATGAAACTCAAACAACTTTGGCCACCTAATGAGAAGGAAGGAATCACTGGAGAAGAGCCTAATGAAGGAAAGATTGAGGGCAAAAGAAGAAGGGGTCAACAGAGAATGTGGCTGGACGGAGTCACTGAAGCAGTAGGCGTGAGATTAAATGGACTCTGGGGGATGGTAGAGGACAGGAAGGCCTGGAAGAATGTTGTCCATGGGGTCACGAAGGATCAGACATGACTTCACACCTAACAACAACAAAATTCCTCTCCAATCTTAAGACACTTTCAGTGTACAACTGTTTCTTGTAGTTCTACCTGTCAGGGAATTGCACAACTGGTGTCCAAATAAGAGTCAGAGACGCTGACACGAACTTGTAGTTTTATATAAATAAATGTATTTTACGTTTAGATTTACAGCAAACAAGATAGTCAGGCACGTCACTACATCGTCAGGTAAATCACACAACAGCATACAGAGCACACAGAAGAAAAAGGGCCAGAAAAAGGGAAATTCCCATTTCTTACCCAGCAACCAATCATAACATAGATTGCCTCACGCAGGAGCCCGCACTCTCCAATAATCAACTAAGAAATGTGTGTTCTGGCCCATTATGCCCTTTATTGTTCCAGCTATTAAATTAAATATCTTAACACTACCTCACCTTTCCAATTTTTAAAAAAAACTGCTCAAGGAGCCAGCAGTAAATTGCGGAAAAATAACCAGCACTTCTGTTCTTTTCCAGCCCTGGAATCTCCACTCCTGACCGTTCAGGCTCACAGCTGCGGTGTGAACAGCCTCCACATCCGGAAAACAGCCAAGAGACACTTTGTAGTGGTCAGTGGCAGTGATGACGGGTCCATCTCTGTCCATGTTATTGAGGTGAAGGCTGAAAGCGCTGTGGGCCAGGAGACCCCAGCCAGGGCTGGCATCCAAGTGATCAGAAAAGTATCAAGGCTTGGCGCTCACGCAGCTCCTGTGACAGGAGTGAGGCCCCTCCACCTGGACTTCCTCCTTTCTGTGTCAGTGGACCAACGCTTGACCCTCTGGAGTCTCCGTGAGGACAGCTTGTCGTTCGTATGGAGCAAATTCTGCCACGTGGCTGATGTGGCCGCTCTGGAGTGTTGGGAAACTGAAGGACACAGCTATCGCGGTGTGATATGTGGTCAGGGGTTGCAAGTCCTTTCCTGGGGGCTGGATGTGCAAGGTAGAGAAATAAAAGGGGGAATCTGAAATGGCTTCATTCCATTGAAATTCAGAAGAGGAAGGAGGGCAAACAGCAGATATCAAAAGGAATTCTGCTCGGAGCATCACTTGTAGCAAGGTGAAAGGCATCGTTATCCCAATTTCACAAAGGGTTTGGATCACAGGGCCCACTTCACAGGGTGGTGGTTGTGGGGAAAATAGGAGGAGAAAGGTGTGTTGGATTTGTTTGCTGCCTTGAGTTATTTGTAAAAACAATAAAGGTGGAATATAGATAGATTAGATAGATAATAAAGCAGGGGTGTCCAAACTTGGGAACTTTAAGACTTGTGGACTTCAACTCCCAGAATTCTGGGAGTTGAAGTCCACAAGTCTTAAAGTTCCCAAGTTTGGACACCCCTGTAATAGAGACACAGACAGACAGACAGACAATAGATAGAGATAGACAGATGATAGATAGATGGATGGATGGATGATAGGCATTCCAGGGCAGTAGGACTTCCAGGGGCCGGAGAGATGAGTATGTGGTGGTGGTGGTGGGTGGAGTGTATTGCACCCCACAAACTCCAGTTTAGAACAAGTGGCTCCCAGTGCTAAGGACCTTTGCCCTTCCCCATATATGGTGGCCTTTCTCCATTAAGCCCGATTCGTCTTTCGTCAGTATCTTCTGCCCTGATACTTGCTCCAATAAGACTGTTGCAGAGTCGTGTCTTTCAGACCAGTGCTTGATAATCCAGCATTTCATTCCTGGCCTGACAGTGGTTATGGTTTCTCCAGAGCCACAGGCATATTTCATAAATCCACAGCATGGTTATACCAAGACTCCTTTGGTGCACTTGGAACTAGCAAAGGCATCAGAATAATAACTTGATCTGACCATCAAAAAACAATTTTGCAGAGTGTTCCGCACAGGCAGTACTCATTAATACAGGCGGCTGCATTTCAATTCCAATGTGGCAGTCCAGCCACACTTTGCTCCCAATGCTGAACAAAATCAGGTTATCAAGAAAGAGTATCCCTGGAAGGAATTGGTAGTTCCCTTCAGTGGGTCAGGCTTAAGAGCTCAGACGTGCCTAAAGCAAGTGTCATTGTCTACCCAGGTTGTCCCATAAAGACAAGGGTGACTCCTTCCTTTGGGAAGTGCTAGAACCAAACAAGTAATCGCCCTGCTCCCGAAAGACGCAAGCGGACAAGCCAGCAGGAAAAGATGGGAAACCCTATTACGCATATGATTTTATCTTATCCGGGAGATCAAGGCAGCACATATGGCAGGTTCTCCCATTCTTCTCACAAGTTCCTGCTGTGGGACTAACCAAATCAAGGTCACCCCATGAGCACCTATGAGTGGAGGAGAACATGGTTTGATTCAAACCCAGCACTTTATTATTTACCATAAAGGAAAAGTAGAGGTAAAAAATTAGGCTGTTGTTCTGAGCTCCAAGCTTGGCAATTTGGTTGCAAACTATTTGAGGAGACATCGTCAGTGCGCTTTGAATTGCGTTCGTCTGTCAGAACACTGGCCTTTTAATACCTTTTTCAATGATGCAAATTAGTGTGGATGTTGTTTGTTCCTATAAAATCACATAAAAAGGTATTTAAAGGCCAGTGTTCTGACAGACGAACACAATTCAAAGCGCACTGACAATGTCTCCTCAAATGGTGATGAAATGTTTGCAACCAAATTGCCACGCTCGGAGCTCAGAACAACAACCTAACTACCAACCCGAGCTACTAATAGTCAAATACATTTCAAGAAGTGAAAAATAATTTGGATCTGATCAAAATTTAGGACTCCACGAATCCTCAAAGTCTAATTGTTCTCTAGGATCTATCTAGCACTACCGGATTGCTCATTCATAATCTGTGGAGAGCAGTTTCCCACTTGCCAACTATTTGCTTCTACTCTATCAGAAATCACGGTACTATGGATAGATCTTCAAAAGGTGAAATTCTGTTTTGCAGAGCATCTCTTTCTCAGTAACGGTTGCTCGAGATTCCTGCAGTTTCTTCCCTAGATTTGAAGAGTAGGCTCCAATTACTAAGCAGACATGGAGGCTCTCCTTCCGCCAGAGAATGCCTATGGCAGAGGTGCATCCGGGCACTTTCAGAGCACATGGCAGGGAATAAGGTGGGCCCATGGTCCCAGGATCACCAATCTCAATTTCAGCTGCAATTTCACCTTGCCCTTCAAGTTGCCACCACATTGTGACCATCAAGATTGGCTACAATGTAAAAAACCCGTTGGTCTGAGGAAACAGTGGCAATAATTAATGTCTATCATTGACATTTCCCCAAAGAAGATGCTGGACTCACCACCCTACACTAAGAACTGTGATATCCACTATATCAATACTATCTGATGGGCCATGTGATGGGCACATGAGGAGAAAAATAAAGGTGGGTAGCACACATTTTATTGCATTACTGTGTTCTCCATACAATGTTATGGTCCATGAGAGCGGATGCTGAGCAGGTTGCTGATTATAATCTCAACCTGCTTTCCCTTGTCTTTTCATAAGCCGTAGAACAATACTATAACTGAGCCTTTGTCCACCACCTGATGTTTAGATAAAATTAGTAGAACAGTACGAGCTTGTACAGGGAACCCTCGAGGAACTGCAGTCACAGAGCTCCATGTGTCTGTGTTACTTTATTTACACACACTCTTGCCTTGCTACTGGTATCAACATTTTTTTAATTGTATGAAAATAAACATTTCCAATTTTAGAACAGAATTTAAAAACATGTAAGTAAACAAGTCATTTGCATCCACCAGCTTTCTATTCATTAGGCTTAAGTATTCTTAACACTGTTTAAACCCAGTGCGATCTGAAACGAACTTCAGAAACAAGGCACTTATAATACAGGATACGTGCCTCTTTCTCTGCTCCATGACTGCAATTCATTATCTTCCAAGAATTTCTGAATCATTTCAGAAGTTTATGTGCCCTGTTTTTATCAATTCAGAGCATTAACAAAACGTGTGTCCTGCAAGGATATGCAGAGTAGCTGTCCATTAGTCAGTATAGTGTAACATCCCATGCTCCATTCTCCTTCTCATAGGAATGGACTCTCCCTCTTCACCAAAGGGAGGTGGAGGCGGTTCCCAAGCCCAGGTATGAGACCAATCTGATCAGATCTGACTTAGAGGAGGTAGGTGGAAGGTGGCCAGGGCGCTGTGGAAGACTTCCCTCACAGCTCTCATCAGCTGCAACCGGGCAAACATCTGGCTGAACAAATGGGGACGTGGCTCCTGTTGGGAGGCAGAAGTAATGATCAAGATGGTGTGCAGAGGCACAGAGACCGCTTTCTTTGGGGGGGGGGGGGGATGAAATCCTTTCATGTTCTCCTTTTTCTTTCTTTCTGTGGCTCTGCTTGGAAAAGATGCATTTCGCCATCCAGATATGAGCTGGGCTCACACAATAAATAGCCATAATGGGAGAATTTCATTTTTAGTAACCAGTTAAGGCATTTTCTGTGCTATGGGATTTTCCAGTGTTACGGAACCTTTAGACAGCAGAGAGGGAAAGGATGAATTCAGCCTTTCTCCATGGTGGGTTGGGAATGAGAGAAAAGGAGTTTATCATATAAAAGGTTTTGTAGGAGTCTCCATGCTATAGGTAACAGGACAGGCAGATAAGCCAGGTTAAATGGTTCATAGTGCTTTAAGTCTCACGTTGGCTCACAGTAAACCCACTATTTATTTTCTATTTGCTATAATGAGAGGCATTAAATGGTGCATTCTGGACTTATGTTCTGAATGTTATGTATCTTCATATCCTTCCCAGATCACTTACCCCGAGAATGTGTACTCGGTTGTAGTAGGAACTGAAATCCATGCTTAGCTGTATCAGGAACTTGCAAATCTATAATATAACATAAGCGAGATAGTTCCATTTCTCTTAGTACAAATACCTTGGGAGAATTAGGGTTACTGACAGTTGGTGTCTAGAAGTTGATGAAACATGTCCCCAAAAATGCTATCTGAGGTCTTTTTTAATTGGCGATCAAAGAGACTGAATCTAATGCCTAGGAATTTAATAACTATCCCGATCAAAGCAGCCTCTGAAATGAAAAAAAACATCTCCCCTATTTGGACTTTGAACTTCAACAGCAATTAGTGTTTGGGGTTTGGAATAACATGCTAAAATCGTCCCCCAAAACATGAAAAAACCCAAACAAGATGAGGGAAGGTAAAGGAGCCGTAACATTCTGCCATGCAATATCCCATCTTACCGCCTCTGTGTTAACTGTTATCCTTAGCCCACCACTGGGGAGCAGGAGCTGCGTTACGAGGGTCAAGACCTCCTGGAAAGGCAGGATGCTATTGAATAACAGGAGCCACTCCCCCTAGAGAAAAGAAAGAGCGGAGGCCTGGGTTAGTCCAACAGAAGCCATTCAATTTGCTATTTCCATATTGCACCTAGCAAGTAGAAGCATCACTCCTGGCTTCATCGGGGTCATTACTGAGTAGGATGGGGAAGAGTGAAAACCATGATCCACTCCCAAAATATTTGTTCTTCCCACTCCCATGCTATAAACAAAGTACTGGATCAGCAATCTTCCCCTCGTCACTCTGTTTAAGCAAAAGAATGGGGGGAAAGAGTGGGGTGTCATGAGGAGGGACTGTATATATGCTAAAAGGAAGGAAAGAAGGAAGGAAAAAGGAAAACTTTGTTCTAGATTGCAAACTAGGAGGGAAATGATCAACCAAGGAGATTCCTGCTACAACAAACACCAGACCAACATCTGTGCAATAGGTGTTCCCTCTTACTGTGATTTTATATTTATATTTTATATAATATTATATATTTTATATTTAAATTTTATATTTATATATTGGTTCGATTCCCAGTAAGGATATGGCTAGCTGATGAGAGCTAAATAGCTTGAAATAGATCTATACTAGTCTCCCTTTATTTATTTATCAGCACAAATACAACACACACACACACACTCATACATACATACATAGATATAGATATATAGATATAGCTATACATACATACATACATACATACATACATATATATATATACTGTACACACACACACACACAAACTAGATTACGTACACTGATTGTGGATGGCAAATCACTGGGAGCAATCTTTTATTGGGGAATTAGGTAAAACTATCTTTTATCCAGAAAATGACGTTTTCATTTCCAACATATTGGACTGTTCAATTGACTCTAGAGAGGTCTCCAGGCCTGGGTCTTTGTAATTCTTTGCTCACCTCTTCCCTGAGAGAGGAGTAGTTCAGTTCAGATGACTGGGGAAAGACTGGATACAGACCTGAATTGGATGGCAGATATTAGATATCAGTAAGAAAGAAATGTAAGAAGATTAGTCAGAGTTGGAAACAAAATTAAGTTAATGCACTGTAGTAGCATGATGGAAGATTGGTGAGGACCTGGTATTGTGATCCACTATTTCCTTTTGTATCCATAAGATAAATACTCTTAACAAGCCAATGCAAATTGTATGCCACTTAATAAGCTTTCTATTGTAAATTCCTCCACTTACACACTTAAAATTATTTAACAAGCTCAGCAGATTGCTGTACTGTATTGCAAATCACTCTATATTTATATTGCTGTATGTAAACAATTAAGTTAAACAGGAGATGAGTGGGTTCTTTCAAAATAATGCAAAGACTGCCAATTCAGCCAAGCAGAAACTTGGATGAATCCAGCATACACGCCAATAAGACTTTCACCTTGTTCTACTGATCTCTGGTATGTTTCAAAGAGCGTGGCAAGTCGAGCACAATTATACATCACAAAGGCTCCACCTTTGGTCCCCTTCATAGAGATATTACTTTCTTCTACATCCAAGAAAACCTGGGGGAGCAAAAATAAATTCTGTGGGCAAGAAAGTAAGTAAGTAATCATCAACCATAGTTTGATGATATCGCTCCTGACGGGTTTTTTAATTTTGTGATTTTATTTAGGGGATTTTAAACTGTGATTTTAATTGTTTCCATCCATCTGTTTACCTCCTCCACGTATATGTCTATTTTGTGTATGTATTGTCCATATTTGTATTTTATATGTTTTTATTGTACGCCGCCCCGAGTCCTTCGGGAGAGGGTGCGGCTAACAAATAAAATTTATTATTATTATTATTATTATTATTATTATTGTTATTGTTATTGTTATTGTTATTGTTATTGTTATTGTTATTATTATTATTAAGCTCTAGTCCAGGGGTGTCAAACTTGTGTTGTCACAGCAGCATCGCGGTGACCTTTCAGGACTTTCCCCCCCCTTCGTTAAACTGGGTGGAGACACGTGACGCATCCAGCTTGCAAGTTTGACAACCCTGCTCTAGTCCTATTGCCAAGGAGTTCCTGAACTCTGCTCCCATACTCTTGCCTGTAGATCATCTAAATCAAGGTTCCACTGTGAGAAATGAATTAAAAGAAAATACTATAGCCCTAGTTCTCAGATGATGAAGATTATTAAGTTCTCATCAGACTGAAGAAGCTACTTGGATAAGCAGGAAAAGTTTCCAAACCAACAAGAAAAAAAGTCCAATGGTCATGACTCAGCTTCCAGACATGGTGCTCCGTTTTTTTTCTATTTTAGGCTCAATATTGCCAGAGAATGTAGATCCCACCAAGGAAGACTCGAAGTTTCAGTGTCTTAACCTCAATCCCACCTTACAGTATACAAACTACTAGCTGGGCTCTGCTGCATTAAGACACCAATCAATCTATATATGTTTTTATTTAGCCTTTTTCCTTCTGGTGACCTCAACTATCTTGGGACTGAACTGGAACTCCCAGAATGCCTAGTCAGGTGGGGGAAGGCCAGTTGCAGTGTCTAACACATCCAGCAGCCTGAAGTAATTGCTAAAATTGCTCTTTGCCAAGAAGTGACATTGCATTGACTCACTCTTGCTCTCCCCCTCCCCGCAAATTCATCAACGTGATAGCAATCTCTGTTCGGTATCCCTTACACCATTGCCTTCCCCCTTGTGGATCCCCTGATGTTATGAATGTTATTTCCCATCATACCATACATAGCACCAGAACAAAAACCTTTATAGCTGGAAAACTTTAAGATAGGAAACGCTACTAGAGTAGATATCATTCCCTTTTCTCATAATTCATGTTCAGCTTCATCTGTAATATAGGAGTATAAACAAGTCCACTAATCTTATAATTCATTCCCATGCCAACAAATTCAACAGAATTATGTAAATGTATCTAAGTTTATAACCACATGTTATGTTTATAATACAGCATTCTTCCCTTATGCTGGATTAGCATAAACTCTTTATTCTATATGTAAACGTGTGTGTTTTCAAAATTATTCCACATTTCAGTTGCACAGAAGGAAGTTTACTATTTCTACTCAGGGGCTGAATCTCACTGCTTACCTGATTCTGATGAACTATACTCAGCATCTCAAATCGGATAGCAGCTGATGTCAGTACGCTGATTACTTTGGTCCAGGAGGCATCTGCAAAAAGCACATCAGAGGGGGGAAAAAGCTATTCATCATAAATGAAAAAAAAAACCCTTCTCTGGAACTTATCCCTCAATAATTTATTTTATTAATTAATCAAATTTATATATTGTGCATCTCAACAAAGGCGATTGTGGATCTAGAAGGGGAAGCCTTTGATTTCCTTCTGAAGTTGAATGTAAGAAACTAGAAAACTCAACAAGGCCCATAAGAAAGTATTTCAAGCAGTTGGACAGGCAATGAAACTGGAAGTGTGACTGGCAACGTCTAAGTTCAAGGTAACATACAGCCATGGAAGAGTTAACAGAACTAAAATATTGAATGGGGTAGACAGAACAGAACAATCAAAATTTAGAAAAAGAATGCATATATGTAGAATCAAACAAGGTAAAAAGGCAGGGAAGTCAACCCTGAGACCAAAAGTTCACACCATGTACCAACTGATGTTTTACTCAGCATCCTGGTAGCAGGACAACCACATGATGGAATGTTAACAGAATGTCACTGTCAAAAGATGAAGAGGAAGGCTTTTTATCTCTCCAGATAAAGGATGCTCTATTTGTCTACAGCATTCGAGATGGAATGTTACAGAAAGCTCCCGACTTCCCTGGTTCCTCCTTGCCTGGGTGCAACAAGGCAAAGGAGTATGAAAATGTGTGTATGTAATGCTTAAGTAGTTAATGAAGAACTTAACAGAATCTCTCTATATAAAGTGTGTTCTTTTGAGCCTTTTATTGCTGCATAAAAGTCCAAAGTTCAAATCAGGAACAGAAGCACACTGGATAACTCTGAGCCCAAAAACATTCTCTCAGCACACAGCAATTCCTCACATAATTGCTATGAGGATAGTATACAGACGTCAATTCTCTCCTGGGAAAAAGCTGAGATGCAAATCTAACAAGACAAATAAATAATATAATACATATTTCCCCTTATTCTAACTAAAACAAGTTGCCATCCAGCAAGAAAATACATCACCATTATTCTCTTGAGGGAAACATCTTAGTTTTCGAAAAGGAGCACAATAAAATGAGAGGGAAGTGGTGATTATACGTGAAGGGATAGACAATTACCTTTAGAGAGATCTCCATATTTCAGCACTGAAGCTTTATACATCTGGGAGTGTCGTAGTCTACAAGTTACAAACAGCAAGATCTCAGCTAAATAAACCATGCATGTTTGTGCATTTGGCTTACTGCCTACAATATCACTGCTGCTATTTTCAAAACAGTAAATTTATCGTGAGGTACCCTTCTGTTCATTGAAAGATGGAAAATAAAAGGTTAACTCTTCTTCTTCTACTACAATAGTTAAAAAAGGGACTTAAGAATCTTTCCAACAAGAATTCCCCTTCCTCCACGTATTCATTTCATAATGCTCCAAACTATTCCTTTATTGTATGTTCTACTGTAACAATCTATAGCTGCTAAGACACATGGAAATTGGGGGGGGGGGGGAGTACAACTACAGCCCTGGAACAGCGTGAGTGGGACTGTTGGCCCATCTTCTGCTAACCATTAAGCCCAACTACCTGTCTGATAGTGTTTTCCACACCAGTGTTCTCCAGGTGGCTCTGTTATAGGCAGGCTCAAAGCTGATGCTGCCATTCACTTATCTAAGTTCTGTGATCCAACAGGAGCCTTCCCAAGATGTCTCTTAAGGTATTTTCTCAGACCAGCCACATGCTTCTCTTTTACCAGAATACTGAACATTTATGTCAAGGGGAAAGAGTATTTTTCTTGTATTTATTCTCTCTTTGTATTATTGGCTGCCAAAGTTGATCCGATGGAGAACCCTTATTTTCTCAGGAAGAAGTCTGCCCTTTTTGTCAGCTCTGGCTCGGTGTGAAATGAGGAAAAGACAGTATTCTACCCACCAACAAGACTGTCCTGCTAATTCAAGACTATTAAACCTGCCTTTCCATTTCTTGGAGCTTTCTCAGGGACTCTACTATAGAAGGTTACAGATTTTCACAAATCAGGCAAGTTCAACCGATAGTAAAACGGGTTGCTCAGCTTGGTGAGCTGCTGTGCCACACCTTACTTTCTGGAGCATCCAAGTAAGAGGGTCAGCAGCTTGTTCAAGAAGGAAAAGAGGTCTGCTGACATAAGTGGAATTCAAAGATACTGTGCAGAAATCACGAGAGAGAATGGGAACTTACTGGTAGTACTGAAAAGCATTCATGCAAGAATCAGTGCAGGTAATTTTCACAGGCCCACAGACAAGGTGTTTCTAAGAAATAAAAAAAATAGCAACCACTAATCACAAGCAATCTCCTGACATAATTTACTTTCCATCATCAAGTTGCTTTTCACTTTTTATAAAAGAATGGTAGCATGTAACAGAGGAATAGGTGTTTTGGGGGTAGATAGGATATCTGGACTGTTTATTAAAAGTCACAAAACAGGATTGCTGGAATGGGCTGAGCATGAGACAGGCTAGCTTTAGTGATAACACAAAGAAGTATGTCATCTTTTCTTAAGGCAACCCAATTGAGCAGGAAAAGTTTGATTATATTGTATACAGTATATCTTTCCCAGAAGCCAGTTTGAGATAGTGGCTAAGGCAACAGGCCAGAAACAGGGAGACTGAGAGTTCTAGTTCCACTTTAGGCACAATGCCAGTTGATGATTAGTCCAGGCACTCTCTATCAGCCATAGGAAAGAGATGGCTAAGGCAAATCGCTTATGAAAGTCTTGCCAACATAATTGCAGGAACTTGTACAGGAAGTCATCCAGAATCAATATTGATTTGAAAGCACCAAAAATAAATAATAGTAACAATTAAAAAAAAACCTTCCCAGAAGACAGACCATTCCATACCTGATGAGTTGTGAAAGATTGCGTTTGTGCTACTAATCTCCACAGTAGATCCACCTTCTGCTGCTGGAATGCCTCCTCATTGTTCACAATATGCACAATACTACAGCAAATTTGTGGCACAGCCTCCTGGAGAAGAAGAGCAGTTCCCAGGAGAGTTATAGACAGGTAAGGCTGCTACTTCCACCCACCATGAGCCAAACCTTTGTCAATCTACTCACTGTGCATTGCTGGGCCACACGCTGGAGCTCAGCCACATGGTGCAACTTCTCTTCTGTTACTGAAACCCAAAAGGAGAACCAAAAGAACACTCAGGCTGAAATCGCTACATGTATCCTAGAGGTCCTACATGTATCCTAGAGGTCCTACTTCATGGACTGTTTATTCCTAATTATATGGAGTTGAAACGCTCTGTAGCTCTAGCTATAAAACCCTTCCCCTGTGTAACATCCATCTGACCAATAAACAGTAGAGCAGGACTGGGTTTAGCTCACAATAAGAAAGTCAAAAATAGGGCTTTCTCAGCCACCATGTTCCAATTATAGAACTGAGACCCCAAAGAGAAATGACTTTACAATTTAAAATCTTCCCAATCATTCAACATTTGAAAAACAGTAATTACTGCAGGACCAGACTGTCTGTCAGTTCTCTTTTTTTAAAAAAAAATAAACATTTATTAACATTGGATATAATAATGCTATTTGTCCATATTCATCATGGAGAAAATGTATCTATATGGTTGCTAGGAGTTAAAAAAGAAACTTGACGGCATAGAATCAATCAATCAATCAATCAATCAATCAATCAATCAATCTGTCCATATATTATCCGAAGGAATGTAAGCCACTTACCAAGAAAGACATCTAAGTTGGGGTCATAGCCTTCCAGTCCCTCCTGCTTCTCCAGGAACTCTTTCAAGTGCAGTTTACATACAATTTCATCCTGGTCTGCCTGGATAAATGTAGTATATTGGCACTGGCAAAGGGTTTCCTTCAAGGCCAGAATATCCTCAGGAATTCGAGAGGCTTCTGATCCCGAAGGCCAATCAACTTGTATCTGTTTCAAGAACTGATGGATTTCCTCATTGACAAAAGCTGGAACCAGCTGCACATTTATTCTGTTGTGCAAAACAAAGAAAGGAATTCTACAGCAAACAAACTCACAATCATTGCATTCATGCCACTGCTAATATAAACTGCAGAAAAACCTCTGAAAAACAGCATAATGGAATAATAGATTAAAGGGCCATGAGCCAATGGAAGCGCATCTAATTTGCATCTCATAAATACCTTGACCACCCAAAATGAAAGGACTTTTAGGAGTAGGAAAGTCATACATTTTTAGAACCTAAGCTGTAAAGTGATTGACAATAAAGGCTCAAGCCATGCACTAACCCTTGAGCTTGGAGCAGGCCCGCCAAGTGGTCAGTGATGAGGATGGCCCTCAGATGACCCAGACTGAGTGACTTCAGGTCTTTCCGTCCATGCAGGGGCACACAGTTGAGGATGATGCAGTGTCCCTGGGATGTCAAAGGAGCCTTTGTGTATACAGGAAGAGCTGTCAGAATCTGTTCAAAGACTCTTGATCTATCCAATTGCACAATCAGTCCAGCTGGAACATTTTGACAGCTGTGAATGGAAGGCACTCCTGGGCACTTCAATGAAAGTACACTCTCAACAATGTCTTTGGGAACCTATCACAATATAAAACACAAAAGACAAGCAGATTTGGCATCTTTCTGGTGCTAGTTGTTCATGAACAGAAATTAACCATGGCACACATTAGAAATAAAGATATTCTCATTTTAAAGCTCCAGAATAAACTACAACAATGGCATTGGAGGTGATGGGATGCTAGTTTCTTCTACGAATCTAAAAGAAAATAGATTAATTCTATATTTATTATACAAGCCATAACGTATGTTGTTAAGAAATACATTTGAACTTTGGACTTCCAATGGATGGAAGAATTAAATGTCCAAAAAAGTGGAGATGGGAGACTACCCACATGTATTCCATGAGGCTGTTCCTCATGAGGAGACCACAGGACAACAGTCTGACTGATTTGAGTGCCAGGAGACAAAGGGATCAAGCCATCACAACTACAGTAGAGCTTTTAAAAAGGATATTGGGTTAACTAATCTCACTTTCTAATCACTTTGGAAAATTGCCTATTTAATTATCTTAACACTATCAGAGACTTTCAGAATGACAAGTTTGAAAAGCCACCTGATGAAATTATCTTCTTTCTTGAACCAAAATTAATTAATCACAAGTTTAAGAATTTAAAGAATTAGAAATAAACGGCAAAAAGCTAAACAAGACTTTGATCCGAGAAAGTTATAAATGAATTAAGAGGATAGTCAAATCTGGAATTTTGATAATTTTACCAGTTTGGCGATTTTGGAAATAAATAGCTTTTCATGGGAACCAAATTGATTTATCTATATTAAGTCACAACAGAGATTTGAGATGATTTCAGAAATTGAACACTAGAGGGGACTAAAAACTCCAGGCAGAAAAGGAAAAGGGGGAAAAATTGTATTTGGATTTTGGTGACAAGGATTCTCAAAATCACACAAATATTCCAGGAGATTTTTAAAGAATGGGACCAGAAATTGTAGCTATAATGTCAGAAACTTCAACAATGTTGTCTACTTCTACAGATATACTATTCCCAAAAGATGTTAATGAAGGAGTGATAAATATAAAACAAACTTTGCCTGATGCAGAAATATTAGAACATTGGGCAATAAAAAAGTGTGAATTATGAGACAGAGAAGAAAACTAAAGTGGAAACATAAATGACAAGAGAATGATCTGGATAAGGACTTTCTATTCAATATACAAAAGGAGGTGGTTAAAGTTTTGAAAACATTCTTTACATTTTTTATTCTATCTTTCTATTCTCTTTCTGAGTTTATTTTGTATTTGCTTTTATTGTTGTATTAAATTGTATGTATGTGTACTGTTGAATTTCTGTTTTCGTTCTGTGACTCCATTCCTTCCATATTCTCAAAGCTTCTGTTCTGTAAACTTTTTAGACTCTTGTAGAATGGGCTATGTTCACACAAGGCAGTATGTACCATCTGATCACTGAATTAACCCACTGCCTGGATTCACATATTACATTGAACCGTAACTTAACAAGACTGTATTTGCTAAACAATAAAAGCAGAATCAAGGTTAATACTAAGCTTACTATATCATGGAAATGCAGCCCATTTTGATAGGATATGAATCAGTGAACTGTATGAGCCAAGAAAATGGTTAATAATGAAACACATGAAGATTGATAGATATATAAACAACTTGGTTAAGAATTTTAGGTTTCATTAATGGCATTTTAAAAGTTGGTATTAATACTTTTAACATGGGAGTCTAGGCCTCTTTTCCAACTTCAGGAAAATATTTTTTCTTCTTCTTAGCCAAGGCCATTTCTTTTGGAATTATGAGAACTTCTCAATGCTAGAATTTGTTCTGAAAATCCTTGAACACTTTAGGAAAGATACAAACCCAGCAAACCCAAGTGGGAAAGAGTAACGCAACACATACATTTGGCACCTGTAGAATAATTGTTTTGATATTGTTCAAGACACACATAATCCTTTCATTATTTGACCACTTGCTTTCTGACGTATTACATATACCAAATATCATTTGTATCATTTGTTTCTTTATTTTATAAAAAGACTTGATCCTCCCCTTAATAAATAATGTTGGGGTTTTTTGCTGTGCCTGAATTACTTGGTGATTCGTATTTTCAGGTGGGCAAAGGAACCCATTTGCAAAGATCTCTCAAACTGAGCCATCAATTTCTCATCAGTTCCAGGTCAAACACAGAGTGCCTGAGTTTTGAGGCATTATATTTCATAATATTACAATATGCTTTACAATATCACAATATTGAAGCAATATTACTTTACAATAATACATAATTAATTTATTTCTGTGTTCCTCCCAATTTAGCCTCCAAAGTTTCCCAATGGTTCCCGTCTATGCATTAAGTCGCATTATTTAGCCTTTGGACAGACCTGGCAAGGTCAGGCAGGTGCAACTATGTAACTCATTTGCATGTTAATTAATAACCCACAGGTGCTTTTTTCAGGAGGCAACTGGACTTTTTTGTTTTTTTCTTTGAAGACATTTCGCTTCTCATCCAAGAAGCTTCTTCAACTCTGACAGGGTGTTGGGGAAATGGAAGGATTTATATTCCTTACAGACAGCTGGTCATTTGCATCTTTTTAGAGGTACATTGAGCCAGGGTCAATGTCCTCAGGGTCACTTGAGTAGCGCTCCTGGTTCCTGTAGTCTGTAATTTTTTTGGAAATCTATTCATTCAAAGGGTACTCATCTCAAATTGTGTAGCTAAAAGTCTATGGAGATTTTCACTCATCCAGATTATGGTTGTCCCAAAAGTGTTTTCTTGTTTTTTCTTTTGAAGATGTTTCGCATCTCATCCAAGAAGCTTCTTCAGCTTTGGCTGGATGGTGGGAATGGAAGAATTTGATAACCATGGGACAACCGTGACCTGGACAACTGAGAATCCCTTACAGACTTTTAGCTATGCAATTTGGGATGAACATCCTTTGGCGTGGGAATATGAAGAAAAATTGTAGACTACAGGAACTATTAGTCCTACTCAAGTGACCTCCCCTCCGGGGAGAGGGGGCGGTCTATAAATTTAATAAATAAATAAATAAATAAATAAATGACACAGATAAACCTCCAAGTGCTTCAATGGCCCTCTAAAGGGATGCAAATGACCAGCTGTCTGCAAGAAATATAAAAATCCTTCCATTCCTCACTCTCCTGTCAGAGCTGAAGAAGCTTCTTGGATGAGAAGTGAAACGTCTTCAAGGGAAAAAACAAGAAAGTCCAGTTGCCTCCTGGAAAAAAAAAAAAGCACCGTTGGGACAACCATGACCTGGATGACCGAGAATCTCCACAGATTTTTAAATAATAACGTTCGGGTTTTTTTCTCCTCCCGCCCTCCTGCCCGCCCTTTTCGTCTCAATGCTCCGCCCCTATTTTAGCCCCGCCCCCACCTGTCCGTTGGCGAAGGCGGCCCTCAGAGCGGCCTTGGGGGCCAGGAAGTCCCGGCTCCGTAAATTTCGGGCGCTGCTCTCTTTGAACCAAACGGAGGCACGAGCTCCATCTCCGGCCTTTCCACTCAGAACGGCGTTGAACGCCGCCAGGGTCTCTGACACGCGCAGCCGGCTGTCGGCTGTCTCCATAGCGACAGAGGGTGGGGGGGCGGACGGGAAACACTCTACGACGCTCTTCGGGAGGGCCGGAACCGAGGGGGTTTCCTTGCACGAGCTTGACGGAAGTGACGTTGGGAAAGAAAAGTCCCGGGATGGGGTGAGGGAAATCTGTATAGAACAGCGTGTTTTGCCACTTCTCACTAGTCTGCTTCAAAAGTGAATTCGAAGTTACTCCCTTTACTTCTGTGTACAGTTGTTAAATAGACTAACAAGGCGCATTTTCGTAGTTTTTTTTTCTCCTTGGAAGATTTAGACCAGGGGTCTCCAACCTTGGAACTTTTAAGCCTGGAGGACTTCAACTCCCAGAATTCCACAGCCAACTTTCAGATGTGTGGCTAGGGAATTCTGGGAGTTGAAGTCCAAACATCTGAGAGCAGTCAAGTTTGAGAAACACTGACCTGTATCTTGAAACACGAGATTTGAAAATACAGATATACGTGTGTGTGTGTGTGTGTGTGTGTGTGTGTTAGCAAACTCAAGCTTTTATGGTCTTTGCTGCATTATTAACTTTAGTCTTAACAACTTTATGCCACAGTAAAAGTGCCGTCTTGAGATATCCCGTTGCATTGTAGTTTTGCAGGGACTAATACTCTGATCTAAATATAATCACATTTCAGTTAAGAACAAATACCGGTATTTCATTGCTATTCAGTTCAGCATGCTAATAAGTCATATACGGATAGTCCTCGACTTACAACCACAAGTCAAAATTTTCTGTTGCTAAGTGAGACACCTGTTAAGTGAATTTTGTGTCATTTTCTGACCTTTCTTGCCACAGTTGTTAAGTGAATCACTGCAGTAAAGTTAGTAACACGGTGGTTAAGTGAAGCTGGCTTTCCCATTGACTTTGTTTGTCAGGTCGCAAAAGGTGATCACACGACTCAGACCCACTGCAAGCATCACGGGTCACTTGCCAGGTCTGAATTTTGATCATGTGACCATGGGGATGCTACAATGGTCATTTGAAAACAATCATTTAGTCACTTTTTCCAGTGCTGTTGTATCTTCAAATGATCACTAAATGAACTGTTGTAAGTCGAGGACTACCTGTATTGTTTTCAGATGCATGTTTTTGGCCCTCAAGTCCTTCTGTGGTGGAAATGTGTCTATTTATATGGGTTTGTGCAAATAGGTTTGATCACTTAAGCATTAGGTAGCCGCAATATTCAGTACTAGAGGTTTTTTTTGTTTCCAATTCATGATTTCCAATTCATGATTTTTAGCATGAAAAGTATTTTTCCTTTTTCAAAGATTCCTTCAAAAGCTCAAGAGCTATCTTTCGTTAGATAAATTCATTCATAAGACCACGGGGAAACTTGAAAGCTATCAAAACAAGCAGTAAAACATTGTCAGACAAAAAGAAATACAAATAATGTGGATAATGATTTTTTTGTTTGTATATTTCATGTTTATTTAATATCCAAAGCTCTATGTATCTGCACTGGATTTTTATAGTTGGGAGTTTTTTTAATTACCAAAGATCTCAATGCCTTTGTGATGTTTTCTATAGTTATTTGATATATTTTTGCAATTGGTATCCTAGGTTTTTAGCCATTCATAGATGGTGACCATAATAATGCTTGTAATTGTCTTTTTCTGCTATATAATCTTCACAGATGGCCAAGAACAAAGAGCAACATATAAAGTTGTACTCCTTCTGTGACGCTATTGACCTGGTTAATAATGTCGATTAATCCATCATGTAAGTTTGCTTTAGAATCTTTTACTGGAGACAAGCTTGTGGAAACACCACGTGCATAAAATGAGACATATTTATGGGAGTGATCTAGGACAGCACCTAGCTGGCCTTGAATACTTTTGAAGAAAGTTCAGCTTGGTTAGATAGAATTTGGATCATTAGGAGGCTGGCTTGGGAAATCCAAAGTATTTTCCAGATTATGACAAACCACTTCTATTTTGTTCTTGAGAAAACAACTTTGGTTTATTGATGTAACTAGCAGATAACCCGGCATTGCCCGGGTATTTATTTATCCTAACCCATACATATTGTCCTCAAAAATAATCCTGGACCAAACGTAATTTCTAATGTTGGATTTTCCCTTACCAGAGGGAGCCCCCTTGTGGAGTAATGTGAAGCCATTATCATGGCAACTCCACTGCGCTGTACAGTAGAAGCCATTTTACGGCAGTATGGTAGAAGCCATTTCAAGGCACTACAGTATCTTAACAGAACACATACCTCACGGGGCATTAGGGGGTATCTTACCCCCACAGTATTTGTTTCCAGAGAGTAAGTCATCTGTGTACCAAGTTTGGTTGAAATTGCTCGAGGCGTTCCAGAGTTATCCTGGATAACACACACACACACACACACACACACACACATTAAATAGATAATTACAAGCCAAACTCAATTTGAAGGTAACTTTAGCAACATTTGGGCAGAGAAGCAAGGCAAACCAAGAACTGTCCAGAATATTTGAAAGATTCTGCCACATGAAGACAAAGCCATTATTTGGATTATCATCCTTATTTTTTTCTACTTATTGACCAGCAGCAAAAGAAGATGCATATTGCTTTTAATTTTTTTCTTACTTACAGCTTATCAACCACAGAGGGAAGGAAGATTGTACGTCTCAACAGCGATCTTATTTTGTTTTGTCTCTTGCATGGCCTTGGCCGCTTCCTTTTTAAAACCATATGTACAAAATAAATGTTGATATATAGTTGGCACTTTATGCTGCTTTTTTAAGGATTCCTTTTTAATTAAAATAATCATCTAAAAACACTCTTCAACTATTGAGGCCAAGCTAAAACGTTCTGGATCTAAGGGATCTAACCCTCTTATTTTCTACTTTTCTCCAGTGGCCTCAATTCCAAAAGCGTATTTTCGAATCCAGATATCAAATAAAACCTTAAGCTATCCTTTCTTGCACACCTTTCAAGTGAATTCCACCAAGTGAATTAATTATTACTTTAGTAGGTGGTTCCTGAAAGCCAGAGTTCCTTCATTTTCTTTGACATAAGGTTGAGAGAGTAGGGTGCTCATTTTATTTTCTCCATGTGATCCGCTCTTCCTTGCCAATTGAAAGGATCTTCTGTATGTGTTGCTAGATATTTCAAACCCCAAATTCACTGAATGTGTAGATATTTTTGCCACCATATTTGGGTCTCGCTTGGCATTCAGCTCTTCAGCTGGTCATTGAGTAATATCCCAGGAATGCACACCTAAAAGTAGGTAGGCCTAAAACAGAACCAACATTTGATTAAATAGGATTGCTTCTTACGTATTTAATCATTTTACTTTCTCTTTTTGGTTCCTTTGAGTCAGTGTTGACTTCTGACAATTGTCTGAACAAGTCCCTGCAGGGTTTTTTTTTTTTTTTTTAGCAAGATTTTAAAAATGGCTTGCCAATGCTTTCTTTCTGGGACTATGAGATACTAAAAATTAGCAGCAACATTTGGAAAGGATATGAGAGTTATCCCCCAAGTTTTTGGCCCAATTTGCACTGTCTGTAAGTTCAGCATTACAAGTTCTTCCTTTTTGCATTTTTAACCTTTAGGAATGCAGATAAATTTAGAATTTACAAGTTAACACCAGAAGGGAGTATGTGTGCATGTGTGTGCAGTGCTGGGGAATACAAGTCAACGAGGAGGATTTTCCACTGCGGAAAATTCTGCATGCTACTTTCCCTCCAGAAATAGCAGAAGCAAAAATATTATTACAAATCGGGAAGCAGAGTTCTGATCCATTTCAA
>NC_138548.1:340263639-340463639 GCF_964273705.1 Natrix helvetica
GGTAAAAGACAGCATTACATGGTTACTTACCACTTGTCTGCCATTGTCAAAATATGAAACTGATGGATGTTGACATTCAATGCATCGTGAAGATAGCATAATAGGAATTTCTGTTTATAATTTTTGTGATTTCAGAAACATGGAGGATCTGGACCATTTTTTTTAATTTACAGATGTCCATCATCTGCCATTTAGAAAAATGTTTGATTCCCCACTCCCATATGCAAACCTAAAAAATCAATGCTTACCCTTTAAGACAAGTATTTTATTAGGAAACAATAATGTTACAAGATAATTCCCATTTTGACCTGTATATAAGCCAGTCAGAATAAGTTGGAAAACGTGGATATATTTGGTCAAATATTTAACCCCACCCCACTAAATATTGATCCCCCACCCACTTAATTGTTTATAATATTTTTGTTTTTAAATCAATGAAATATTGGATAGACTGCAATTATATTTTCTGATGAAAGAAGCTAGAAATTTGCCTTGGGCATGATAACCAAGGTCATAAAACTCTAAGGTTTTTGCTTCTATTTTCCTTATTGTGTAACATTATGCAACGAGTCTCTTTCAAAGTAGTGATTTTTGTTAGCATGATTTAATGCTATAGTGATGTATTAAGTATAAAAAAACAAGCATAGTATTATGGTCAATTGCTAAGCAGTCATCATATTACCAGGCCTGATTTCACAACCATGTTTTATGGCAGTCATTAAGCAAATCATGTGGTTAAGTAAAACATGTGGTCATTAAGCAAATCCAGCTTCCCATTGATCTTGCTTATTGGAAGTTGGTTGGGAAGGTCACCAATCATAACATGACCACTGGATGCTGCATCTATCATAAAAGCACAGTGGTTACCAAGCACCCAAATTGCAATTGTGGCCATAGGGGTGGTGTGATGGTTGTAACTTTGAGAATAGGTTCTAAGTTATTTTTTTTCAACACCATTTTAACTTCAAATCAGGGGTGAAATTCAGCAGGTTCTGACAGGTTCTGGAGAACCGGTAGCGGAAATTTTGAGTAGTTTGGAAAACCTGCAAATACCACCTCTGGCTGTCCCCAGAGTGGGGTGGGAATGGAGATTTTGCAACATCCTTCCCCTTGAGTGGGGTGGAATAGAGATTTTGCAGTATCCTTCCCCTGCCACGCCCACAGAACCAGCAGTAAAAAAAAATTGAATTTCACCACTGCTTCAAATGATTGTTCAATGAACAGACATAAGTCAAGGACTACCTGTAACACCGTATGATGCTAAAAAATTACCAATATGGAAACGACTGTAAGGAAAATTGTATCTAGATGGTTATGACAACTCTGTTCACACATTAGGCTAAAATGCAATTTATTGGTGTATGGTTCAGGTTAGTATACAAACAAGCGACTGGATTAACTAACTGTGGTGAGGTCTGAACACAACCTCTTTCCTCCCAGTTATTCTACTGTAAATCAGAGACCAGACACAAATAGCATCACACAACTGCAGATGCTTCCAGTCCCTTTCATGGGCTCATCTGGGATCTTGGAAAAAGCTCAGGACAGACACGACAGCCCCGTGGCTCTGTGTCCACTCGCTCAGCGGGAGTGATCGTGTCATTCCTTGGCAATTTCTCCTCCCGAAATCTTCCTCCAGACCTGAGCATCTAGGTATCTGATCCACGATGGAGGTGTTCCCACATGCATGGATCCCTCTTCCTGCTCTTTTGCCTTGTCTACCCATTCCTAAGAAGAGAAGCAACACTACTGAAATATGTCAAATGAAGAGGCAGAAACTGAAAAACCATTCTGGATCTGTTGCAACGATGTCTCTTGGAAATTGACTTGACAAGCCCAACAAATCATCCATTCAAAAAAAAAGAAAAGAAAAAAAGAGTGGACTTTGAGGCTACTTACCCCAATTTAATGTCCTCCAGAGGTATCAGACCTCATTTTACAGCCAGGAAGATAGCATTCAATCCATTTGGGGAATACCAAACTCAACAAGGCTAATCTGAAGCACATACCTTCTCATTAATCTGATTTAATGACAACAGTCTAAATTTGAATTTAAAACAACAACATTCTTCCAGTTCCCATTGGGTTACTTTGCCCAAGGAGCCTTTCAGTCTCTATACCTTCTGATCCCCCACCCCACACGGGCAGAAATGCCTTCCATTTTGGGGGATTACAGTTCATCTCAATATGCCTGTAGAGATTCTCAGTCATCCAGGTCACAGTTGTCCCAAAGGTATTTTTTCAAAAGGCAACTGGGCTTTCTCTGTTTTTCTTTAGGATCATCTCAATTTGTTTGGGGAAGAAAAGAAAAAGTTCAAATGCCATCCATGAAGAAGTAATCATGGAGTGCAACCCTGAAGAAATTTCTACACTCGGGATTCCTTCTCGTCCCAATATGTAAGCACTGGGTTTTGAGGTTTTCCCATTTTGGTAAGAAGTTTCAGCTGTTCTCCTGCTGATTCTGTAAAAGGAGTAGAAAGATGTCAATCCTCACAACAGCTTCAGCCTTCCCTATCAACCTTATGGAGAACTGTCATTCAGCAAAATCTACAGGCGCCACAATCTCTTTTATTCCAGAACAAAAACCCATAACTATTTATGATGCAAGCTAGAGAGAGGAAATACAGGTAGAGAGAGGTCCAGGTAGCCCTGGACTTATGATCGTAATTGAACCCAGAATTATGATCATAACTCATGATGGTAGTTGTCACCACGTGACTATGCCTGATTTTTACACCTCTTTCATGGCAGTTGTTAAATGAATCTGGGAGCCATTAAGCAAGCCCCATTGTACCCAATGGACTTCTTAATTTGTTTTGTTGGAAAGCAGAAATAAATACCAGTTCTTGCAAAACACTGTAAATCATGACCACATGAGAGGGTGCTGCAAACAGCTCTTAATTTCGCCCAGTTACCCAAGCACCCAAAATATGATCACATGACTTGGAGTCGGAATTTTGAAACTGGGATGTAAATAGCCCTGCGGAGGGACATCATAACTTTGAGCGGTCGCTAAGTGACCAGTCATAAGTCGAGGACTATCTTGTTTTGCAGAGCTCTCTTCGGGTCTCTGTTAACACAGGGATATTGGGTGCAAGAGCCTTTCTTCCTTTATAGAGATGCAGGAAATGGTAGCACTTTTAAGGATGTAACTCCCTTTGTTGAAAAATTAAATGTATAAATGCAGGGCTCAGATTTGGACAAAAGGCTCAGGATGGTGGAAGAAGGGGAGGTTAAGTCTCTTTTGGCAGAGTAGAGGCATCTGGCTTCACTTATGATCATGAAGGAAAACAAGTATACAATTTTTTTTGGGTAAAGCACAGTGATGAGGACACTTTTGTACAACTTGGCACGATCAAAAGCACCTTCCCATCTCCTAATTTTCTCTCGCCATCCCTCCAAGGGTGGTGTGTTACATTTTGTTGGTGAAAGTAGAGCCTTTATGGTCTCTTTTGATAGTTTTTTTAAATGGCTTTAATGTGTTTTTAATAATGGTAATGGTTTTATGTATTTATTGACTGATTAGATTTGTTGTACACCACCCAGAGTCACTTATTTGGTGTGAAGGGAGGCTATAGAAATTGGACAAATAAACAAAGACATGTTGAAGGAACTCCTTTGACCTCACCATGAGAGTAGGGCTGTGATGGCAAACCTATGGCACACCTATGGCATGCCAAGCGGTCGCCTGTTGCTCTTCTGGGTTCCAGCGCGCTGGCCAAGTGGTCTTCATACACGCGGGAGCGCCGGAAACTGAAGCGCAGTCACCCGATGCACATGTGTGCACTGGATAGCTGCTCTTCCGCTTTCCGGAGCATGCATGCATACCGGTCTTCCTGTTTCTGATGCGCACGCATGTATGAAGACCAGCTGGCCAGTGCGCATGCACACGTAGGAAACTGGAAGAGCAGCTGCCCGGCACGTGCATACGCCCCGGGTGATTGCTCTTCCAGCTTCCGGCATGCGCACACTTCTGTTTCAGCACTCAGTGCCGAAAAGGTTCACCTACACTGGCATGGGGCATGTTCTGAGATATCCGAATCCAGATTGACCCCTCCTGATGCAGCAAAACCCACTTTTTAGATTATTCTTGAGATTACCTAGAAATAATTAATAACCCCCAATCCCTTGATTACGTGATCACATTCGCATTGTTTTCCCGGCAGCAATAGTGGAAGCGGTTTACCACTTACCTTCTTCGGAGAATTCCAGCTATTCTTTAGGGTAACCAGATCTGATCTGGCTCAGTTTCTAAGGCTAAGAAAAGACAAATAAATACTATCCTCCTAGGCACTAGGGCCCACTCAGCCAGGCCATTTCCAAACTCATTACACTGCTTTGTCTGACCTTGGGAAAATCCATGCCTGCTTCAGTACATCTTGCTCCTTTTGCCTTACCATTCTGTAAAGGGAAACTCTGGCCTACTGCATCGTCTGCAGCAGGCCTCTACTGACTTCTGTCCAGGAAACAGCTTTTTATCACCACTGCACAGAAAAGTATGAGGAAACCCGAAGGAGTTCCTCCTCCACAAACACACACAATGCTGTAACTCAAAAGTTATCAACAGTTACCACACTCAGCCTGTTCCCTTTCACCTCCCACCAAAGCTCCCACCTTCAACAGAAAGGACATTCTTTCACTAATACTCCACTGGAAGTACAGGAAGTCCTCATTTAATGACCCTAACTGGGACCTGTTGTTGCTAAACAAAGCAGTCTTTAGACTAAATGTCATATGACCACAACACTTAGCAACAACAGACTGTGATGTGCTCTCTGGAAGTCCACAAGGCAGGAGTGAGATTCAGCCGGTTTGCATAATTTCACGCAAACCAGTAGTTCTGGCGATCAGTTGGCCCCGCCCGCCCGCCCCTGTGCTAGTCTCATCTATATTCCCTTTGTTTGAAGCCCAGCTGATAGGCGTGGCAGAGTGGATTGGTCGTTACACCTGTTGAATCCCACCACTGCCACACAAGGCCCTGTGCAACAGAATAGCCACCCCCAATCAATCGAGGCTTTGGCTTTTAAATAAGTTCTCCATCCTGGAGAATTGCCACCGAGAGGCTAATTGTCCACTATTTGGTTATATGGCAAAAGATCATCATCTCTCCAAATAGCTTAAGAATTGCAGTCCTAACACATGTAGGGAAGGCCACTCTCAATAGCAACAGCTTTGAAATTAATTCCTTAAATTGACTGTGCAGCTCATGAAGGAACCGCTGCAAAATTCACCTTTCAGATTATTCCCGAGATTGAATCAACCAGGGGGAAAATGTATTTTATTGCTATTATTATTGTTTCCTGCTTGTACCCAACATTTACTTCCTCCTTGATATTTAGCTGGCTTAAGAACTACCAGTCTCTTTAAATCAAGGTCTCAATTTATTACCACTAAACAAATAATCCTATGGCATCCATTACTCTTGGTGGGTAGCCAGCTCAGACTTTTTTGGTGCATGTTGAATTTATTGCCTATCGTTTTATAAAGTAACACGTTTCTAGTTCTCATTGTTGAACAGAATGGGGTCTTTGTGCTTTTTTTTTAAGTTCTTCTTAACAACTTTTAAGTTTCTTCCAATGGGTCCCCAAACAGTTCGCTACACCATAAGTTACAGAAGAGAATGAATGAAATCCTGGAGAAGTGGGCAAAAAGAGCAAGGAACGGAATCCAAGTGCAGCTGGAAAACAGCAAAACAGCTGCTTTTGGGATTCCGTTGCCCATTCTTAAGCCTTCGCAGAAGCTCGTAACTGATTGAAAGCAAAATAGAAGGAGATAAATGCTGTGGCTGGAGAGATACAGCTGCACACCGCGAAACCCCACAGAAGATAGCAATGCGCGCAAAGGTGGAAAAATTATTTCAGTAACAGTAACACTGCACACTTAAATCCTGCAAGTTGACAAACCCTAATGAAGGTCAATGAACCCATCTCAAAGTCTCAGCAGCTGGATTCGTGTCCCTCTGAAGACTCTTATCTTGCTTTTTAAGGTTCAGACTTTTATCTTCACACAGTGAGTCATTAAGCGGCAGGATCCATTACTACGAGATGATGTGATGACCGGCAACATGGATGGCCACATAGAAGTAGGACAAATTCATGACAGGCACATTTCATCAAGTCTGTTAATCTGGAAGGCTCAGTGTTACTTTTTGGTTGGGGGCAGCTTGCCTCTAAGTTCCAGTTGTCGAGAGCCATATCAGAAGAAGTCTATCACTCCACCTCCTTCATGGGAGCCTGAGGCAGGTCGTTGGCCTCTGTAGGAAACAAAATGCTGGATTAAGATTAAGAACTTGGCTGAATTGAAAAAGCTGATAAGGGAGCCACAACTACATGACTGAAGCTTTGTCCCCTTTTCACATCGGCCATCCATCTCATCATCAAGAAAACAAGATGGCTGAGACCATTTCCACTATGACTGCTATTTGATTTGGATTAAGGAAATTAAGAATAGGGTAGGTGTGCTCTGGTTATCCCAAGTGTTATCCCTGGAAATCCAGGAACCAGAAAATGGGTAGGGAAAGCCTTAGACTTCTGCTGCTGCTATTTCAAAATTATCTCTGAGCCGCAGTGGTGCAGTGGTTAGAATGCAGTACTGCAGGCTACTTCTGCTGGCTGCCTGCAATTTGGCAGTTCAAATCTCACCAGGCTCAAGGTTAATTCAGCCTTCAGGTTGATTTAGGTGGGTAAAATGAGCACCCAGATTGTTGAGGGCAATATGCAGACCCTGTAAACCGTTTAGAGGGGGCTGTAAAGGACTGTGAAGGGGTATATAAGTGCTACAGCTATCTCTGATCCAGGAAGCTATCAGGGCAACGGCAAACAAGCTTTTGTAGATCTGAGCCATACATTGGCCAAATCTTCCAAAGCTATCCGAGCCAACTGACCATCACCGCATCCTGTTGCAATGATTTTCACCAGCTAATTAAACAATGTGGTGCAACATATTCACTTTCAGGTATCATTATAAGACACCCCAGCCACCTGTAGATTGAAAGCACCAGGTGTGCAGAATTGTTTGTGCCTGAAATCGGACCAATAACACCTTTCAGCCCACAAGACTTGTTTGGAAATGTTGCTCATGCAGTATTGAATGGCGGGAGAGAAATGTTTGCAAAGCAGACATCTATTCCAACATCACTCGCGCAAGCAACTTGAGGCCTGTTCCATGGCCACAATCCATTCTTTCTGTAAAACCTTTTTTTGGGTGGATTATTTCTCTCCTCCTCTCCCAATCCCCTTTTCATCTTATTGATGTTGCATACAAGAAAAAAGATCGAACATACTGTATGTTGTTAAAAATGAATTGGAAATTTTATTATGTGGAAATGGACATATTGCTAAGATCTATAAAATGTTACTGAAATTGATTTTGGAAAATGAGCATGTAGAACATTGTATGATTCAGTGGGCAAGGAATTTTGGATATAATGTGATGCTTGAACAATGGGAAAATATGTGGACAAAGGGTTTAAAATTTACATTAAATTATAATCTAAAAGAAAATTGCTACAAGATGATGTATCGTTGGTATTTAACACCAGATAAGTTGTCTAAGATGTATAAAGGTACATCAGATGAAGGTTGGAAGTGTAAAAGTAAAGAAGAGACTATTTATCATCTATGGTGGACATATGATAAAGGAAAAAATTTTTTGGAGTATTTTAATACAGAAAATTTTGAAAATTGAGATAAAAATGAAACCAGAACTTTTCCTTTTGGGTCTAATGGAAAAAGAGCTGGAGAAAAAAATTTGGAACTTTGTACTATATATGTTAACAGCAGCAAGATTATTGTATGCACAAAAATGGAAGGACACTTCGATTCCTAACATGGACGAATGGTTGCAGAAGTTGATGAAGTTGGCTGAAATGGCAAAATTGACTATTCTGATTAAAGAAAAGAATATAAGTACTTTTGTTTCCACGTGGAGACCACTTTTGAACTTTGTGCTTGAAGTGGAAAAGAGTGAAACTTTGATTTTTGGGGTTTACCAATAAGACTGATAGATCTTTAGAGGAACAGCTTGTTCCTCAGCCAAAAAAATAGATGCAGACAGAGACAAAGAACCAAGAGAGGAATATGGGAGGTTAAGTCAAAAAAAGAATAGCAATGAAAGTATTGAAGTGGGCCAGAGAGGATGGATACTGTAGATGATTTTTTTAAAATGTTTTGTTCTGCTTTCCTTTTTCTCTCTCTCTCCTTTCCTTTTTTAGGCAGGTGACATGACTAAACGTTAGGTAGGATAGAAAGAAAATGTCTTTTTAAAAAGGGTGACATAACTAAAAGTTAGAATAAGAGATAGAAGTAAGAGAAAGGTGTACATTTTTATATAATAGAGTAAAAGCAATAACGAGGAAACATGGAATAATTGAATAGATAGATTGCAACATAATTATGTATTACTATTAGAAATATACAAGTTGGTTGAAAGTAATCATTAGAAATGATTTTGTTCATATTTCTTTTTCTTATCCTTCCTCACTTCTCTTCCCCCTCTTCCTCCCCATTGTTTTCCTATTTACTGTTGTATTTTGTATCTTATTTTATTTTATAACCCAATAAAAATGATGTTAAGCAAAAAAGAAAAGAAATAAGATTGAACTTGGGAGGGGGGAGGGAAGTCTTCCCTTGTAGCCATGATCTTCCTCCTGCCTGTTGCCACCAAGTTCCCCAGAGCTATTATATTCTCTGGGGTGCAGCCAAGTGGATTTGCCTGGGTCATATTTCAAATCTTTTATTGCTATTCAACTTCCTTGTAACCCTTTCTCTTTGCAGAGCAGATGTACCCATTGTATTATTAGTGGCCAGGAAACAAGAGCCGGAGAAAACCTCCAGGGGAAGAGACTCTCGTGGGAACAATGAGGAGGGTTGACATGGAGGACCAGGGAGAAGGACCTCAATGAAGGAGAAAATATTGGTGTTGGGAGACCACTAACAGCAGCCGAATCCTTGGCTCCAATAAATACACATATTCCACAAATTCCTGAAGCCCCAGTAACAAAAGGAGTCAAAGCTGATGCCACTTTTCTGGGTAACTCTTGAAAGCACAGCATCCCTGAAAGGGTCTAAGTACCACCAGGATTAGGGAAACTGTATATATTGCTGAATTACCAACCACACCACCTAGCATGGGGTCAGTATTTCATTAATTTCTGGATGGCCATAGTTTTCCACCTCTGCCTGGTTATTTCCAACTATCCCTCCAATCCGTAGATGCAACTCTTTACTCTAAACTAAGATAGGGTGGTTACACCCGGGACTCAGGGGTGAAATTCAGCAGGTTCTGACAGGTTCTGGAGAACTGGTGGCGGAAATTTTGAGTAGTTTGGAGAACTGGCAAATACCACCTCTGGCTGGCCCCCGAGTAGGGTAGGAATGGGGATTTTGTAGTATGCTTCCCCTTGGAGTGGAGAGGGAATGGGGATTTTGTAGTATTCTTCCCCCTGGAGCGGTGAGAGAATGGGGATTTTGCAGTATCCTTCCCCTGCTACACCCCACCAAGCCACCCCCACAGAACCAGTAGCAAAAAAAAAAAAAAAAGAATTTCACCACTGCCGAGACCCTGGACTGACTGTGACATGCTTCACACTTCTTGCTTGGCAGCCGTATCAATGGCACAAGCAATGAGTGACATTCATAACTGCTTTTGGTAGCAGAATTGTTACAGGATTCTCAGGCCCCCTGTCTAATTTCAGAAGTATGATGGATAATACAATCGACCTACTTACATTGGAGCCCTTCTTTCTCAATTGCCAGGCAAACGCCCTGGAAGGCCATAAGGAGAGGACCTCTGCCGCCACATACAGAATGTCCAGGCAAATAAGCCTTGCTGAATACCGTGGGGCACATAGATACAAAAAGATATTACTATCCCATCAACCCTTCTCCCCAAATCCACGATCTTCTTACAGAAAGTGTCTTCTCAGTCATCCAGGTCATGTTTGTCCCAAAGGTGCTTTTTTTTTTCATGGGGCAACTGGACTTTTTGTTTTGTTCTTTGAGGATGTTTCGCTTCTCATCCAAGAAGCTTCTCCAGCTCTGGATGAATCTGGCACCTTTTTCAGAGCCGAAGAAGCTTCTTGGATGAGAAGCGAAACGTCTTCAAAGAAAAAACAGAAAGTCTAGTTGCCTCTTGAAAAAAGCACTTTGGGGACTTCTTACAGAAAAGCATTATTGAAGAAAGTGTGTTCAGTTTCTCACATTTTACAGTTAGTCCTCGACTTAAGACCACAAGTGAGTTGTTGTTCAGCAAGACCATTATTAAGTGAGCTTAGCCCATTTTATGATCTTTCTTGCCACAGTTGTTAAGTGGATCGCTGCAATTGTTATGTTAGCAACATCTTGTTAAGTGAGTCTGGCTTCCACATTGACTTTGTTTCTCAGAAGGTTGAAAAGGTGATCACATGACCCCAGGATCCTGCAACCTTCAAAAATGCATGCCAGTTGTCAAGTGTCCAAATTTTGATCACATGACCACAGGGATGCTGCAATGGTTGCAAAAGACATAAATCACTTTTTTCAGTGCTGTTGTAATTTTGAACTGTCACTAAAAGAATGTAAGTCAAGAACTACCTGTATTATGAGGCATAGACACCCAGAAGTAGTTATCCTCCATTTCTCAGCACTGCTTCCAGTATTAAACTGCCCAAAGCAGTATATCTCAACTTTAGCAACTTTAAACTGCATGTACGTTGATGCCCAGAATTCCCCAGCCAGCATAATGGCTAGGAAATTCTGGGAGTAGAAGTCCATGCACCTTAAAGTTGCTGAGCTTAGAATTCACTCTTCGAAGATGTTCACTTTTTAAAAGAAGTCTGAAAGAGTATTGCAATTGCTATAGGTATATCCTTCCATAGCACTCCATATTCATTTTAGTTTAGTCTATTTTAGCATGTTAGGTAGATAATGGAGGCACGTGGGATTAAAAATGTGGGCTGCCACAAAGAAGAGGGAGTCAAGCTATTCTCCAAAGCACCTGAGCGCAGGACAAGGAGCAATGGGTGGAAACTAATCAAGGAGAGAAGCAACTTAGAACGGAGGATAAATTTCCTGACAGTTAGAACAATTAATCAGTGGAACAACTTGCCTCCAGAAGTTGTGAATGCCCCAACACTGGAAGTTTTTAAGAGGACATTGGATAACCATTTGTCTGAAGTGGTGTAGGTTTCCTGCCTAAGCAGGGGGTTGGATTAGAAGACCTCCAAAGTCCCTTCCAATATTCTATTCTAGTCTATTCTAAAAACACTGGAATAGCAGTGTTAGTGATGTAAAGCACCAATACTGTAGTACTGTTTTGGAATGGCAATCTAGGATTATATGGCAGAGATGGGAAGCAGTGACCCTACAGGTGTTCTAAGCGGTATGATCAAGAATGAGGCATGCTGGGAACTGTAGTTCAGTAACATTAAGTAGGACTGTTTCCAATCACTGTCGTAGAAATTCAACCTAGGTACTTTTTGCATACATCCCTTTGGTAATATGGGTGGAGATTTGCACAGTGTATTTATGCACATTTTTCAGTTTTAAGAAGAAAACCAGAAAATGCTGTTCTCTCTTCTTAAAAGTCAATTGAAAAAAACGGAAAAGGTTTTTAGTTTGAAAGTAACCCACTCAAAAGGATATGGTGAACATTGACTGAACTCTGATATGTACAGCTACTTAAGAAGCCACAACTTACATCAAAACCACATCCCTTTATAAAGATTAGACCTGTGCATCATATCTGCATCATGTTTCAATGAAGTCAAACCAACACCTATCTATCCGAGCAAGTCTTACTTAATTCCCTATAGTTTTTGTCATCCCTATTCCCAACCTTAGATTATAGCTGCAATCTTAGATTTTCTAAACTGCACTTTAAATCTTCACAAAGCCAACCCACCCCATTTAAGGAGGTGGTGCATAAAAGCTTTTCTTAAAAAAAAAACAGACACAAAAAGACAAGTATCAACAGAACACACACACACACACAATTCCTACCCACCTCTTCAATTTCCTCTTTTTAAAAAAGAGGAACAGTCTCGTGCCAAATTCTCTCCAAGTTATTTCTGAACTCCTGAAAACAATCTGCACACAAATCATTCTGGATCATTATTCAACCTGTGGTTGTTCGGCTGGATCGAGTCGTAGTCATAGCAAGAGTAAATCTATTGAAATAAATGGGACTTTAGTCATTCATGACTAATTTACAAGCTGGTGATTTCAATAGCTTCTTTCCGGGTTATGACTAAATCTGGAACCAATACCTTATTCTTAAACCTGTAAACCTCAGCCCATTTGGATATTTTTATCTGCTTAACCTTAACTGAGTAATTTTGTATTGAAAAACTCTCTAATTCCGTGAGAGGCTACTGAAGCCTACATACCAAATGCTTGGAACTGGCGTTAGTTCTACAGAAGACTATTCCTTTTTCAACAGGTTCGGACACATGCAAAAGAGAACACCTTTTATTTACTAGAGGAAAAATCACCCACTTGTATTTAATGAAATTCCTTTTCCTAGATAATGAAAAAGAAAAAGCAGAAATCCAGTCTTCTTTAGAATTCAGCTCACTGGACAACCTCAACCAGCAACGTAGTAGAACGACATTATTTAGTGTAGATGGTGACAATAATTTGCTGCTACTGACTATGAAGAACACCAGTGAATACCTCCAAACAACTAGATGCCACCTGTCTGGCTTCCCAATTTAAAAGACAGCAATTTCACACCTTTTTAAAATGCGGTTTCTCCAGAAGAGATGCTGAAAATGAGGTTCCAACTAAACCACTGGGTTGTTCCCCACCCCCTAAAAATCAAATTCTCAATGTGAGATCAGGAAAGTTGACTACAAGAAGGGAAATCCAATCTACAGGAGTCTATTTCTGAAAGGAGCTGTGTCTTTAAAAGTTGCATAATTTCAACAGATGAAACCACGAGTAGCAGCTTTTTCTGGAACGGAAATGCAAAGAAGGGGGAAAATGTCATCTCTTCAACTGCACAAACTTTCTATCCATCAAAAAAAAGATAATTTCCCCTCGTGTAAGGGAAGTAATTTATATTAGCATCAGAGGCATTGTCCCGCTTCTATTTCTCCCCAAATACATTTTTCTTAAAAATAGATAGATAAATAAGAAATAAGAGAGTCAAAATAACAGCTTCCTGTTTTTTTTTTACTATGGAAAGCAACCAGCAGAAGTAAGGACTCTTAGAAGAGTTGGATCCTTTGAATTCAAGCTACAATTGTATGTAGTTTATCTGTATGTTCATTTTAGTAAGAGTTGCTTTCCTGTACAATATTATTACTTATTGAGAAGCACATCTGTATCTAGAATACTTTTGGCCCTAGGAATTAGGGGACGCTATGAGATTCATTCTAGGGCAATCAATCTCCCAAGGATTCTGCTGTTACTCCCATTTTGCAGATTGGTCGCCTGAGGTCACCCAATTAATTTCTGGCAAGACAAAGGGAATACTGTACTTTGGCAAGCTGGGATGAAGCATGGCTGGTTTTTCCCGAGATGGGGAGTAAAGGAATAAATGACCCCACACTTCTGTCCTTTTTTCTCTGGTGGCCCTGCCCAGATGCACCAGGAAAAGCCATCTGCCCTCACAGCCCAGCAGGAATTTTTCCCCGCCTGATCAAGAAGCAGCCATCAGGTGCAAGCTCCCACGCGGTTATACTTACTAAAGATGATTCCACGGCCAAAAGGAGATAAGAGGTTATCCTGAAGAAGATTGGGGGGGGGGGAATAATCCTACCCTGGTGGCAAGGAAGGCGCTGGCTACTTCAAGGCCACGCTCCGCTTCCTGCACCCGGCCGCACCCGGGCCGCAGGAGCGGCAAAACCTTTCCGCCTCCCGGCTCAGCCGCGCCGCCGCTTCCTCGCAGAGCCCACCCTTGGAGGAATGCTTTGTGACTCCCGCGGAAAAGTCACGGATGGAAACGCTGCAGGAGGAATCGGGGCTTTAACGCGGGTCTCGCTTCTCCCGTGCCCGCCTGGCTAAAGGAGCACGTGCGGCTCTCCCGCTTGGCTGCCTTACATTCGCAGCCCCCCTCTCCCTCCCTCCCTCTTCCTCTCACCTGGCCGACTTCAGCAGGCGGCATCGCCGGACAGGTGGTCTCTCTGGCTTTGGCCCCTGCCAAACGGGCAGGGCGGTCGGTCCCAAAAGCCACCAAGGGACGAGCGAGGCCTCGCTTGCCACGGACACCGCCGTCTGACCGGCCCGCCGCCGCGCGGCCGCGCAAAAGCTGCGCTCCGGACCGTTCTGCTTGCGCTCCTTCGCGGGTATTTTATGCTGAGAGGATCCACGCAATTCCCCCTCCTGGGAAGCCCACCTCAACCAATCAGGGCTGTTTGGGGCAGGCCGGAATCCCCCACCCCACTCCTATTGTGTTCCCCCCCCCTCCTCCTCCTAAGCCCAAACTAACTTCTGCTTTTCGCTAAGCAGCTGCCGTCGGTGCTGTCGCGCCTGCCGTTGCCGCCAAGCCCGCCCGGCTACTTTCGCTTTTGCTATTGCACTTCTGGCCAACAAGTCGCTCCCGGGCTGTGTGTGCCCGCCCAGCTACTGGGCTCGGCACTCACGGACGCTCGTCTCCTATTACAAGCCCATCAACGGCCCCCTGGTTTTTTCCCCTCTCTCCGGCCGCGCGTCTGACGCCTCCGCTTCAGTGGAAGAATCTCCTGGAGCGGATCGTGGCTTACTAGCTTCTTTGGACGGGCCGGTTGGCAAGAACAAGCCCGCTGGAGTCGGCGGAGGTGACAGGTCTTCGGAGGGAATTGCCCTGCTGGCAGCTCTAGGGTTGCGTGGCCTTCCCCTCCCTGTGCACGGTTTTACGCTCTGTTACAGATCTAGGTAGCAGCTGCAATGCAACGTGCCAAAACTCACTTCATTAAGTACTGCTTCCCCCCTTCCCTCCAAAAAACTTACTACTCACTTTATTAAATACTTTTTAATAAAATACTTTTCATAGAATAAAACACTTTTTATTCTATTAAATGGAATAAAGTACTTATTATTCTATTAAATAGAATAAAATACTTATTATTCTTAATAATAAGTTTCCACCCAAACTATCAGGTTCTTGCTTTTTTCAGACTTATATTACGTACTGCTTTTCCCCCCAAACTTTCTACAACATTAAAGACTTGTGTGTTCCAAATGTAATACCTACTAACTTCATTAAGTACTGCTTCCCCCCATACCCAAATTTACTACCCATTTTATTAAATACTTCCCCCAAACTATCAGATTCTTGCTTTTTCAGACTTACTATTAAGTATTGTTTTTTTTCAAACTCCCCACAACATTCAAAGCTTACTACTGTTAATTAAACAGTGCTTCCCCCCCCCCCCCCCCAAACTTCATTCTTCTAGAATGGTGTGGAAACCCGGTTGCTTAGTTCAGGGCATTGTGTGAATTTGGAAAACTGGGTTAATTCAGTTACACACCCACACCCCACGAAGCCTTTTATGTAAACCCAGAGTACGTATTTGCTTAACATATTCAATCATGAACTAGCCAATCATGTTTTAGCAAAGGGTGTCATGTGAACCCCACCCAAGGGTTTGGTATACGGATCAGTTAATGCCATAAACTAATTTAAGTTAACCGTGACTGAAGGGAGCACATTTGAATATAGCCACTAAATGAGCTTTGTGATGTCCTTTTTCTACTGAAAGGCCAAGTGGGGCTGGTGAATGAGAAGAAGCAGATTTGAACAAGATACTTGTGTGCCGGTCAAAGCAGTCACTCTTTAGTCCAAGGTTGGACCACGTGAGTCCCATAGACACAAAACATCTCCCTGGTTGCTTGCCAAATTCTCTGCCCCACCTTATTAGTTTTAACTTAAAAGAAGAATAGAATGTAGACAAGCTGCAAACTCTGGGTTTCTGATATCATCCTTTTTTTCAATGCAATACAATACAATAGCAGAGTTGGAAGGGACCTTGGAGGTCTTCTAGTCCAACCCCCTGCTTAGGCAGGAAACACTATACCGTTTCAGACAAATGGCTATCCAACATCTTCTGAAAGACTTCCAGTGTTGGGGCATTCACAACTTCTGGAGGCAAGCTGTTCCACTGATTAATTGTTCTAACTGTCAGGAAATTTCTCCTCAGTTCTAAGTTGCTTCTCTCCTTCATTGCTTCTTGTTCTGCCCTCAGGTCCCTTGGAGAATAGTTTGACACCCTCTTCTTTGTGGCAACCCCTGAGATATTGGAAGACTGCTGTCATGTCTCCCCTAGTCCCTCTTTGTATTAAACTAGACATACCCAGTTCCTGCAACCGTTCTTCATATGTTTTAGTCTCCAGTCCCCTAATCATCTTTGTTGCTCTTCTCTACACTCTTTCTAGAGTCTCCACATCTTTTCTACATCGTGGTGACCAAAACTGAATGCAGTATTCCAAGTGTGGCCTTACCAAGGCATTATAAAGTGGTATTAACACTTCACGTGATCTTGATTCTATCCCTCTGTTGATGCAGCCTAGAACTGTGTTGGCTTTTTTGGCAGCTGCTGCACACTGCTGGCTCATATTTAAATGGTTGTCCACTAGGACTCCCAAGATCCCTTTCACAGTTACTACTATTGAGCAAGGTACCACCTATACTGTACCTGTGCATTTTGTTTTTCTTGTCTAAATGTAGAACTTTCAAGAAAGTAGTGTAAGCCCCAAAAAAGTCCTTTAAAAAAGATGATTAAAGCCAATTTTTTGTTTGGAAGCTGCTCTAACTGTACAGGGAAAAAAAGTCACAGGTCTGATATAGTGAAGTGATGGAGCTACCTTAATTATTGGATTCCTGAGAATTGGACATTTGGGCTCTGGATAAGCTCTTGCAGTGGCCATTTTATGAATGGGTAACCTCATTATTTGGTGAGAATAGAGTCCAATGAGACCAAATAAAAATGCTGGACTTCCAGGGTGATTGATTTAAATCATTTATAGATAGAGAATCACTTGCAATAGGCTTTGGAGGGTGAGATTTAATGGGTTAAGCCAGGGGTTGTCAACTTTTTCTTCATAAAAGGTGAAGGTAAAAGGTTCCTCTCGCGCATATGTGCTAGTTGTTCCCCACTCTAGGGAGCAGTGTTCATCTCCATTTCAAAGCCGAAGATCCAGCGCTGTCCGAAGATGTCTCCATGGTCATGTGGCCATCATGACTAAACACCGAAGGTGCACGGAATACTGGTACCTTCCCATCAAAGATGATCCATGTTTTTCTACTTGCATTTTTACATGCTTTCGAACTGCTAGGTTGGCAGAAGCTGAGACAAGTAACGGGAGCTCACTCTGTTACGTGGCGCTAGGGATTCGAACCACTGAACTGCCAACCTTTCTGATCAAGAAGCTCAGTGTTTCAGCCACCCAGCCACCTTTTTTTTCATCATGGACTGCCTTTAAATGACTTTCGTGGCCACAGAGCATAGCCACCAACCCCCAAGACTTAATTCAGGATTTAAATCATAGCATTTTTTCAAGCCTTCGCAGATCCCCTGTGAGATTCCTCCAGGGGTCCGTGGACCAGAGGTTGAGAACCAGTTGGTTAAACAAATTATTTTAGGTGATCAGAGGGAAAACAATTCCAATGCCATGATTATGCCAACAATTCTTTTTACATTTTAGATGAATCTTTTGTGTAACTCTTCAGGCGGGAGTTCTACCTGTACAGGAAAATATATTATTGTTATTTCCTTCAAAACATGTTTTCTTTGTGTGCAAATCCTGCTGAATTTGTGCTGCAGTATCAATTTGCAGACCAACCATTTTCCCTTTTTTGGGGTGGGATCTTCCCCAAAGAGTTCTTTATTTTAGAAGGATATTTCTGGTGCTGTTTGAAAAACTTTCTTTTGAGAGAGATTTTAGTTTTAAAGAACCTATGTTTGTATGTGAGATCAAATTGACAACTTTCTGGTTCAACTCCAGGTTTGAGGCTATTCTCAAAAGGCAGCTGGGCAGAGTTTCCCCCCCCCCCTGTTTTCTGTTCGTTTTTCTTTAATTTATATACACACATTTTTAGCAAACGCAGGAGGAGAAATTTGTCTCTGCCTGATGTTAGACTGGATTCTGTTGTAGGGAGTTGCACTTGTCTAGCTTTTGCCTGCTTCTTAAGTAGATCATCCATCCGTCTTTCCTACTTTACATATCATTTTTATGTCAAATAATAGGTCCTTATTCTTCAAGCCCTTGTTGACGATCTTGTTCCAGACACAGCAGCTGCCGAAAATCCAAGCAGGTACAATAGGGGCTTCCTTTCTGCCTTACACATACTCATGCCTCTCCCAACTGAATATATCAGAACCCAAATAAAATTAACTGGGAGGAGAAAGGCTTTGTTTAATTACAGCTTTTGTCTTAACCAAGGTGCATATGGGTGCGTGTCTGAGAGAGAAAGAGAAAAGAAACAGAAACGCAAGGCGCCAAAGTGGCTTCAGCATCCAGATGATCGCAGATGGCTTCAGGTGATGTCAGTAGGAAGGAGGGGAGGCAACAGAGGGGCCATGTCTACCTCCCAGCCTATTAATGCAGCGAATCACGGAACATAAGACCCTCACCAAGCAGCTTAGGGGAGTTGGGTTTCAGGCATGGCTGCGATCCAAGGTACAGGTGTGCAGGGCATTCATCTCCCTCTAATCTCCTAAACCTCCTAACTGAGACAAGACAGCAAACTTGAGAGAAATATTATCACAACAATGATGTCGATCGTTATTGCCACTGCACAAATCTTGAATTCCTTATCCTGCCTTCTCAAAACATTCTTGGCTTCCCTGCTAAGAAACAAGTGGAATTCTGCAAGGTTTTAAAGATAGCCACAAAGCTGGCTTGTTTTCAATAGAAAATAATATCCGTAGCTCGAAGTAGAAATGCATAGTCCTTGGCACTCTCTGATCTTGATCATTTTCTTGCAGGCATGTCATTACCCAATTGCTCTTTATCAATTAGCAATTGTAAGGAATTAGAAACGGATTGTCTTTGTTGAGACCTTTTGAGATTGTCAGAAATCTGTTGATATGTTATATGTTTGTTTTGTTTACATATTTATTTCGAATGTTTCGTTGTACGCCGCCCCGAGTCCTTCGGGAGAGGGTGCGGCTAAGAAATAAATATATTATTATTATTATTATTATGTGCAAGTCAAATCAAATCAAATCAAACTTTATTTATAAACCGCGCCCTTTCCTAAACAGGACTCGGGGCGGTGTACAGTCATTATTAAAAACCATATACATATCAAAATAGAATACATATACATAAACATAGACATAGACGGAGGAGGTAGAAAATATACTGTACCATATTTAATTAAAATACAAATAAGATTAAAATTCCCTTAAAAATTCCACGATAAGATGTTTGCCAGGAGGTGAAAGATGGAGCTATAAATCGGCTAAGCCAGCTAATTGGAACAGGTGGGTCTTAAGCTTCTGTCGGAAGGAGCGGAGGTCGTTAATAGTTCTAATATCGGAGGGGAGGTCATTCCAGAGGGTTGGGCCCATCACAGAGAAGGCTCTACTCCTAGGCGCCACCCGTTGGCACTGCTTGGCGGATGGCACCTGGAGGAGTCCCTCCCTGTGAGTCTCATGCTCAATTGCGCTGGTAAAATTTCCTTGTTCCAAAACAGCTATTTTTGAGTAACTTTACAAGGTTAAACCTATTGTCTTATTGGTGAGATGGGTAGCATATAAATATATAAGCAAGTAAATAACATCCAGGTGGACATTACCAGCAGTAGATGGCTGATATCACACTCGATTCAAGGGTGTCTAAAGTTGTGTACATACTTGTTGGCAGAGGTGGGTTGCTCCCGGTTCAGCTGAAGTGGTAGCGGAATTCAGGCCTGGGTCGCAGAACCAGCAGCAACCCAGGCCTGCTACACCCCCGAACCGGTTCCCTCGCTGCTGCTGGGCCGCTGCCATTTTGGTTTTTAGTGACTGCGCATTCTCAGTTCAGTGTAAATTGTTCTGCGCCTGTCGAAGAACAATTCACTTTGAACAGCGCACGCATGCACAGTGGACGTCTGGCGCATGCAGGGGTTGTGAACCAGTAGTAAAACAGGCAGCAACCCACCCCTGGTTGTTGTGGCCTATGTTGGCGAAAATTTGAGGGCCAAGTACACACTCAGCTTTGTTGAAAGATCTGTTTCCCACATTAGCAGTGTTGTTCTATTAACTAGTGATGGATACCAAGCAGAAACCTCCCAATCGATCTGATTCTGAACAGAAAGTCCCTCTGGGCTGTTGCTTGCGTTGTAGGGAGTTAGTTGTCTTCTCTGGTTGGCAACCATCTGGCACTGGTTTAGCAGTCTCTCATTAAACATCACACCCAACATTTGAATTATGGTTACATACGAACTATTTTGCCAGAGTCTGCTTTGCTATAAGCAGCTTCCAGATCTAGGCTGCAAAAGTCTGGAAACCAGTAAATGACATCAAAATAATAAAAAATAAAGGCTTTTGTATTTCTTTGTTCTCACCCAGTGCTCATTCACAATTTTACAGCCCAAACTCAGCCTGGCAACCGTACTGCAACGCCATACAATGTTATGACATTTCATAGACATGCTTGCTTACCCATCTGTTGTTGGTCAGAATGAAATTTATTAGTGTTTGTGTCCTCAATTAACATGCAGGTGCTGCCACTACAGCTGGTGGAAATACCCCAGTGTCCCCAAGATTTGGTGTTTTCCACCCCTTCTGTTTTAGATTGATGGGATGCAGAGCAGGTGTGAAAAGGATACGGAGGAAAGAAGCTGGGGTGCCGGGTATCCGCAGGGGATATAAAGACCTGAAATTCAAGTCGGCGTGTTCGTGTGATTCACCACGTAAAAGAAACATGATTTTTAATGTGAATTTTACTCTTTGCCTTCGCTGATTCCACAGCTGGGGAAGCCCCCACCTCAAAAGCAACGTGGGATCTTCCTCTGGAGTTTCACTAAGTCCTGGCATAGATCAGAGACAAGGCTTCTTCTTCAACTGGCAGGTGGCATGCAAACTATTTTGGCTGTTGTTGTTGTAGGTCTCAAGACTTCTTCTGACAGCATCGCACAATTTGAGCATGGCTGGACAGAGCGCCATTGCTTGAACAGATCTTTGCACCGAAAACCATTGTGTGCAATCTAAAATTGAGTCACAGAGTATAAACAATGAAGCGCCCAATTTCCCCTTGAAATTTGGATTAAAAATCCCCCGAATCACAACCCAGATCATTGTACCCTTCCTCCAATTCTGTCCCCACCGCCCAGTCATTATGTGAGGTACCATTGACCATTCTTGCCTGACTCAGTATTTTGGTCTGAAGAAGGTGCTTTCCACATCAGGAACTAATGAGAAATCAGTTGGCTGCTGTTCTCCAGAGACCAAATTGAAATGAATATTCTAAAGAGCACTTAATATAATGCTACGTTATCTCACTGTCTCTGTCCCCGTGGCCAGGGCTTGTCTAATGTTTATTTGAAAATACATTCAGTAAAGGGCCTTTCCATCATTAAATCCGGCCCTTGGATTTCGTCTCATTGTTTATAGCTAGAAGATTACTGATGTATAGCTTTCTTAATTACCCTCAGGGGAGTAGAGATACTTTAATTACTGGTTATCTTTCAGCTTTTTCCCCCATTTATTTTTAAATAATAAGATAGGACTATTTTTAAAAAAAGGGTTAAAAAAAAGGAAAGAATAAATTGCTCCCAATCCACCTTCTCAGGAATATATGTAATGTGATGCTACAACAATTAAGAGAGTTCTGTTCTGGGGACAATTAACTAAACTCACCTAAACTTAATAAGGATTAAACTGGGCATGATGTGCAAACGGGAAAACTTCATTTAAAAGCAGGCTTGCTTTTAAATAAGGGTTTGATTTACACGAGACTTCATTAGTGATTGCAGTTTAGATTGAGTGGGATGCAGAGGTGGGTTCCTGTCAGTTCTAACCTCTTCTATAGAAGAGATTCCAGAAATCTACAGTGCTGTTTAGAACCGGTTCCAGCTCTCTCTCCCCTGCCCCCCGTCCGTCCGTCCACACATCATCAAGATGAAGAGCGAGAGGAGGAATTCTGGGAGTTGAAGTCCAGAAGTCTTAAAGCTGTCAAGTTTGAACACCCCTGGGTTTTTTTTTCTAAAGGGTTAGGGGGGCAAGGGTCTTGTAACTTGACAGCTTTAAGACTTGCACACTTCAATGCCAGAGTTCCTGAGCCAACATGACTGGAGGAGGAATTCTGGGAGTTGAAGTCCACAAGTCTTAAAGCTGTCAAGTTTGAACATCCCTGGGGTTTTTGTTTCTAAAGGGTTAGGGGTGCAAGAGTCTTGTAACTTGACAGCTTTAAGACTTGCGAGCTTCAAATGCCAGAGTTTCTGAGCCAGTCCTAAAAAAACCTTCCATTGAACTTCTTATGCAAACAGATATCTAGGGTTATGCTGAAAATACACAATAAATACTGAGAGATTTAACCTCTACACACTTTCGTAATCCCAATCTACCTTCTGTACTATTAATGTTTACAAATAACAATTTTATAATGTTGCCATTTTTACATATATTTGTATGAATTTCTGAATCTGACTGGAACCTGCTTTAACTATCTCTGTACAAACTTTGTGATGACTGACACTAAAATGTGTAATATAAAAGTCACTTTCTGCATTAAAATGCAATACAATGAGTAGTGCTAACAGCTTGATGAGAAAAATTGCTTGCTATTAGGATTTTACTGCATTTATCAGTAGATAGCAGCTGATACCTATTGGTTATAAAGAATCCGGTGTTTCAACTGCAAAGCATATTGCACATAGATAACAATTATTTATAGATAGCAGTTTTGTAAGGCAGGTTATTATGGGAGTATTGCTGGTAAGAAAATACAATCAACTTACAGGATAGGAGTTATTTTCAAAACACTTTCTCAAATGACTTCCTAGACAAAGAAACTTACGTACGTATGTAAACATGCTCTATCACCAGGGGTGGGTTCCTGCCAGTTCTAACCTCTTCTAGAGAAAAGGTTCCACAAATCTACAGTGCCGTTTAGAACCGGTTCCAGCTCCCTCCCCCCCGCCCGTCCGCACATCATCAAGATGAAGAGCGAGAGGAGGAATTCTGGGAGTTGAAGTCCATAAGTCTTAAAGCTGTCATGTTTGGACACCCCTAGAGGTTTTGTTTCTAAAGGGTTAGGGGTGCAAGGGTCTTGTAACTTGACAGCTTTAAGACTTGCGTGCTTCAAATGCCAGTTTCTGAGCCAACATTTTGATTGCTAAGCAAGAGCGTTGTTAAGTGAGTTTCACCACATTTTACAAGTTGGCCACTCCCACCCAGTCACATGGCCAGCAAGCCACTCCCACCCAGTCACATGGCCGGCAAGCCACTCCCACAAAGCAGGCCACACCTACAGAAGAGGTTCTAAAAAATTTTGAAACCCACCACTGGTGGGATGTATGAAAAAAATGTAAGGGGGGGGGGTCCTTGGTGTTCTCTGACTTTGGTTGTATTCTTGCAGAGGTTTCATTAGCCAACCTAGATAATATCATCAGTGCATCATCGTAATGTAAGTTGCTCGATCAGATAAAGGTGAAGGTTCCCCTCGCACATATGTGCTAGTCGTTCCTGACTCTAGGGGGCAGTGCTCATATCCGTTTCAACGCTGAAGAGTCAGCGCTGTCCGAAGACGTCTCAGTGGTCATGTGGCTGGCATGACTAAACCCCGAAGGCGCATGGAACGCTGTTACCTTCCCACCAAAGGTAGTCCCTATTTTTCCACTTCCATTTTTACATGCTTTTGAACTGCTAGGTCGGCAGAAGCTGGGACAAGTAATGGGAGCTCACTCCATTATGCGGCACTAGGGATTCGAACTGCCCAACTGCCGACTTTTCTGATCAACAAGCTCAGGGTCTTAGCCCTTGAGCCACCGTGTCCCTTCTCCATCTGATAGGCAGAACCTAAATCCTGTCGGAGGAAAAATCCAACTCAGGCTATAGTTGATCACAAGTTACTTATAGGATCAGTGTTTACCCAGTGTACCTAGAAACAGTGGTAATGGTGAACTAAATAGTCAGTTTGTCAATCTTTCTCCCCCCCCCCCAAAAAAAAAGGGGGGGAGGAAAGATTTTCAAGCTGCAAGCCTGAAAGTTTGTCTCAGGATTGAACAAAGCATATAATTTGAAAAATGTTACATTAAAGTAGTCCTTGACTTAGGAACACAATTGAGCCCAAAGTTTCCATTGCTAAGCAAGGCAGTTGTTCAGTGAGCTGAGCTCCATTTTATGATTTCTTTTTGTCATGGTTGTTAAATGAACCATTGCAGTTTATTGAATCATGCCATCATTAAGCAAATTCGGTCGTCCCCCCCCTCCCCCCCATCGACTTGGCTTGGCAGAAGCTGGCTGGGAAGTTCAGAAATGGTGATCACGGGGCAACGGTCCTAAATACACGCCAGTTGCCAAGCACTCGAATTACAACCATGTGAATGCTGCAATGATCGTAATTGTGAAAAACAGACAAGTCACTTTTTTCAGTGCGGTTGTAACTTTGAACGGTCACTAAATGAATAGGTTGCAAGTCGAGGATTGCCTGTAATGAATTAAACAAATTCTGGAACTGGAGAAGCAAATGAAGTATCAATGTAAGAGTACAGTATATGTCATGCATTCACCATCTGTGTGATGTTAGTATCTACATCAAAATAAAATAGGCAGACATTTGGCAATATAGGTAGGGACGCGGTAGCTAAAGTGGCTAAAATGCTGAGCTTGTCGATCAGAAAGGTCGGCAGGTCGGCGGTTTGAATCACTACTGCCGCGTAACGGAGTGAGCTCCTGTTACTTGTTCCAGCTTCTGCCAACCTAGCAGTTTGAAAGCACGTAAAAAAATGCAAGTAGAAAAATAGGAACCACCTTTGGTAGGAAGGTAACAGCGTTCCGTGCGCCTTCGGTGTTTAGTCATGCCAGCCACATGTCCAGGGAGACGTCTTCGGACAGTGCTAGCTCTTCGGCTTTGAAACGGAGATGAGCACCGCCCCCTAGAGTCGGGAACGAATAACACGTATGTGCGAGGGGAACCTTTACCTTTACCTAATATAGGTAAACATTTAATGGCATTGTATCCTAGTTAAAACAGCCTTCTCTAAACCAGTGCCTCTAAAATGTAGGAAAATTCTGGGTGTCACTTAACCAGGGGATCCCAATTTGGAGGAAATTTGGGCTAGAAGGATGGAAAAAGGAAACTTGCCAATCTCAACCTAACAGATTTTTGAGGTCTGCTGTAAGGATTACACAGCAGAGCAGCAAGCTACAGTATGTATATACCTCAATTTCTTAGTGCTGTTAAATGGAAAAAAGGTTTCCTCCGCGGGTTCGGATTTCCCGGCTGGGAGAGCGTCACCGGCTGAGTAAATGAATTTAGGATCGAAGCACGCTGCGTTTGAAAGCAAGTTGTCTTTATTATTTCAGGAAAGCAAGACCGACAGGGATGTAGATCAATGTTCCTGGGTGAGCTGACCCCGACATACAGAAAGTGTACATTTTTTAATACCATTTTCCTCTTTGAAGTCCTTTTGCTTTCTTTGTACTATTGTTTTATCCCTTTTTGTGTGTGCCTTTGCTAATGGTTCTAATCCTGTCCTGCGTTTTGTTATTCCTTTGCCCTAAAGTAATTCCTATGGGCCAGGGATGAGCCCTAGTGTCTTCTACTGTATTTCCTATTTTTACGTCTTCGCCCTGAGCTAATCAGTCTTTGTTGTCACTCTGTTTGTTTGTTTGTTTGTTTTGTTTTATTGGATTTGTATGTCGCCCTTCTCCCAAAGGACTCAGGGCGGCATACAACATTAAAAAACACACATCCCGAAAGTTAAAAAGAAATTAAATACATATCCCAAAAAACAAACCCAATTAATATGACAATAACATTTAAAACTCTGACCTTTTCCTCTCTTAAAAGTAATTTCTTCCTGCACTTCCTAGGTCTTTTGTATTATTTTGTACTATGCTGGTATTTCTAATTGTCCTGATATCCTGGTAATTATTCTCAGGAGGTTTCTTTTAGAAAGTATGCTGGCTTTCTTATTCTAGTGACTTCCAGTTTGGTTATGGGCTGTACTGGTCTTCCTAATACAACACTGTCTTGGTGAAGTTCCCTTCCCACAGTGCAAAATAATAAGTATGGTATGTTTCATAATTAAATAAAATGAATAATGTGATGAAACACAGTGAGATTTTTATCCTGCCATTATTACTTTATAAGTAACTCAAGGTGGTAAATATATCTAATATTCCTTCCTCTTCCTATTTTCCCCGCAAGAACCCTGTGAATAGGATTGAGAGTGAGTGGCTGGCTTTCATACCTCAGGCAGGATTAGAACTCACCATCTCCTGATTTGTAGGCTATCACCTGAACCACTTCACCAAATTGGCTTCCATTTACAACTGAAAAACCATTTGTCTTTTGTTTTTCATCTGGGCTTGGATTTCCCTTTGGTTGATTGGATTTTTTTTTCTTGGTTAGCTGGATTTTATATTTGAATTCATTTTATTGCTGTATTTAAAAGCACAGCCTTTGTGATTTCAGTCTATTCTGAAAGCACTGGAAACCGCCTTGGCATATTTTTAAAATAAAGCAAACTATATTACTATACTACAGATATTTAGCGTCTTCTTGCTATAAATAAAAGATTCAACTAAGTGAAAGTTTTTACAGTGGCTTTCATTTCCATGTTTTCCAGACATTGGTGGTACCATTAGTTGGTAAGTCCCCAGCACTTCAATAATCGTAAAACCAGTCCAAACACATCTAAAATTACACTTTTCTTTTCTTTCATTTTAAATGCAGGACTGTCAACATTTAATGTTTCTTTAGCCATACAACTCAGCTCCATCTGGTGGTAGCACAAGAAAGAATTAATTTAGGTGCTTGAGGGAGAACTTTCTGCTTCAGTTGCCCAGACTCCACCCTGCAAAAGATTATGAGTCGTTAAAAGAAGAAGATGATACAGGTAGTTCTTGATTTAGCACCAATTGTTTAGTGACTGTTACAACGGCACTGGAAAAAGTGAGTGATGATCAATCGGTCCTTGCTCTTATGACTGTCACAGCATCCCCACAGTCATGGTGGTCAAAATTTGGATGCTTGTCAATCAATACAATACAATAGTAGAGTTGGAAGGGACCTTGGAGGTCTTCTAGTCTAACCCCCTGCCTAGGCAGGAAACCCTATACCTTTTCAGACAAATGGCTATCCAACATCTTCTTAAAGACTTCCAGTGTTGGGGCATTCACAACTTCTGGAGGCAAGCTGTTCCACTGATTAATTGTTCTAACTGTCAGGAAGTTTCTCCTCAGTTCTAAGTTGCTTCTCTCCTTGATTAGTTTCCACCCATTGCTTCTTGTTCTACCCTCAGGTGCCTTGGAGAATAGTTTGACTCCCTCTTCTTTGTGGCAACCCCTGAGATATTGGAACACTGCTATCATGTAGCAGTGTTCAACATGTATTTACAATGATCACAGCATCCCTGGGTCATGTGGTTGCCATTTTACGACTTTCCCAGCTGGATTCCGACAAGCAAAGTCAATGGGGGAACCTGGATTCATTTCCCATGACCCTGCAACCGTCATAAATATGAACCAGTTGCCCAGCAGCTCAATTTTGATCATGTGACTATGGGGATGCTTCAATGGCGGTGCGACAAATGGTCATAAGTCTGCCACTGTAAGTTTGAATGGGCACTAAATGAACTTCGTAACTCTAAGTTGAGGACTTACTTTTATTAGATACCAGGCTTTGTAGCACCGCCTTCTGTAGTGGGAATAAGAATGCATCTGGTATTCGAGGGGCTGCCACAAAGAAGAGGGGTTCAACTAGCGGTGGGTTTCAAAAAATTTTAGAACCTCTTCTGTAGGTGTGGCTTGCTTTGTGGGAGTGGCTTGCTGGCCATGTGACCGGATGGGAGTTGCTTGGCAGTTATGTGGGTGGGCATGGCCAACTTGTAAAATGTGGTGAAACTCACTTAACAACGCTCTTGCTTAGCAACCAAAAGTTGGTTCAGGAACTCTGGCATTTGAAGCATGCAAGTCTTAAAGCTGTCAAGTTACAAGACCCTTGCACTCCTAACCCTTTAGAAAAAAAAGCCCCAGGGGTGTTCAAACTTGACAGCTTTAAGACTTGTGGACTTCAACTCCCAGAATTCCTCCTCTCGCTCTTCATCTTGATGATGTGCGGACGGGCGGGGGGGGGGGGAGGGAGCCGGAACCGGTTCTAAACGGCACTGTAGATTTGTAGAACCTCTTCTACAGAAGAGGTTAGAACTGGCAGGAACCCATCCCTGGGTTCAACCAATTCTCTAAAGAATGGGTTGGTCTCCAAAGTTTCCATCCAGAAGACAGGGCTAATGGATGGAAACTAATCAAGGAAAGAAGCAACCTGGAATTAATGAGAAACTTCCTCACAGTGAGGACAATTAACCAGTGGAAGAACTTTCCTCTAGAAATTGTGGATTCTTCATCACTGAAGGTTTTTAAGAAAAGACTGGACAGCCACCTATCTGAAATGGTATATAGGGTCTCCTGTTTGAGCAGTGGGTTGGACTAGAAGACCTCCAAGGTCCCTTAGGTCCCTAGACACAAGGCCAGTTCCCCCCACAATGCCATCACTCTGCTTAAAAACTAATTCCCACAACACTGTGAAATAATTTACTAAGCCTGTATTACTGTTCTTCTTCTCGTCCTTCCTAGTATCTCTATAACCATGTTGCTTGTATCTTTTAATTTATATTGTTTTATTTGTTTACTAGTACGACTTGATAGCTTATTAGTAACCTGGACTATCCCTAAGTGTTGTATCTTCATTTATGCTTGATAAATCTATTTTATTCTCCTTATGTACACTGAGAGCATATACACCAAAGACAAATTCCTTGTGCGTCCAATCACACTTGGCCAATAAAATTCGATTCTATTCCTATTTCTATTCCAGCTCTATTCTGACTGACAGATTGACTGATTGGACAAATTGAGCGTGGCGGCATGGACAGCTGCGCGCCCTCGCTCCGCTAGAGGGCGGTCGTCTGCAAGGCCCCGCCCACTCTTCCCGCCGCTCTCATGGCTGCCCTCCGGTCGCTGGGCTCGTCACTCGTCTGGCGAGCAAGGCCGGCTTTTTTCGCCCGCAGGTCAGTGTAGCCCTGTGGCTGCAGCCGAATAGCGCCCGTCGCCCCTTCTTGCACCCGGGCGGCTGCGTTTCGGCTCGCGCTGGGGAGGCTCCGCTCCTCGCCTCTCCGCCCGGGATCCAGCCTGGTGCTGAGGTCCCCACCGTGCCCGCAAAAGAGACGCCCGGGGCTCTGTGCGTATGTGTGTGGCTCCGGGGTGCTGACCTTGGCTGAAGCTCAGCACGCCGGGTTTCTTTAGGGCCGCTCGGGAGAAGCCGCGTCGATCCTGGGAAGAGCGGAAGGAGCCTGTCCCGAGAAGGCGGGAGGGCACCTTTCCGTGCTTGACGGGGGCTGAGTAAACTCTTTGCACGTGTGGCTGTGAAATCCACCCCCATAGTAGAAGCTTGGCTTGCACGGGGAATCAAATCTCTCTTTTTTTCCTCTGGGGAGGTGCAGGGATCCCAAAAAAGAAAAAGGAAACTCGCTTGGTTTAGTTGCGGCTTAGAAAGTTGCCCGGCAACCGTTCTGGTTAGATTTGGACATTATGTTGGGAGTCTGAATTTAAATCGGATTTGATGCTGGAGATCTGCCGCCTGTCAGGATGCAAAGGAATCCACTGGGAAGGGAAAGGAAAGGCGCTTTCCTCGCCCAGTGCAGGAGTCAGTTGGGAGTTTGGGTGTGTGGGAGCGTTACACTTTTTTACCTGCACACACATTTTCAAAGCCATTTGTAATGACGGGTAGCCCTCAATTTACCACCACAATTGACACGGTTGCTAAGCGGGTACCATTTTTAAATGAGTTTTGCCCTGTTTTATGACTTCTCCTGCCATGGTTGTTAAGTGAATCAGCGCTGTTAGTAAATTAAGTGACACAGTTGTTTACTGAATCTGGCTTTCTCCCTTGACTTTGCTTGTCAGAAGGTTGCAAAAGGGGACCAAGTCACACACACACACACACACACACCCCGCCGGGACACTGCAGTTGTCATAAATTATGAACCCGTTGCCAAGCATCTGAATTTTGATCCCGTCATCCTGGGGATGCTGTCATGGTCGCAGGTGTGAAACCTGGTCATAAACCACATATGTCATTTTTTTTTCAGTGCTATAATTTTGAACAGTCACTAAATGAATTGTTGTAAGTTGAGGACTACCTGTACCTTGAAAAGCTAAAACCTTGCTTGATAGGTCCTTCGTGTCACTCGTTTCAAGAGCTTTAAACCCATTGAGAAACCAGGAGTATCAACCATAATAGGGTAGTTGAACCTTACAGAAGGGAGAGTGCCAAAATTATTTAATTATGCCATTCTGTCCAGAGGAGCATTTACCCTCATAAAAATTGGCTGGCGTATTCTGGCGGTTGAAGTCCACGCATTTTAAAATGGCTGAGGTTGGGAAAACTACAATAAAGGGATGTAAATTATTCTGGATTAAAATAAGAAGGCAAGGCGAATAATCTTCTGCCTACTGTACTTGAAATGCAATTTTTTCACACTGTCGCTAGAAGTACTGATAGTCCTCGACTTACAGCATTATTCGATTAGTGACCATTTGAAGTTACAATGGCACTAAAAGAAAGGTGACTTATGACCATCTTTCACACTTAACGACCATTGCAGCATCCCCAGGGTCACACGAGGACAATTCAGGCGCTTGGCAACTGACTCATATTTATGACGGTTCCAGTGTCCCGGGGTCACATGATCCTGTTTTGCAATCGCCTGACAAGCAAAGTCAATGGGGAAGCCTGATTTACTTAACAACTATGTTACTAACTTAACAGCTTCAATGGTTCAGTTAACAACTATGGTAAGAAAGGTCGTAAAATGGTGCAAAACTCAATGAATGTCACACTTAGCAACTGAAACTGGGCTCAATTATGGTTGCAAGTTGAGGACTACTTGTAACTGGGCCACAATTTTACTCCTCTATCAAGCACAGATCTTTAACCAATGTTCGAGGTTATTGTTTGGATATGGGTCAATCCCAGATGGCAGCCTTTCAGGTTTCCATTTAGTTAGAGTGGTTCATGTAACATCCAGTAAACGTGTATTGGTTAACTGGCGTCTTGACTTACTGGTCAGGCCTACTCCCATTATCTCACGCTCTCTGTGTTCAGTTTCAGGCAGCCTCAGCGAAATCATCGCCTCACACCTTCCGATGATGAGCAGCTCCAGAAAACAACACTCCATCGTTTGGAGAGAGACTCACCAAACACTCTGTTTATTGAAAATTACACTAATTATGGTTTCTCCATCAATGGGAACACAGTGGTAGGCCCTTGCGCTATTTTGCCACAAGCCATCCTTCAGTGGAATGTAAGTTTTTTGACTCCTTAATAGAGATACAGAATCTCTTCAGTTCAGGATGCACGTATTTTTTATAATTTTAATATATTTTTCCTCACATCCATTTACAGTGAGTCCTTGCTTAAGGATGGGAACTTGCATTACTAAGCAATATTTTTGTAATGGGCAATGTACATGATGACACCGCTTTGTGATGGCAGTTCCAGCAGTTCCGTCATTAAGCAAGAGGCTCATGAACTGACTTCCTGCTGGCTTCCCCAATGACTTTGCTTGTGGGAAGCTGCCAAGTATGTTCATGTGCTAGCGGGACACTGATAGTCAGAAATCTGGGCTGGTTGCTGAACACCTGGATCGTGATCATGTGACCACAAGGTCACTGCAACAATGAGATTTTCTACAATCAGTCATAGCTACCACTCATTTAGTGCCATCACAGGTTGCCGAATGAGTATTATTTAATAAGAAGCACCCATACATGCCAGTTTGCGATTCACATAAAATAATGTTTTTAATGGAAACTTGTCTGTATTTTAATGCATAAAACTCCCGCTCACCTTCAGAGATCATGTAGTCCATCTAAAACAGTGTTTCTTGTTGGATAATAGAGGTAGAGATTAGGGACTGTTATGTAAGCAAATTGATTCAGACAATGCATTGTTCACAAAGCACTTATGTATGTAAAGAGAAAATGTATAAATAAACTGTTAAAAAATAAATAAAGCAATGCTTCTCAATCTTGGCCACTTGAGATATGTGGACTTCAACACGCCGCTGGAGAATTCTGGCCATTGAAGTCCACACATCTTCAAGTGGTCAAGGTTGAGAAACACTGCTTTTTTGTTATGCTGTGTATTCCCAATCGGAAGAGTTTGTCTTTTATTATTTTGTTTCAAATTCCAGGTTGGCACGTACAAAGATATTATTTCGGACAGTCTTGCTCTGTTCTATATGCTGGAGCCCAAAATAGGTACAAAATAACTGTGAATCTTGGGCTGGGTTTTAAGAGGGTTTTTGTAAATTTCGGCCTTAAGGAGGAAACGTCATCTCACCATCCTTTCCTGCCTTCCCCTGTTGGTTGTCCTAGAAATTGTGGTCCTGGGAACTGGAGCCAAGGTAGAGAGGCTGGATCCTGATGTCCTGAAATGTTTGCAGCAACGCGGGATTGCTGTGGAAATACAAAGCACGGTAAGAGATGGTGTGGTTAAGGACAGGAAGAAGCAGATAGCAAAAGGATTCTTCTTCGCTCAGGCAGCATGAAATCTTGCTGCCTGCTGCAGTGTTCGGCATGCTTAGCATTCTAGTCCTCATGATTAGTTTCCTTAAAGTGCACACAAATGCACATGGAGCTTTTTTTTTTATCTCCAGAAGTCTTTGCTTGGATTGTATGCTCCAGAAAATTTGGCAGTGATGCCTTTGGCATTTTGCAATGGAACTTGTATTGCTCTTTTCTTTCCTGACAGTTAGAACAATTAATCAGTGGAACAACTTGTCTCCAACACGGGAAGTTTTTAAGAAGAGATTGGATAACCATTTGTCTGAAATAGCATAGAGTTTCCTGCCTAAGCAGCGGGTTAGATTAGAAGACCGCCAAGGTCTCTTTCAATTCTGTTATTCTATTCTATCCTATCCTATTTTCCTCCATATGCATTGGTTGATTCACTATGATTCCCTAAAGCATGAACTAGCAATAAAAATAGACTCTCATCTTTTTCTCCTCATTGGTTCCTTTGGTTGGCTTTGAACTTGGACCCAGGTGCTCAGCTGTATATATACCTCCTTATGGATGGAAACTAATCAAGGAAAGAACCAACCTAGAAATGAGAAATTTCCCGAGAGTTAGAACAATTAATCAATGGAAGGAGTTGCCTCCAGAGGTTCTTGGCGCTCCAACACTGGAGGTTTTGAAGAAGAGATTGGACAACCATATAGGGTTTCCTACTTGAGCAGTGGGTTGGAGTAGAAGACCTCCAAGGTTCTTTCCAACTGTGCTATTCTTTTATCCTTTCTCATCTCTTTGGCTCCACAGCCTAATGCTTGTGCTACTTTCAACTTCCTGGTAAGCGAACGACGTGTGACAGCTGCTGGACTCATACCTCCTCCTCCTGCTAGCATGTTTGAATAAGCCTTTAAGGGTAAGAAGAGACGAGAGGCATTCTAAACAGGCTAGAGAAAGAGACTCTACTGTCATGGCTGCCCGCCCCTTCAGGGATCTATCCGCTGCTTCTCCCAGTCACAGACAAGCATCGGCTGTTAAGACGTCGCCAAAAGAGCTGGATTTTCCCCCCCCAGGCTTACAGCTAGATCTGAGGCAGGCAGCTCTTCCTTGCAGTGCGGCATGAGCCCAGCGTGGAAAAGAAGGCCTGGAAATGATTACCATGCACCAGTCTTGTATCTAGTTGATATCTGAAACAACTGCAGGCTGCTAGCGAAGTTCTGTCCTCGGAGGAAACCTGTTGGGTGGACTGAAATAAAATGATTTGTCCAAAATTGATTTATAGTCTTTTGAGATGGAGTTTTTAAAGTGGGCTTCTCTACCCACTCTTGTGATTTAATTTCATATCTCTGCGTGTGTGCATGCGCGCACACATACATACATACCTCGGAAAGGTAGAAGTCAACCATGAGTCAGTCGGGACCGAATTCCAGCCCTTGGGCAGAATTAGCCTGCAATAACTGCATTCTAACTACATATTCTCTTCTGCCACCCTGCAGAACAAAGCGCTGGTATACCATATTGCTTAGCTGAAGCATATCCCAACCCCCAAAGTTTTAAGGAACATGTTATACGGGGTAGTCCTTGACTTACAACAGTTCATTTCGTGACTGCTCCCAAGTTACAATGGCAGTGAAATAAGTGACTTACAACAGTTTTTCATACAACTGTTGCAGCATCAAGATTCAGATGCTTGACAACTGATTCATAGTTATGACGGCTGCAGTGTCCAGGCTGGGGTCACATGATCAGCTTTTGCGACCTTCTGACAAGTAAAGTCAAAGGGAAATCCAGATTCAATTAACAACCGTGTTACTAACTTAATAAACTGCAGTGATTCACTTAACCACGTGTGGCAAGAAAGGTGGTAAAACGGGGCAAAATTCACTGAACAAATGTTTCAGTTAGCAACATATTTTGGGCTCTGTGGTCGTAAGCCAAGGACTACCCGTATTGCACACATGTGCCTCTGACAAAGCTGAGTGAACTCTGAACTTTTGAGGTGGTATTATTTAAACAAATGCACCAAGGACAGGGCTGCCCTTTGCCAGGACTCGTGGAAGAGTCAACAGACGAGACACGATATAGCTAAGCGGATCCCAAATATTTGACAGTAATGGAAACATTTAAGGGCTCCAGGAAAACTAACTGGTCTTTTAAACCTATTTCATAGCCTTATTACTGTGGACCTGTGTTTATTTCCATTGAGGAAAGATAGGAAATGGAGTTTTTACTGGAACAGTTTAGTTAAGGTAGTTTGATTGAAGACAAAAATGGCTGCACTTAGATGCGCAAACTGCAACTGTTTTAAAAACCAAATGTATATTTTTATAGGAATGCCCAGCAGAGGGCAGTCATGTGATACCAGAATACCTGTTTTAGGGAGTTGGGGACAGGTGCTGTGGCTACACAAGAGCCATTGCAAGTGTCTGGGCAGCTAATTTGTCTTTGAATGTGAGGTCATTTAAGTCCTATCGATTGGCATTTTGTGTACAATTACTTGTGTAAGTCAAGGAAACTGAACAAGTAACTAATGCATCTTTCCCAAAAATATTTTTTACAGAACGCTTCGCTATGATATGGCATAAACCAGTGATGGCGAATCTATGGCATGCATGCCACATGTGGCACGCGGAGCCATTTGTCAGGGCACGCGGCTGAGTTCACCCTTTTTTAAAGCCATTTTTCACCCTCCCTAGGCTCCAGAGGCTTTATAGGAGCCTGGGGAGGGTGAAAACAGCCTCCCCCCCCCCACCCAGAGGCCCTCTGGAGGCTTCATGAGCTTCATGGAAGCCTCCGGAGCGTAAAAAACCGGCCATATGGGCAAACCGGAAGTTTGAGAACAGGACCTTCAGGAGGCTTCCCTGACACCTTTGGAGCGCTCAAAACGACCTCCGAGAAAACCGGAAGTGACTTTCGGAAGAGAAAAGGGTCGTTTGAGCACTCCGAAGGCTTCAGGGAGCTTCAGGAGGCTTCCCTGAAGTCTTTGGAACGCTTAAAACGACCCTCCGAGCAAACCGGAAGTCACTTCCGGTTTGCTCGGAGGGTTGTTTTGAGCGCTCCAAAGGCGTCAGGGAAGCCTCCTGAAGGTCCCTGACCTTTTACCAACATTTGTGAAAGAATGGGTGGCTCTCAGGAGCTCAATGAATTCCAGCGTGGAACTGTGATAGGATGCCACCTGTGCAACAAATCCAGTCGTGAAATTTCCTCGCTCCTAAATATTCCACAGTCACCTGTCAGCTGTATTATAAGAACGTGGAGGAAGTGTTTGGGAACGACAGCAACTCAGCCACGAAGTGGTAGGCCACGTAAACCCGTCCAACATCAGTGTGTGACCTCACAAATGCTCTTCTGGAAGAATGGTCAAAAATTCCCATAAACACACTCCTGAACCTTGTGGACAGCCTTCCCAGAAGAGTTGAAGCTGTTATAGCTGTAAAGGGTGGACCCTATGGATTAGGAATGGGGTGTCACTTACAGTAAGTTCATATGCGAGTAAAGGCAGGTGAGCAAATACTTTTGGCAATATAGTGTATGTTTAAAAAAAAACCATATTCACACAATGTTAAGGAATGCTGTCCTGCATAACAACAATGATCTGCATAAATTGCATTTTAAAGTGTAAACATCACGTTTCCCTACAAAGGTTTCGTGCCCCTTGATGTCACGATTCCTAGTTATGTAAATTTGTAATTTTGCTAATGCTTCCTTGTTTATTTATACCTGCCAGTAGGCGTGTTTGAAGTTACATAAAAGTGTGAGATCTTACCCACACAAGCAGATAACTAGACCTATGAATGCAGCATAACCAACAATCCTCCCACTCATGTTGATCTTGGGTGATGGTAAATCTGTCTGTTTTGAAACTAGAAAAGAATTGTGTTCTACTTCAAACCTGAACATTGGGCTAGAGCACCAACAGATGCCTTTTTTCATGCAATTCTGAGTATCCACTAAGAATTAATTCTTTAAGACATAGTTTGGGGTGGATAAAACAATCTCTGGAAGCTGGGAACTCTTGCTTCCAAAAAATAATCTCTGAAATGAAGCAAAGCAACAGCCTGAAATGACTTTAAGAAGAATGTGACATTCTTCTTAAACATGTGTGCATGTTGCAACATTTGCACTGAGGATGGGTGAGGATCCTTTTTAGGAAGTAAAATGGATGGCTGTACGCATATGTGAATGTACGTTGGAGCGTAGCTGATCAAATTCTCCTTTAGAAGATGCCAACAGAAAAGACAAGCTGAACGGATCCCCAGATGTGTTGGAAAACATTAAGACTCGTTCCTCACGTTTTATTGTAAAAATAGTGCAAGAACACACATCTGCAAGGTTTCTGTCATACAGCATACAGCACCATCTCTGGAATTAAGTTCTCTTCAGCCTTGGTCAGAGCAGCTGATGATTTGGGAAATGGCACGTAGCTCTGAGCCTTTAGCAAAATGGCACTTCTGTGAAGGGAGCAGTTCATGATCGTGGCTGCACGAGCCCCACGAGACAAAAGAGGCTCTGGAAATGCACAAGGGACCCATCATCAGAAAAGACGCTTCTCATATCTAGGAAATGAAAGGAATTGTGTTAAGCAACAACAAAATGTGGTGGAGGGAGGGAGGGAGGGAGGGAAGGGAAAAAAGGAAAGGGAGGGGTGGAAGGAAAGGGAGGGAGGGATGGAAGGAAGGAAAAAAATGAAAGGGAGGGGAAGGAAGGAAGGAAAGGAAGGAAATAAGTGAAGTGACAGCTGACTACTTGGAAATCATCTATCTCTTGTCTTGTTAGTTCATATACAGTTTATATTGACTTTTCTAACCGAGCCTCCTTGGGCAGCAAGAGTTAGGGCTTAAAAAACCCCATGACGATGGAGAGTAAGTAGTCTTAATAGGGCGCCACCTCCTTTTTTTGGGGGGGGGAAGAGGGGGTGAAGAGTGGCTGGTAAGACTGAGGAGAGTGCTATGGAAGGTGACTACTACTAGTAATAGATGCCTGATGATGGTGGTTCCAGCACTTTTGTCCCCTGCGTGATGGGTGTTCACTCATCTTGGGCCTGAATCCAAACAAGGTGTGGGCTGACTGGGATTCCTGTAGATTTCCCTGGAGGTCTATTGGGAAGTGGAAGGCTGGTAGGGATATGGGAGGGAGCCAGCCAAGGAGATCCTACTGAACAGAAGCTGGGCTCTCGTTCCCTACAGTACTCATCTCTACTGCCTGCCCCAGAGAAACAGCAATGGCTGCCTCAGAATGAGGACTCAAAAAGGTAAGCTGGCTTAAGCCCTAGGCATCAGAGAAGGCTTCTGATTCATTTACAGCAGTGCATGGCTGCTGTCAGCTTGCGAGTCAGCCAAGAAAACCCACGGAGCTTATGTAACACAAAGACGCAGCAAAATAAACCACAACAAAAAGGAAACTTGGGGCTGTGCCATAATTAGGAAGAGTCCTTGGCAGATGGGCAGGCTTGCTTGCTCTTTGGAAGAAGACGAAGGAAGAAGGAAGAAGAAGAAGGAAGGAAGAAGAAAGAAGAAGAAGGAAGGAAGGAAGGAAGGAAGGAAGGAAGAAGAAGAAGAAGAAGAAGAAGAAGAAGAAGAAGAAGAAGAAGAAGAAGAAGAAGAAGAAGAAGAAGAAGAAGAAGAAGAAGAAGAAGAAGCCAGGAAAGGGAAAGGTGTTCTCTTCTGCCACAGACAGCAAGGCAAGAGCCTTTCTAAGTGCCGCTTCAGAACAATCGGAAGGGAGAGAGCTCCAGTTATTCAAAATGAAAGGTTGCACAAAACAAGCTTACGAGTGAAGGCCGTGAACCCCTCCTTCCACCTGAGCAGACGTTGTTCTCTTCTCGAATTTCAGCTCTCCGGAATACATCATGGCCCTGGCGGTCAAAGGGAAGTAAAAAGCAACATTCCCCACCTGCCACAGCACAGCACAGCACAGGCACTAAAACTGAGGAGTTGTACGAACGACCCAAATCAATCTTTACCAGGAATTGAAGTCTTGCTTCATAGATTTCCAAACACGCAGGCATACAGCCCATGGCAACAGCAGCTCCAAAACTGCCCTTGAGCTACAGATCAGGGTAATGACGGAAAAACTGTTCCTGCTCTCACCTCAGCTGTGTTAAACTCTTCGAACCGATATCTTGGCAGGAATGCTGGATGCCAGCAATCAGGTATGGCACAAACTTGTGGATGGAGCCCTTGTCCTGCACAGCCCCGGAGACCCCCTGGGCCACCTTAATTTTATCCGTCTCACTGAGAAGAAACAAATCATGGAGAAGCCTGTGAGAACTGCAGAACTGTGACCGTTCAATCCACTAATAGTCATGAAAAAAGAGGAGAAATGTTTGAAAGGAGAAAAAAAATATTAACTACCTGTCCAAAGGTATTAATCTATTCAGAATTGCCATCTAGAGGAAGGTAATCCTGATAAGGTGAAAAAGCCCTGAAACTTTACCTAAACGTTCTCTTTTTTTGCATGGATTTGTTTGTTGGCACACTATAGAGAGCCGAGGTGGCGCAGTGGTTAGAGTGTAGTACTGCAGGCTGCTTCAGCTGACTGCTAGCTGCAGTTTGGCAGTTCAAATCCCACCGGCTGAAGGTTGACTCAGCCTCCCATCCTTCCGAGGTGGGTAAAATGAGGAGCCAGATTGTTGGGGGCAATAGGGTAACTCTGTAAACCGCTTACAGAGGGCTGCAAAGCACTATGAAGCGTTATATAAGTCTAAGTGCTATTGTTCTTACCTGAAATATCTGTTCTGGCTGCCCAGGTTCTTGTCCATTGCATCAAGAGATCCCATGCCACGATATTTCTTCAGCCTGATCCCATCAGAGAAAAAATACTCCCCTGGGGCTTCTGAGGTAGCAGCTAGAAGGGACCCCATCATCACTAGAACCAGGGAAAACAAATGCAAGCATCAGTGTGTGAGGGGATGTGGAAAGAAACACAACAGGAAATAGGACAGGAATTTGGGGGAAGCAGGTTAAATCTGATATCAGTTACTTGGATGAAGCTAATTGCGTTCGTGTGCTGAATATGCCCATAAACTAACCAAGGAGAGAAATTCTAAGGAGGAATTTCCTGACAGGTAGAAGCATTAATTAGTGGAATGACTTGCCTCCATAAGTTATGGTGGCTCCATCACTGGAGATTTTTAAGAAGATGTTGGACAAGCATTTGTCTGAAATGGTATAGAGCTTCTTACCTGAGCAGGGGGTTGGACTAGAAGACCTCCAAGGTCTCTTCCAACTCTGACGCTATAATTATTCTGAAGCTATAATTATATACAAGTGCTTTCTATCTATCCTCTCTCCCTCCCTCCCACCCTCCCTCTATTATCTCTCTCTCTCTCTGTATATATATGTGTGTGTGTGTGTTGTATTTGTGCTGATAAATAAATAAAGGGAGACTAGTATAGATCTATTTCAAGTTATTTAGCTCTCATCGGCTTGAAATAGATCTACACTAATCTCCCTTTATTTATTTATCAACACAAATACAACACAAATATAACAAAGGCAACATTAAAAATATGGTTTTCTGCCTGGATGGTCTCCTGGAGTGAGCCGAAGGACAGAAAGGGGAAGCAGTGTGTTCCTTCCCATATTTGGGCATACCAGGGGTTGTGACACAATACATATGTATGTATGTATGTATGTATGTATGTATGTATGTATGTATGTATGTATGTATGTATGTATGTATCTGTATCTTAACTTCCTGGCAAGTTCCTCAATATAGGCATGGTTCCTAGCCATGCATTTGAGCCACAAACATGATATATACTACAATACAAGACATCTCTATGGTCTTATGTTAGCAAACAATTCCCTTCCAAAGGCTGTGCCTGGAAATGATCATGATCCCATGAGTCAAAAGTACGTGTTAGTAAGTCATTTGTGGTTCTAATCTCACCCGTGGAAGCGCCCAGGGCAAGGGCTTTGGCAATGTGTCCAACCGTCTGGATGCCTCCATCAGCAATCACTGGCACACCAAATCTTCGAGCATACTCAGACACTTTGTAGACGGCTGTGGCTTGGGGCCTGCCACACGCTAAGACTAAACGGGACAGACGAAGACAACAAGAAGCAAAAAAAGTAGTCAATGTTATTCTACGGCAGAACTCCTAACATATAAGGGTCCTCAAAGCGCATGGCATTTTCAGCATGAGACACCGCCCCCTCCAAAAAAAAAGCAAATCTATTTTCAGAAAAGGCATCCTTTTCAGCCATTTCTTCCCAGAGTGTATCAAGGGAGTTGCATGTCTTTCCAATTGCGGCAAACCTCAGAGGGGATCTTCCCCCAGAGGCATATATAAATCCATGCAAGTCTGATGATTAGTAGTTGGTTCCAGTCAACCTACTTGTGGGTAGCATTCTCCAGCCATAGTAACAGTCACTATCTGTAATTAAAAACTTGGTGTTTACTGGCTGATCAGAATCCAGCATCTCGCACTGAAGTTTTCATCAAGCTACTGTGTTTCCCTGAAAATAAGACCCAGTCTTTTTTTTTTTGCCTCCCAAAGAGGCATCAAGTCTTATTTTGGGGAGGGGGATGTCTTTTCCACTGTCTCACCTCACAGCGGTGGCACTGACTGCCCTGGCCAGCAGGAGCCCATGTGGCTGCTGCTGGCCTACTTCTGCGGTCACTTGCCGCTGCTCGCGCATGACACACCCCAGCCTCCGTTTTGCCATCAGAGGCAGGGGCCAGGGTGTGGGAGGCCTGGCTGCAACTGTCCTAAGGTAAGCGGGTGCGGGGCACGAGGGGGCAGTTCTCCCCCTTCCCCACCCTAGCTTGATTTTTACCCGTGGGTCTCATCCTACCTCGTGCAATGGTCTGGGCGGGGTCTTAACTAGGGCTTATTTTGGAGGTATGGCTTATACTGGGTGCATATATAAAAATCAATGTAGGTCTTATTTTCTAGATAGATCTTATTTTCAGGGAAACACGGTAGCTACCGCTGGAACACAGGGTGACTGAAACCAAAGCAAAATGTCATCTGCTTACAGCTCATAATGAGTCGGGAACTGAAACAAATATATCTCCAAAATATATCAACAAGGGGCTCTTTTATGCTTTGCATCAAATTGTGTGGCCTAGACCTGCAATTGATAGCCAAGGCCATGCACAGAGATTGACGTCAATAACACCCCTCCCTCCCACTAAATAGGACAATCTCCCCAATGGACTTTTAATTCAGAAATCTTTTTCACCATGAGTTAGAATAGGGATTCGGATTCGTTCAGAACCGTGCAAGATTAGAGTACAAACTTCCTGTTAAATGCAGAGTTTCAGTACTGTCTGCACTGCCCAAGTCAACTCAGTGCTTCTCCAAGAAACTGGTTCCCACACAAATCACTTTTACGCCAACTCAGCCGTTGTGTTTCCTTTCAATTTCTAGGACAGTGGTCGCGAACCTATGGCATGCATGCCAGAAGTAGCACTCGGAGCCCCCGCTGTGGGCATGTGCGCCGTCACCCCAGGTCAGCTCTACCATGTTTCTCCGTGGCGTTTCTCACCATTGTTTGCAGGGGAAACAGAAGCTCGTGAAAGAAAAAGATCTTGCCTCTTGTAGAGCTGCAGGTGTTGGAATGCCCCGCCTCCTGCCAGCCAGCTGGTCTTTAGGTCGCTGCTGCGCATGCGCGCGCCAGAGAGAGAGAGAGAGGCTTGCAGTTTGGGCACTCGGTCTCTAAAAGGTTCGCCATCACTGCTCTAGGGCCATGTACAGGCAACCCCACCAGTTTGAATTTAACTAACAGCAACTGCATTGAACTGGAATTCAAATCAACCATGAAATGGGCTGCCAGCGAAATCAAAAACAGCGTTAGTCCTAAAGAGATGGTCTCATGTCTGCAAAGAAAAACATCAAAGCTAAAACAGAAACGTTTTTTTTAAAAAAAAGGATTTTTCTATGTTAAGAACTTTAAAACCTATCGAGCGATGTGCACAAACCCACACTTCAAAAATGGTTTGGAAAAATGGCTTTGGGCCTTGCTTGAGGTTCAGCACACGCCTGCTATTCTCTAAACTTCGTTCAAGCTTCCATAAGAGCACGAAAAATGACCCAGCTGCTTGAATAAATAGCAGAGAGACATCAGGTCATGCAAGAGCCAAAACAGGTTTTTTTTTCCAAACAATTTTTAAAGCACGCAGTTCTGCTCTGAAATAGAAAAGCAATCTCCAAGTAGCTGAGTTTTGCAAGCTGATGCCTATACAATTGTACACTGAGACCAACCCTTTAAAGATTAGCATTTGGTGCCACAGAGTGAGAGAATTCAGTTCTCGGCTTCACGATTTCACACAGGTGGCATTGGGTTTTAAAGCAGGGTTTGAAATTTGCTATAGTAATTTGATAGGAAACTGTTTTAACCATTTTAACATTTCTAAAAATAAGAGATACAAAATAGGTAGATGTAGTATTTTATTGAACGTAGTTGTCTAAAAGGCGACAACATTCTCCTTTCAACGTGAGGTACAGCAATATGTAAATAGAACTTTGCTTAATTGGGAAAACAATGGCTTCAACACAACATTATTGTGTTCTTGGGTCTACACTCAAACCCTTGCTGGAAATTTAGCCATTTTAATAATGGGTGTGCAGATGTTTCATCCCAAAATATTCCAATCCTGTAATAGGGCTGCTCCAGCTGTTCTGGAAGTAGTCCATTTCTAATGGCCTGTTTTAATTTTGACATCTCCAAAACACCGGTAACAGCCATGCCAAGATGGTAATAGTTTATTTGGGGGTCAGAATTTTTAATAATATCTAAGGATGGAAGCACTTTCTGACACCAAGCAAGGTACTGCTACCCAAGTGACCCCCTTGGTTAGACTGGCAGTGATTTGCCAGGAATTCAGGAAAAATATTTTCCCCCACTCACTCTCATAACATTCAGGCCTATTCACAGATCATGCTGAACCGTAAAGTAATTAAGTGGCAGACATGTTATGCGTCGTTCACATGGCCTCCAGTTTCTCCCGAGAGAGGGTGACTGGACCAGATTCACCCAGCCAGCTTTCATGCCTAAAACGGGACTAGAACTCACAATCTCCTGGTTTACTAGGCCAGCACCTTAATCATTATACCAAACTGGCGCTCCAGTTTGAATAATGAATAATGAGCAATTATTATTGTAGAATGTAATGCTATGGCTCTGAAGCACAACTGAGGTACTGCTACCCAAGTCACCCCCTTGGTTGTCCAATAGAGACTGGCAGTGATTTGCCAGGAATTCAGGAAAAATATTTCCCCCCACTCTCATAACATTTAGGACTATCCACAGATCGTGCTGAACCGTAAAGTAATTAAGTGGCAAACATCTTATGCACGTGTCATTCACACGGCCTCCAGTTTCTCCTGCGCAAGCTTTTGCAATCCCAGTTTGTGGTTTGGCAATGATTAAATATGTAATCAGAACCCAAGATGATAGTACGTATAATGTAAAACAAATGTTTCAAACCAGAACAACTCCTGATTTGTGGCACGCTTCCTCTATTCCCGTTTAACCATTGTCAAAGCATGGCTAGAGGTTTGGAAACTGTCTCTCCACCCATTCGGAGGATGAGCCAATGGCCCTTCAGACGCAGAACACGTTAACTCAGTTTAAATCAGCGGTTTCGTAAATAAGGATAATATGTGCAGATAATTCAATGGGAGATGGTTGAGTCATACTTTGAATTTGTGGGATCTTTAGATACTATTAAGTAGAGCTTTGAAGTATGTGGGGGGGGGGGGATCTGGTACCTGCCTGCAACTTCTTAAACCAAACACATCCCAATTGGCTTAATATACATCTGACATTAAATTCAAAACTAAAAAAAAAATACAGTGCCAAGTTAAAGAAAAACAACCCAACTGCACCTATTTTACATCACAAGAATCTACAACATTAAAAAACAACTGAACAAGAGGAAGATACATAATTCAGCAATTTGAGAGTTCTTCCCTCCTTGAATTAATACTAGCATTCTTCAGGGTAGATTTCCAAAATCGGGGGAAAAAAATATGATGCCAGGGTTTAAGAGAAGCCATAATTTCAGCTGTCATCACTCAAACAACATCACAATCTTTCTACGTGTTTTTTTTTTTAATCTACAAACAGGCTGGGAAATTCTGGGAGTTGCAGTCCACACATGTGGACTGGATTTTTATTTAGAAAAATTTACATGAGTTAGTAGAGTCACTCAAGTTTGTCAATCAGAAGAAAAATGCCATATTTATCTGGGGAATATCTAGCAAACAGCTATCTCAGACAAAGGATCAGGAAGCCTTGGAGAAACAAGCGATTACTTCTTCGTTCAAGAAGTCATTGATCAATAAGAAACATCTAGGAGGTGATACAGTTCCACAGCAAAATATGCTGAAACCTTCTTTCACACTGGAAAATAATTTCTTCCAGGAAAAAGCATCCTGAATGGGCAACACAAATTACCGTATTTTTCAGACTATAAATCCGGTGCATAAGACGCACCAAGATTAAGAAAAGGTAAGTAAGAAAAAAAAGGCTTTCTCCTCCATGGCCCCCAGAAGCACACTGCAGGCTTCAGCAGGGCTGGGGGGAAAGCAAAAACACCATTTTTTCACCAAAATGGGGGCATTTTTCCCTTCCCCCAACCCTGCTGAACCCTGCAATGTGTTTCGGGAGGGGGGGGCAAAAACAGCCCATTTTTCACAAAAATGGGATGTGGGGGCGGGGCTTCAGGAGGACAAAAATGGCTGTATTCGGTGTATAAGAAGCATCAACATTTCCACGCTCTTTGAAGGGGGGGGGGAAAGGTGGGTCTTATACTCTGAAAAATCTGATATGTTTACAGCATTTCAAATCCCGAAGACACTGCCTACAAAGGATTACTTAACTGAATAAGTGCTCACTTTAAATTACACAGGTAGAGATTTAATTAAAACATTTAAATGACTTGCCTAGAGCTCGCGTGTCATAAGCGGGGCGAGTGCAGGTGGGTCATGCGCGGGCATGCCACACCCACAATGCAATGCGCGACCCCTCCTCAGCACGCATGCGTGCATGACAAGCACTTCCCCCCATTTTTGCATGCTTTTTTCGCCCTCCCTAGGCTCCAGGGGCTTTATAGCCCCCCCCCTCCAGGCCCTCCGGAGGCTTCAGGAGGCTTCCCTAAAGCCTCCGGAGGGCAAAAAAAACGACCCTATGAGCAAACCAGAAGTGACTTCTAGGTTGCTTGTAGGGCCGATTTTAGCCCTCCGGAGTGTTCAGGAGCCCTCAGGAGGCTTCCCTGAAGGCTCCAGAAAACAAAAAACGAAGTGACTTCCGGTTTGCTCCTAAGGTCATTTTTTGCCCTCCGGAGGCTTCAACGCCTCATGTGCCCTGACAATGGCTCCACATGCCACCTGTGGCATGCGTGCCATAGGTTCACCATCCCGGGCCTAGAGCAATCATTCATCAGAGTACAAATACCCTTCCTGGCAGGCATAAAACACCACCTGTATACATAGCTCTAAAAGAAATGGGGTCACTTTTTCCCTTTGGAACTGGCCTGCATTAACATAATACGTATCCAATAACCCTAACAGTATGTCTATAAATCACATTTTAAACCTAAACCTTAGTAGTTGGAGAATTTAGACCAACTCATACTATAGCCAAATTTAACATCTGAAAGAGAAAGCACATTACCTATTTTGCATTTCATACAATGAAAATTTAACCAATTTAACTTTTGGTGTTACAGAGATTCAAATTATAGCTTAACGGTGTGCAAGTAATTACAGAATTTGGGTCTATAAAGAAGAAAAGGAAGAGAGGAAAAAGGAGCCTTTTAAAATTTCAGTTACGGATTTGAGGAAGGGAAACCTTCATTTGATAGCAACAGCATTAGAACCCTGCTTTTGGAAAAACTCAGAAGACAACAACAACAACAACAACTCCGTTTTAACACCCCCGTGTCTAAAGCCGTAAAACCTCCAGTGTGTCTCTAACCAGATTATGCTCAAACAAGCAAGAGGGTAGGAGGAGATAATGGGCAGCCAATCAGAGCCGTCCTCCAAGCCACAGAATTAAGGGGCAGGGAAGGGGGCAATGACTTACTATAGGTGCCAGTGACCGCGGAAGGGCATTTGGGGCTGTGGGACTTTAGGTCTGGAGGGACCTTTGGAGCAGCTGAACAAGACAAAAACACACAACAGTTTAGAGATAAAAAGAGGGGAGGAACAAGCAATACTCTCCTGAAGAGTGACACTGGGCAGACAGGCCACACTCCAATCCCTGCAGGAAGCGGGGAGGAAACGCCTCCAGCTATGAAACTGCTCTGGCTTTAGGAAGCCACAAGCCTCTCTTTGTTGTTTTCGATGCTGATTCGATACACAACTCAACATGTTCACGGGATCTTCTGACCTCGGTTGCTCCAGAGTAACACCTCGGCCACTCCGCTCAGAATTTGGGACAGATCAAAAGGGATCTAATCACCCACTAGACTACCCTCCCCACCCCGCCCACTCCCTTCCCAAAATGCTGTATATATTTTTCTCCAGCAATCCACTGGGTCGAATCCGGCTGATGGCCATGCAACGCTACCCTTTACCTTCTTGTGTGATGCAGATAGAGCCGCTGCCCATGCCAACCCTCAGGGCGTCAGACCCAGCGTCAATCAGGTTCTTTGCCTGGGCCGCTGTCACCACTGAGAAAAGGGAGAAAAAAAAAGACGTGTCAGGAAACTGGACGCCCTTCACGCAGCGGCGGCTGTCGTCACTCCAACACAAAGGACGCGGCTCCTCCTTCCAAATCAACAGGACAGTTTTGTACAAGACCGTTTTTCAGGCTGCAGGTGGTTCCTTGACTTATGACTGCTCGTTTAACGACACTTCAAAGTTACGACAGCTTCAGAAAACGGGACTTACAACCTGGGCTTTCACTTACAATTTTTGCGGCTCCTCAGCGGTTAAAAGATTGCAAATTAGGTGCCTGGCAACCGGCTTACATCTACGACTGGTTGTCACATTCCCAGCGGTCACATTATTTGTAAATTATTATTTTTTTTGCCAATTTCCAGCAAAAAATCCCCAACAACCACCCATTGGGATAGTTGGATTCACTTAACAACCATGGTGATTTGCTTAACAACTGACCTAAAATTGTCATAAAGTCAAGTCCGGCTCAACTTACAACTGCAGTGACTTACATTCCAGTCTCCATTGTGGCCATAAGTTAAGGACTACTTGTACAGAGGAAGCCATTATATCATGAGTTGAAAATGTAGGGTCAAATTCCGATTCTTGCTGGACTGTGTTGGACAAATCTGCTCTGACCATTGAAAATTGGGGTGATTGTTACTGGGACAGAGAACTACAACACAGCCCAGAATTTTGGTCATCAGTCATTGGGGTACGCAATTTGAGGTGCCATGTGACCAGACCCGATTTTACAATGGTCATCAAGTCAGTTATTGCTGTTGTAAAGCAAACCTGCATGTCCTTAAGTAAATCCATTCTTCTAGAAACTGGCAAAAAAAAAATCAAAAACCATTGCAAATCGTGATCATGTGACTGTGGGACCCTGCAACTATTTATGAATGAAACCAGTAATCTAGGACCTGAAATGTGATCCCATGACCATGGGGGCGGGGGTTAGCAGTTGTAATTTCGAGAATGGGTCGTAAGCCGTTTATTAAAAAATCGCTTGTCACTTTGAATGGTTAAGCAACTGGTGGTAAGTGTAGGACTTCCTGTACACTAATGAAGAAGAAATAGTTGATCTTTATTACAGTTATCCCTCAAGATACTGCTAATTTCGATATTTCATTGATCACATTTGAGTGATTTTACGATATAAAGGGTATCAATGCACCTGTCTCCTCATCCATAGCACAGTGGTGGGTTGCAGGCGGTATGCCTCGGTATGGGTGTATTGGAGCCTGCCTGGAGCACCGGATACCGTTCCGGTATGGTGCTCCGGAGGGCCCCACCCACCCGCCCGAGCTCCTTACCGGTCTTTTAAGTCTTCGGTGCTTCAGCGCACGATGCATACAGCGCCTGCGCAATGCTCCGCTGAGCAGCTGGAGCATTACGGAGGCTCGTGGAGGCGCTAAGACACATGCGTGCACTGCGTATGTGTGCGTGCTGCACGCATCTATGAGGACGCCGCCGGACCCGGAACCCACCATTGCCATAGCACATTTTATGAACTCAGCCAAACGTTCATCAAACACATACCAGCTGCATTACAAAGCTGAATAGTTACCATTGCCTCCAATGACTTGCAGATGAGGATATTTCTCCTTGATGTATTTGATCATGTTGATTTGAAAAATGGAGTTGCCCTGAGATGAATCCTAAGAAGAAAAAGAAGATTCCTGTACTGCTCTTTAAAAAAAAAAAATTCAAACCATTTGAGTTGGAATCTAACATCCTGTAAAAGTCCTTGCCAAATTCTTCTTTCCAGCTACTCGTTGGTACTGAATTTAAACGGAAGCAACTCAATAGCTAATTGAATCGATCAGAAAGTTTCAACAATACGAGCCCTAATCCCTCAGAACGCCTTCAACAATTACAATTTCACCTAATTATCAAAGCATGTCTAGCATGAAGTTCAGCCATTATCTCCCTTGCTACTCTTCATGGGGGCTCCCATTGTCTCCAAGACTTACCAATACGATGACATCAACTCCAGCTTGTGCCAGCAGATCGAGACGGTACCTATCGTCTTCATGAGTCCCAATGGCTGCCCCACAGAGCAACTGTTTTTTGGCATCCTTTGATGCCAGAGGATAGTCCCGATTCTTCTTCAGATCTGTGCGAGCAATTATGGCCACCAACTCTCCCTTTTCATTAACAATTGGCAATTTTCCTTGAAATTAAAAAAACAAAACAAAAGTGTGCTGTTATTTACGAGGAACAATTTTGGCTCCCCCCCCCCCTCTTCATTATTTATATAGATGGAAAATTCCAGTTCCCTTTTCAGTTTAATTGGCTATATTAGCATTTTTGACAACATGGCAACTAAAGTTACACAGCCTAGTACCTTCATTACATAGAATTCCAAAGCATCTGATACCTAATTCAGCTAAGGCTACAGAAGATGAATAATTAACCAAGAGGGGAGGGGGTGGGTGGGAAAATAGGATATCTATTGGAAGCTGAGGTTGAGAATATTTCTCTTTCTTTATAATAGTATTCATAGGTGCAGTGCAACATCATTTATTCAGTGTGTTTTTGTTTTATTTTGACCTACAAGAACCCAACTGTTACGGCTTAAAGACATTACCTTACATTGGAAAAAAAATATGATGCCTTATTCAAATCTGGCTTAGCCAAGGGTATCAACCTACTAAAAGTGAGGATTTAACTAGGATTTGAGCACAGAAGCTAGATGGTTTCCCCCCCCCCCCAATGGATAATGGGGTTATTTATTTACTGTAGCTATTTGTATGTCACCAGACAATATATTTGAATGACTGAATCGTCTCACTTTAAACAATATGGTCCTATTCTAACAATCTAGAACTACACTAGAAAATGCTGATACTGTACAATGTCGCATATTTACTTAAGAGGTTAGCAGGATTCGTGAATATTAGAGTGAATATTAGAGTCACAGCAACAAATCCATAAAGTTAACAAGTAATAATAATAATAATAATAATAATAATAATAATAATAATAATAATAATAATAATAATAATTTAATTTGTTAGCCGCTCCCTCTCCACAAGGGACTCGGGGCGGCGTACAATAAAAACATACATAAATGCATATACATACACACATACACATACACATACATAGACATACACGGAGGAGGTAACAATTAAATACATCACAATAATGATAATAAAATTAGCCATTAAAATACCCCATAGTAAGATTACAAATTTAAAAAAGGACTGTCAGGAGGAATAGGATAAACTACGGCTGAGCCAGGCCAGATAATTGAAAAAGGTGTGTCTTGAGCTTTGCACGGAAGGAGCGGAGATCGGAAGTAATCCTGATGTCAAGGGGGAGGTCATTCCACAGGGCTGGGCCCATCACAGAGAAGGCCCTGCTCCTGGGTGTCGCCCCCCGACACTGTTTAGCGGACGGCACCCGGAGAAGTCCCTCTCTGTGTGAGCGAATTGGTCGTAGGGATGTATGGGGCAGGATGCGATCCCACAGGTAACTAGGTCCTGTGCCATGGAGCGCTTTGAAGATCGTGATCAAAACCTTGAAACGCACCCGATAGACCACAGGAAGCCAGTGCAGCTCGCGCAGGAGAGGTGTTACATGGGAGTACCTAGTACTCCCCATAATCATCCGCGCGGCCACATTCTGGACCAACTGCAGCCTCCGAGTGCATCTCAAGGGAAGCCCCATGTAGAGAGCATTGCAGTAGTCTAGGCGAGACGTCACCAGCGCATGGGTGACTGTGCGTAAGGCATCCCGGTCCAATAAGGGGCACAATTGGCGCACCAGGCGGACCTGGTGGAACGCCCCCCTTGCCACGGCTGTTACATGGTCATCCATGGACAGCCGGGCATCCAGGAGGACGCCCAAATTGCGCGCCCGCTCCATGGGGGCCAGATGCTCGCCCCCAATGGCCAGAGATGAAAGCAACTGGGGGGCCGGAAGCCACAGCCACTCCGTCTTGGAGGGGTTGAGTTTGAGTTGGTTGTCACCCATCCAGACCCGTACGGCTTCCAAGCACCGGGACATCATTTCGACGGCCTCGTTGGGGTGGTTCGGAGTGGAGATGTACAGCTGAGTGTCATCAGCGTACAGATGATATCCCACCCCAAAGCCATGGATGATCTCGCCCAGCGGTTTCATGTATGTGTTGAACAGGAGTGGCGAGAGGACCGACCCCTGTGGCACCCCACAAGTGAGGGGGCTCAGGGTCGATCTCTGCTCCCCTGTCAGCACACGTTGCGTCCGGCCGGAGAGGTAGGAGCCGAACCACTGTAAAACGGTGCCCCTAACTCCCAACCCCTCCAGCCGGTGCAACAGGATACCATGGTCGATGGTATCGAAAGCCGCCGAGAGATCTAATAGGACCAGGATAGAGGAGCAACCCCTATCTCTGGCCCTCCAGAGATCATCAACCAACGCGACCAAGGCCGTCTCCGTGCTGTGCCCGGGTCGGAAGCCGGACTGGCGCGGGTCTAGATAATCATTCTCCTCCAGGTGACGTGGAAACTGTTGGGCCACCACACTCTCTACAACCTTCGCTAAGAAGGGAAGGTTGGAGACTGGACGATAATTAGCTAGCTCCGTTGGGTCCAGGGAAGGCTTCTTGAGTAAGGGTCTCACAACCGACTCTTTCAAGGCGGCCGGCAGAGACCCCTCGCCCAACGAAGCATTCACTAGGCCCAGGAGCCAGTCGCGTGTAACCTCCCAGGATGCCAGTACAAGCCAGGAGGGACACGGGTCCAATAAACATGTGGTAGATCGCAGACGTCCACGTAACCTGTCCAAATCCTCGATGGCAACCGAGTCAAACTCCTCCCAGAATGGTCTCTCAAGACTCGCCTCGGGCGTCTCCACTAGCCCACTGAAAGGGACCCATTCCCTCCGGATTTGAGCGACTTTATCCTGCAGATATTTCCCAAATTCCTCTGCCCTCACCTGTAGAGGGGCTTCCCGCGGCCTCTGAAACAGAAGGGAGCGGGTTACCCGGAACAGGGCGGCAGGGCGGTTATCTGCGGACGCAATAAGAGCGGCACAATGTCGACGTTTGGCCGCTCTTAATGCCACAAGGTACGTCCTTAAGTAGGTTCGTACCTCTGCTCGGTCAAATTCGGAGCGGGAGGATCTCCAACGACTCTCTAGCCGTCTCTTGTGGCGTTTCATCACCCTTCATCACAACAAAGCCCTAAAGTTTAAGCGCAGGATTAATAGCAATAGCACTTAAACTTATATACCGCTTCACAGTGCTTTACAGACCTCTCTAAGCTGTTTAGAGTCAGCGTATTGCTCCCAACGATCTGGGTCCTCATTTTACCCACCTCGAAAGGAAGGAAGGCTGAGTCAACCTTGAGCCTGGTGAGATTTGAACTGCTAAATTACAGGCAACTGGCAGGCAGCAGAAGTAGCCTGCAGTACTGCACTCTAACCACTGCGCCACCGTGGCTCTTAAATGTACATTAAATACTTAAATACATGGAGAATGTAATAGTGTAATATTCAATACATAAACTATTTTGTAGCTATTCTCATATACCTTTTTTACTCCTCTGCAAGATTTCATTTGCTTCTTTTAATGTAACTCCTGCAGGAGCTACAACAAGATCTTCCCGTTTGGTCATGATCTACAAAAATAAAAAAACTAAAGTAAGACAAATGTCTTTTCCATTTTGGCTGAGAAAAGCAGCACTGTCTAATAGGGAAATATTTGTCAGTCCAGAGTAATCTAATGTAATATTTATTATTATGGAGAAGGAAAGACCTTTCAGTCAGACTTGATACAATTAGCTTAATGCGGAAAGGAGCAATTTACCATAATGGAAAGAAAGTAACTTAATGCCGGACATTATTACTGTTCACAAATCAGGAATTAACACAACTTAAAGTGATTGTTTCTATCTGGCTTCTCAACTAGTGGTAACCATCAGTTTTTAAAGATCCGTTTCAGACATAACTTCAGATTTAACAGTTCAGTTTCAAAACCACAAGTGAAATACTGTATTTTTCGGAGTATAAAACGCACCAAGATTTTGAAGAGGTAATTTTTTTAAAAAAAAAATTGCACTCTGCAGACCTCCCAAACCCTCTGCACGCCTCATTTTTTGTGAAAAACAGGGCGTGCAGAGAGTTTGAGAGGCTGCAAAGTGCTCCTGGGGGCTGGGGGGGGGCAAAAATGAGCAAAAAAGGCCCATTTTTCGCTCACTTTTGCCCTCCTCAGCCGCCAGGAGAACTTTGCAGGCCTCCCAAACCCTCTGCACGTCCATTTTTGTGAAAGCGGCAGGGTTTCGGAAGGCCAAAAATTCAGTGTATAAGACGCACCCAGATTTTCACCCTCTTTTTTTGGGGAAAAAAGGTGCATCTTCTACTCCAAAAAATACGGTCATTCTTAAAAATAAAAGAAAATCCATCAGTAATGTTTTTCACCTCCAATGTCTGTCCCAACCTTATGATTCCATGATTATAAACAATAACTGCAACGTTAGGAAAACTGAAACTAATGCTATTCTGTATTAATCGCTAACAAATCTTATAGCTTGGAACACTGTGGAGAGAAAGTGCTAGAATTATTTTTTCCCTCTGGAATCTAATTGTTGTAGATGGGCTGTATGTATTAAGTGTGTTAAATGGCGAAAGTTTAATCACAAGTGCCTCCAGCTACAAACGGAAGCAGTGTAGCCTAGACGCGGGCACTCATTCTCATTTGCCTACAGATTCAATGTCGAAGACTGAAGGATTAAGATGTCTGACCTCACAGAAATTCTATTTGGAGCCGTTTCACGGTAATCGGCTGTAGCTTTTCCTTCTCCCGTTTCCACTTTATTAGAAATCCTTTAGAAAAGTGTTACAGGCAATTTCTGTCTGAACTTTAAATCATGCCATTAGCTGATCTTGGTCAGCGCAAATCCAAAAATAGCACAGGGAATCAGAGCCAAGTGTAAGACAGGTTGGAATGCTGCAGTGCTAAAACCCCCACATCCAGTTACAGTCGTGACATGGATGCTCATTCCAAAAGGCTTTTTCCATCAGGCAATGGGAAGACAGCCGGCTGGCTGAACAGGGAAATAGTAACTTGCAAAAACAAAGGCTATGCTGCATGCTCTCTGGAAAAAAGGAGCAGGGCTTGGAACATGTTTTTAGAAAGCGGTTGCTGAGGGAAACAAAATACCGCAAAACTAAAAACACATATTTAATAGTAAAGCCTAGGTCCGTGATGGTGAACCTATGGCACGCCGGCCACAGGTGGTATGTGGAGCCATCTCTGCAGGCACGAGCCGTTGCCCTATGTCAGCTCCACCATGCATATGTGCGCACCGGCCGGCTGATTTTTGGCTGGCCCCGCCCACACCGCCCCTCCTAGGAGTCTCCGCGTGGCCTGTTGGGAATGCCAGGTAGGTAAACGGGCCTTCTGGAAATGGGCCGTTACTGGCCTCCGGAGGGCCGGGGGAGGCTGTTTTTGTCCTCCTGGAGGCTCCAGGAAAGCCTCCAGAGCCTGGGGAGAGCGAAAACAGGCCTACTGGAAGTCCGGAAATGGGCCGTTACCAACCTCTGGAGACTCCAGGGAGGCCTGCTAGGACCAAAACGGGGCATGTGGGGGTCACACGCACAAGTGCGGGGGGGGGGAGAGCATGGGGGAACCTGGGGAGGCATTGCTTTATGGGTGTGGGCACACGTGCGCACGCTATCGTACGCAGGCTTTTGGCACCTAAGGGAAAAAAGGGTAGCCACCACTGCCCTAGGTGCCTTAGCTCAAATGCAAACCTTCCTCAAAAGCAATTATCATAAAACATAGCATGGAATCATTAAAGACAACAGAGTAAAGCGTATCTTTTATATCAGGGGTCTTCAACCTTGGCACCTTTAAGGCTTGTGGGCCTCAACGGGGAGAATTCTGGGAGTTGAAGTCCACAAGCCTTAAATTTGCCAAGGATGGAGACCCCTGTTTTATATAGTCGATGCTGTTTTTTTTTAAAATCAATACATCATTAAGCAAATTTCTTTCTGACTCTGGTCGGCGTACAATAACGAGGGCCAAAGTGCTTTCTTTTCTTTCCGAGAATCCCTTCACCAACCTCATTAAGGGGCAGATCGTGCTCTTCCTCTTTCAGGAAATCAATGTCTCGGGATGAGATAATCCCCATGAGCCGGCTACCCATCTTCCCATTGTCTGTTATGGGGATGCCACAGAATCCATGACGGGCTTTCGCTTCAAAAACATCTCGGACGCGATCATTAGGGCTCAGCACCACCGGATCTGTGATAAATCCTTGTTCATATTTCTGGAATAGGACACATTAAAAAAGAAGAATGAGAGACTGAGACATGAAAAGAAGAGTCATATCATTCCTAGTAGGGTGCTCTCTATCTTTGCCAGATCCTTTGAGATTATTTATTTATCAGATGTTTAACTGCCTTTATTACTTCATAAGTAACTCAAGGAGGTAGATATATCCTTCCCCCTCTTTTTTTCCCCTCAGCAACAATCCTGTGAGGTAGGCTGAGTTGAGAGAGGGTGACTGGACCAGATTCACCCAGCCAGCTTTCATGCCTAAAACGGGACTAGAACTCACAACCTCCTGATTTACTAGGCCAGCACCTTGACCATTACACCAAACTGGCTCTCCAGTTTGAATATAGGATGATGAACAATTATTATTGTAGAATGTAATGCTATGGCTCTGAAGCACAACTGAGGATTCTCCAAAGTACCAAACACAGATGCACATGTAAGCAGTGTGCAAACAACATGCTATAATTTTAGCTACCTAGAATGGGAAACGTCTATCCCAGTGCATATGGAGGCATCAAAGAAATTATAGTCTGTAAATTGATTCTGGGCACTTTACAGCTAAAAAGTTACTGTAGAACAGGGGTGTCAAACTCGATTTCATTGAGGGCTGCATTAGGGTTGTGTTTGACCTTACGGGGGCGTGGCCAGAGTGGGATTGGCCAGCTCAACGTCACTCATGTCAGGGGCACCTGTAGTGACCTGAGCACCCTGCCAACGAAAATGGAGCTTGGGAGGGCTCCGCACAGCCCTACCGAGCTCCTTTTTTACTGCCAGAAGCACCACGGGCCAGTCCTTCCCTGTTCCTAGGCAATCCTACAGGCCAGATTTAAGCACCCCGTGGGCCACATCCCGCCCGCAGGCCTTGAGTTTGACATCCCCGCTGTAGAATGATAGAAATGTACTTCACTGTATAAATTAGTAACTGTAATGCCAAAATAATTAGAATCAGTTAAATATATCCTGTTTTAGGCCCCACCAGTTGCTGATCTTAACTCTGATCAGAAGACTTTAATTAAATGCAAGTACTAACTTTTGGAAGACATTAAATGTCATAAGACAAGGAATTTGGGAAGAAGAGAAGAGAAAGCATGCAATCACTTATCAAATCAACTTGTCACATGATCTTTCATTTCAGCTATAATAACTTGCACAGACATTTGTTGGTTTTACCTTAACTTTCCGTACTTCATTGGCCTGGAATTCTGGGGTACAGTTATGATGGATGAATCCTATTCCTCCTGTGAGCTGAACAAATACAGAAAAAGAAAACACCATGCTGAAACTAGAATAAGTTCCATCATTTCCCTCTGCCAAGAGGCAACGAGTTCAGCAGGAATGCTTCCCAGACTGATGCACTTATTTAAGGAGAAGATTCCATCTTGGAAGAACATAATGTTAAAAAAGACTGATAGGACAGAAATACAAACTTTGAAGAATATGTGTAAAACTCAGCTTTTTAGTTTTATATATACGAAAAACAGGAGGGAAGAAATGTTCAGGTCTACAGCATTAATGAAATCATGTGTTGTTGTTGTTTTTAAAAAAGGGGGGCATTTAAATTTTAATCGTGTAAAATACCGATGCTTCCTTTCTTTCCTTAGGACCTTTGTGTCCTGAATATTGAACTGCCTTTGAATATGCTCTCCGAAAACCAGGAGACAGCTTGACACAAGGAAAGTGACATGAAACCTGGACAATTGGGGAGCAGCAAAGGAATGTCATACCTAGAAAAACTTCATAAATAACAGAAAGTGATAGTCCGCCTCATTCTGCCATTAAGATTTATATAGCAGCGACTTCCGGTTCCGGCGGCTACGGCAACGGGCAAGTCTTTGCCCGCTCCCGCTCTCCCGGTGGGCTTCCCCCGCTTCTGGGGGGGCATAGGACGCCCCGAAGAGGCGTCCTGCCGAGGGAGCGGCTCGCGGAGGGCCCTGGCATCGGCGGCGGCTGGTGGGGGCTTCTCCGCTTTGCTCTAGGCACCGGGGAGCAGTTTCGGAGGGCGTGCCTGCGTCTCGCCCCATGCCGATCGGGCAGCGTAAAATTGAAGGAAGCAGCGGCGGTATGGTGAGGTGCTTCCTTTCTCCATTCCTTTTTTGTTGAATTGATGGACTTTTCAGCAAGGTTATAAGTTAAACTTTCGGAGCTTCGTTGGAGGTGCGGTTAGAGGGGGGGGATTTCCCCCCCCCCTTGGACAAGCGGCTTGAAAAAATTCTGCTTTTGCCCCTAGGAGGAAGGAGGAGGGGGGAGAGCCAACTAATGATGCCTCACCCCTGTAAAAGTGATTTTCACTGGACTTAGTTTTATAATTTGTTGATGACCTGAGAACTTTGTGAACTTTTGAAATTTTACTATGCCTCTGAGCCCAAAGCTGGCAGGGCAAGATGGCACACCTCCGTTGTCTTCATGAACTGTGAAACCTGACTCCACCTTTAAAACTCAGGCTTCCGGTCTTTGTCTCCGTACTACCCAGAGGAATCTCTTGTGGATTGCTATTTCCTGAACCTTCTGGAGAGGAAACCTTTTCTTAACGCTAGATTGACCAAAGAAACTCTCACTTGTTTGGATTTTCTGCCTCCTGGACTCATCTGCCTGCTCTACTTCTCCAGCTGTCCAGTCTCTACACTGACTGACTTCTCTGTTTTATAAACTATGTCTCCAAAAAGACCACCACCTGGAAAACCTGGCTTTGCTACTTCTGCACCGACATCTGCAACATCCAGCCCTGCCACACAGTCAAAGATTACAGAAATGATGCAACCTAAGAGCACAGAGTTGGATTTGCTGCAAATGCTTCAACAACTCATACAGGGCCAGGAAGAAATTAAGAAACAACTAAAGGAAATGAAGGAAGAAATTAAAGAGAATCAAGTCCAAATTTATAAGAACTCACAGAGACTGGACCTTGTGGAGGGTGGGGTGGCGGAGGCGAGGGGGGTGGTGGAAGTTTTACAGAAGAGTAACAAAGAACTTGATATTCAACAAATGAAAACAGAGTTTGAGAGAATGTCCTTTTATCTTAGATTTCAAAATGTCATAGAAACAGATGGGGAAAATATAAGGGACATTATGACCAACATCTTAGCTGAATACATACACAAAGACAAACAACAGATGGAGTGGGAGATAGACTTGGCCTATAGAGTGAATTCAGCATACGCTAGGACACACAATGTACCCAGGGAGGTTCATATTAAATTCCTTAGGAAAAGCACAAGAGACGCAATTCTGGGTGTACAAAGGGGGCAAACATTGACATACCACGATAGGGAGATAACCATCTTGAAGCAGATCCCAAAAAAAATTAGGGAGAAAAGGAAAAGCTATTCGCAATTGGCGAATAAATTATACCAGAAAGGGGTGTGGTTTAGATGGTTGATGCCTGAAGGGATGTTGATATTCTGGGAGGAGACAAGAATTAGAATTAATACACCCATAGAGGCTCAGGCCTTTATGGAAAAAAATAAAGCAAACCTAGAAAAAACAGAAGATCCTACAACGGTTATACAGGATACGGGAGGGGCCGGAGCTCTGCCAGCGGGGGGGGGGGGGGGGGGAAGGGGCAATACCAAGAAAGCTCAGATCACAAAAATGAATAAGAAAACCACATTGCTATAAACATACCGAAAGTAATAGTGAAATTATATTTAGAAAATATGTTATAATATATAAGTTGATTGAAAACTTTTATTTCTATATGCTGATTTTACATGATTATGTATTAATGTTTTATATCTAGATGTATACTATGAGTTTGGAGGGAGGGGGCGTCTGCCATACTTGCAACTGCCAAAATTTGTATATTATTCCACATACCCTTTTCCTAGTAAATGTTTTAAAAAAACCAATAAAAATTTTTGGAAAAAAAAAAAAATTTATATAGCAGCAATTCCAAAGTTTCTCTCCGCTAATGGGATTACTGGCACCATCTCTCGTATCTTTCATCAAAAACGAATTCTACTGTATTACACAAATCCTAAAGAGCAGCATTTAGGACCACAGTTCAAATGACAAAAAAAGAAAATACGCTCTGCAGTTAACCTATCAGATTACGCCAATCCTTCCCTCTCCCCACTTCTATTTACTTACTGCCATTGCAATAGCCATGTTGGCCTCTGTTACGGTGTCCATAGGGGAGGATACCAAGGGGGTTTTCAAGCTTATCTTCTTGGTTAGAGCAGAAGTCAAGTCCTTAAAATAAGCAGATTTATTCAGTAACAAAATGTGACATCCTTTCAAGATTCCAATTTTGCTAACGTGGGCACAAGGCCATTTTAAAAATGTCTAATTTAAAAAGAATTTTAGATTTTTTTAAAAAAAACTTCTATGGTTATGAAACTCTACATTAGTATTATTATAGAAGAAGAAAGCAGTTAATTCAGAACATTTCTCTAATATGCTACACAAACGCCAATCCCATACTCACCACTTGGTCTGCAGTAAAATCTATGTAGCCAGGGAGAATAAGGAAGTCACTGAATAACGAAGAAGGAAGAAAAATGTTATTGAGCTTGTTTGTGATACAAATACAGTTCTTGTTAACGTGTAAATATAGCTTCTATTTTGTGAATCTTTGTAAGCATGTTTGAGAAATTGCTTGTTATAATTCACATCCCAGAAACTCTGATGCTAAGGTCCAGACTCAAAATGCTGCAACTAGGCAGGTTATTGCTTAATAAGAACAATCTAACCCTCTTATTAATTACAGAACTTAATTCCATCCCTGCAAACCTTATTTCCTGATGATGTGTGTAGCTTATTTTCCTCTTCAATCCCAAGAGGGGTTTGTTTGTTTTTTGGCTGATTTTCAAAGAAGATAATTATGTCACTAATTGTAGTCACAGAACTTCAACATAATATGTAGCTTGAGCCTAAGAAATTTGCATGTGCATGCAAGGCCAAAACTGCCAGATCCAAAACATGTTAATCAGTCGTGAAATTCAATTTTTTTTACTACCGGTTCTGTGGCCGTGGCCTGGCGGGCGTAGTGTGGCTTGGTGCGCATGGCAGGAGAAGGATACCGCAACATCTCCATTCCCACCCACTCTGGGCCCAGCCAGAAATGGCATTTGCTGGTTCTCCAAACTACTCAAATTTTCCACTTCCGGTTCTCCAGAACCTGTCAGAACTTGCTGGATTTCACCCCTGACGTTAATGGTCAAAGCAGGTTTCATCAAATTTCATGCACATCTATGCAGCCATAACACTCGAGCCATGCTCCTACTCTAACACTGGTCTCAAAAGGGAAGGTAAAATGCAAGAACAAAAAAAATGAACAATTTATAAGGATTAAAAATAATTAGCAAAAGCAAAAATGTACCCTTAAGGCACAGATTCTAAGGAAAGCAATAGCAATATATTTCCCAAGAAAATCTCTCTGTGATTCAGATATGGCATTGTTGTTGTTTTTTTAAATTTTTTTCAACAGTAGAGTTCAGCCCACGGAATTGTTACATAACTAAAACCACTTTAAAAATATGCATGTCCAATTAATATAGACATGGGATGGCTTCGAGCCTGTTAAGACACAATAGGCTACCTTCGTTAACTCCAAGGGCTATTTCCAGAACTTTTTTGTGTGTTTTTGCCTTTTCAAAGGACAGAGTCTGTAATTATAACTAGCGTATATACATGGATGTCAGTCCTTGCTTTCTTGAGGAGCAGTGCTGACCAAGATTTCATCTCGAGACCCTGAAAATGACTATATTTAGTGATGCATTTTATTGGCTGTCCATCTTACCACAGGATAACCCGGGGCAACTTATAAAAAGGTAAAAACAATGCAAAGCTAAAAGCCATAAATAAAATACTATCAAGAACCAAATACCCTGGCCTAATTAAAAGATGGAGAGAGTGGGAGCAGGATGGGTGGGAGGAGGGATCTGTTGTTACTCTATCAATCACGTCCACCATGATGCTTCCTCATTGGAGCTTCCAGCTAACTGGCAGAGCCAAGTTTTTATATTCTCATGGAAGGTCAGGAGGGTTGGAGCTGACCTCACCCACTACTACCAATTAGAGTGAAAGTACTAAACTAGATACACCAGTTGTGACAGGAAATATGATCAAGATTTTCCAGTTATAGGGAAACACTTTCAGAAAATTATGGACATCGGGCAATTGAATTTTGCAAGCACCTTATCATACATCTATCTTATTGGAGTTTCCTTCTAATCTTTCTATTCCCCACTAATCAGTCAGAACTGATGAAGCTTTCTGGACGAGAAGCAAAATGTTTTCAGGGAAAAAAGCAAGAAAGTCCAGTTGCCTTTTGAAAAGCACCATTGGGACAACTGTGACATGAATGATTGAGAATCTCCACAGACATTCAAGAGGAAATGCTAGCTGATGTTTAACCAAACTATGAATCAAACTTGAAAATCTTCCAGTCCTAAAAAAACCTTCCATTGAACTTCTTATGCAAACAGATATCTAGGGTTATGCTGAAAACATGCAATAAATACTGAGAGATTTAACCTCTACACACTTTCGTAATCCCAATCTACCTTCTGTACTATTAATGCTTACAAATAACAATTTTATAATGTTGCCATTTTTACATATAATATTTGTATGAATTTCTGAATCTGACTGGAACCTGCCTTAACTATCTCTGTACAAACTTTGTGATAACTCTGACACTAAAATGTGTAATATAAAAGTCACGTTCTGCATTAATGCAATACAATGAATAGTGCTAACAGCTTGGTGAGAAAAATTGCTTGCTATTAGGATTTTACTGCATTTATCTGTAGATAGCAGCTGATACCTATTGGTTATAAAGAATCCGGTGTTTCAACTGCAAAGCGTATTGCACATAGATAACAATTATTTATAGATAGCAGTTTTGTAAGGCAGGTTATTATGGGAGTATTGCTGGTAAGAAAATACAATCAACTTACAGGATAGGAGTTATTTTCAAAACACTTTCTCAAATGATTTCCTAGACAAAGAAACTTACGTACGTATGTAAACATGCTCTATCACCAGGGGTGGGTTCCTGCCAGTTCTAACCTCTTCTATAGAATTGGTTCCACAAATCTACAGTGCTGTTTAGAACCGGTTCCAGCTCTCCCCCCACCCCCCGTCTGCACATCATCAAAATGAAGAGTGAGAGGAGAAATTCTAGGAGTTGAAGTCCACAAGTCTTAAAGCTGTCAAGTTTGAACACCCCTAGAGGTTTTTTTTTTCTAAAGGGTTAGGGGTGCAAGGGTCTTGTAACTTGACAGCTTTAAGACTTGCGTGCTTCAAATGCCAGTTTCTGAGCCAACATTTTGGTTGCTAAGCAAGAACATTGTTAAGTGAGTTTCACCACATTTTACAAGTTGGCCACTCCCACCCGGTCACATGGCTGGCAAGCCACTCCCACCCGGTCACATGGCTGGCAAGCCACTCCCACAAAACAAGCCACACCTACAGAAGAGGTTCTAAAAAAGTTTGAAACCCACCACTGTCTCTCACCAAGAGAATTGGAATCACATGAAACTCCATTTGCTAATGAAGGGGTGAGTATAGAAGACAGTGAATTGAAAAAAAAAAAGCAGTTGGACTTTCTGCCATGTAAGTGATATACAAGTCCTTATTCTTTTTGTTTTTTGGAAAACAATCTCAAACTTTCCAATAGCCATGCCTTATCACTTGAACTCCTTTAATATGATTTTGGCTATTCTCATGAATTTTAACAACTGAGTTGTTTTTTCTTTTACTGGTAACTTCCTTGAGTATGAATGGTAAGACATAAACTATAAAAATAAGTAGGTCTATAATAGAGTGCCTTATTAACCACCAGCACAAAATGCTCAGAATATGGTTGGAGTGCATTCGCTGTCCCTTCCAGTTTCTTATATAAAGATTATGACCTAAGGACTAAAATTGGTCACATGAAGCAACAGGTGGCTTAGTAATGCATATGCTGTGTCCAAACTTTGTAGAAATACATGTAACCTGAGAAACTATATTAAATGATTCCCTAGGATGGAACTACACCGCCCGCGCCCCCAAAGGAAAGCAATGAGCCCAGTGGCATAGATAGTTCATAGCAACATGTATATTTCACATTTGTGACCACAACATTTAAGAGACAGACACCATTACCTTACAAGCCTGCAAAGTGTAGAATGTTGAGATATGCAGAATATATGTCAACATTTAAACATTAAATTTAAACTCTCTCTTCCCACTTATGACTATAACCATGTGGCTTGTATCTTTAAAATTTATACTGTTTTATTCATTTCCTAATATAATTTGATTGCTTATTAGTAACCTATGACTAGGTGTTGTGTCTTATGATTCTTGATGAATGTATTCTATTTTATTTTTCTTTATGTACACTGAGAGTATATGCAACAAAGACAAATTCCTTGTGTGTCCAATCACACTTGGCCAATAAATAATTTTATTCTATTAAGGGGAAACAGAAAGGATAGCTAAAATGACCAGAAGATACTCCTCCTTGACCATCAATATGCAATGTAAAAAAGAATGATTCCACAAATGTTTATTTTGCTCTGAGTTCTAACCACCCAATGAAAGTAAAGCTACATATAGCTAGAAGAAGAGGTCTCTTTCACTACTGGTTAGGAAAGAAGCAAAGCCTATATTCTCAGGTATTCACACTAGTGGAATTATTACTACTATATTATTAGATTTACTATGTCAGGAACGTTTTGAGTTTAAAGGCTCCTTATTTCCTACCATCATCCATACACATCGTTCCAATCGTTTTTTTTAAATTCTACGCTATGCACAATTGCGCTTAAGTTATAAAAAATCCTCCACCAGGGGAAACTTAGGACATCCCTTTACAGAGTAACCGAGAAGGGACCAGCCTACACTAATAATCACGCGCGGCGGCGATCTTTAAGGGCGGCGGGGGGGGGGGGGGAAGCTGACTTTATCTCCAGCGGAAGACTCCGAGGGGCTCCTAAATTTTCCTTTCGGTCCTCCCCCCCCCCAAGCTGGCATTGTCCCCGTTGTTTCGATGTTTGGCAACTGGAACTGATTGTCCCAAAAGACGCCGGTCCTCCTGCACTTTCGGAGCACCTTGTCCGCAGAGACCCTGCCAACTTCCAACCCCCGTCCCGCCATGCCGACCAGAGCCGCCTCGCCCTCCTTGGACGCCCGCCCGGGTCCACCGTCTTCAACCCTTCAAACGGCGCGGCGGCCAGGCTACCTCGGAACGGTAAGTGTGAGTGGGGATCGCCGCCGGGGCGCTTGGAGAAACTCAAGCTCGGGATCATCCCCCAACCCTCGGGATCCGTCACCATCACCATCACTCCCCTCCCGCCTGACCGGGCACCGCATGGCAGATCAGCTGCCCTGCCGCTGCCACGCTCGTCCGCCTTCCCTTCTCTTCCCTCCTCCTCACTTGTAAGTCAGCCCGTCGCCACAGTTCAGCATCTGCTGCACCGTGAGCCCGTCGTCCGGCACGTAGCCGGTGCCGCCACTGATCAGGTAATCGGCCATAGCCCGTCGGGTCGACTCGTGGGGGCCGTCCGACTGCTTGAGCGCGCTGGATACGATTCGCGCGCCTCCTGGCCTCAGAAAGACCGGGACGTCACCGACGCGAGACAGAAAAGAAAGGAGCGCGCGGGGAGGCCCCGCCCCTCCGTAGACCCGGTGACGTCAGTGAAAAGCGGCTTTTTTCCCCTCAAGCTCCTTGGAGGCGGGGCTGCTCTTTTCCTCCCTCCCCCTCCCCCCGGCTCTTATTCGAAGCCGAGCTGAAAAGTGAGAAGGGGGCGTGTCCTTTGCCCTTCCCCTCGCTCCCTTTTTTTTTCTTTTGATGCGCCGAAATAAGCTAAGAGCGCTCTGGAGAGGCGTCCTTCTCTCGTTCTTTTAAACGTCTGTGGAGATTCTCAGTCATTCTAAGTCATAGTATAGCCTTTATTGTCATTGTACATCATGTACATATACCAAGACAACTAGACACAAGAACAGGTTTTTTTTTCATGCATATTACCTCGTTGCTATTTATGTGCACCCCTCAAGCCTCAGAAGCCCTTCTCTGAGCCTTGCTTCTTTGGCACCTCCGTAAGTGGGGCAAAGTGCTATCAACGGATTGTGACTGTGGGGCTGAAAAATAAATTCCCGCACAATAGTGACTGTCAAAACAGAGCCTATAACACGAAGTAAAAATATATATATTTGCAACTTAAGATATAACCTTCCCGTCAAGATTTCAGATTATGTTTTATATTTTGCTCCTGTTTTAACTGCAAGTGAATGTGCTACAGGATAAATAAAACGAACTAGTCTACTCGTGGGATACATGCGTTTGGTTCTCGGGAGACTTTTTCTACTTTTAAGCCCTTGCTTAGGACGAGTCAGGTCGATGGGTGCCCTGCAGCTCAACTAAAGAACAAGAGTCCCACAGGTGCTTTTTCAAGAGGCAACTGGACTTTCTGGTTTTTCTTTGAAGATGTTTTGCTTCTCATCCAAGAAGCTTCTTCAGCTCTGACTGGATGGTGGGGAATGGAAGGATTTACAATATATTCCTTGCAGTCATCTTGGTCATTAGCACTCATTAGCACCAGATAACTGCAAGGAATATAAATCCTTCCATTCCCCACCATTCAGTCAGAACTGGAGAAGCTTCTTGGATGAGAAGTGAAACGTCTTCAAAGAAAAACCAGAAAGTCCAGTTGCCTCTTGAAAAAAAACACCTTTGGGACAACCAGACAACCACAATCACTCCACGCACACGTGGAAATGACTAGTTTTTCTCCCCCCACTTTTCCCCCCTAATTACTTGCATAGGGATTATTCTTTATGCTATTTATGTTGTTTGTATTTTTTGGTTATGGATTGCACCAGTAAGGCTAAAACTAATTTCGTTGTATAGAATAGAATAGAATTGAATTCTTTATTGGCCAAGTGTGATTGGACACACAAGGAATTTGTCTTTGGTGCATATGCTCTCTGTGTACATAAAAAGACAAGATACATTCGTCAAGAATCATAAGGTACAGCACTTAATGATAGTCATAGGGTACAAATAAGCAATCTGGAAACAATATCAATATAAATCGTAAGGATACAAGCGACAAAGTTACAGTCCTGCAGTCATAAGATGGGCGATAGGAACAGTAATACTAATGTAGCCTTAGTGAACTGTTTGACGGTGGTGAAGGAATTACTTGTTTAGCAGAGTGATGGTGTTCAGGGAAGTATCTCTCCTCCTCTTTTCCTTAGGGTGACTGTATGTGATTCGCTCCTCCACCCTCCATTGATGGTATTGTTTCCAAAACTTTAAGGTCCCGGCATTTAAGGCTAGTTTACTGTGTAGTTTCTGTCTCCCTTATTTAGAGCCAGAAGGGGGCCTCAGAGTCAAACCTATTACTAAGGGAGTGTTTTATAATTATAACTTTACTGCAACGCTTTAAAAAGATCATAACCCTGGACTACTTTCAGTTGAAAGGAGAAATCAAGCCACCACTTCAGCTTTATAGCCAATGATTAAAGTGCTTATCCTTATTAACATTTTATTAAACCATACAGTCTTGATTTCAAAAGCTGCTGCCTAAGCAATTTAATATTTATTTTGGAAATTGTATATTGCTCGTTTTGCTTTTTAATTCTCCAACCAGTTAGCGCATTGCCAAATGAACACAGGATGTAAAGTATTAGGATTGTACAGTCATCCAGACATCCATAACATTTGCATCTTAAAAACAGCTACATATTTTCCTCGACTTATTGAAATGCAAACAGTACAGCTGCACCTGAATGTGATCTAAAATTGGATTTGTATTTCATTCCATAAATGGAAAGAAACAAGAATTCTTTAAGGCCTTAAAACAGTGAATGTTAAACTGAAAATGATAAGAGCCATATGTAATTATGTGTATGAGTTAAAGATCCCATTTGGGATGGCTACTGCCAAAACATTTGAGCAAAAGTGTTTTTGTGGAGATGACATTATTATCTCCTGCAAATCCCTTGGACTGCAAGGCGATCAAATCGCTCAGTCCTAGAGGAATTCAACCCCTGACTGCACTTTAGAAGGCCAGATCCTGAAGATGAAACTAAAATACTATGGCCACCTAATGAGAGGGAAGAACTCCCTGGAGAAGAGCCTAATGCTGGGAACGATTGAGGGGAAAGGAAGAAAGGAACGACAGAGAATGAGGTGGCTGGATGGAGTCACTGAAGCAGTCGGAGTGAGCTTAAATCAGTGGTAGTCAACCTTTTTCTACCTACCGCCCACTAATGGATCTTTCTTGATGGAAAAATTTCCTTACCGCCCACCAGTTTTTGCGCAAGTGCAGAATATTTTTTAGAAAGGAGGGTGTTTTAAAAAAAAAGAAATGTACATACATTTATCTTTTTATTTCTACTTTATGCATGTTTATGTTTTTAACTTTATAAAGTTTAATTAGAAAACAATAAAGTAAATTGAAATTAGCTTTACTAGTGATTAATGAGATCATTGAGGCTGATGCTGCGAGACTAAATATTTGATATCTGGTTTGATTTTCGTAAGGAACAAGCGAAGGTCTCCTCTTTCGGTGCTTTTCCTTTTTATCTCCTTTTTTTATCTTCCTTAGGGCTATGTACAAAAGTAAGGCTGAGCTAGTTAGCCCACTTATTATTATTAGCCAACAACAATTCTCTCCTGCCTTTTCTTTCTCCTATTTTGCAACTGCTCTGCTCCGCTTCTGCCTGTCCCTGCTATCAGTTTCTACTCGACTTCTCCTCCTCCTCCTTTCCCCACAACCCCACTCCCTTTTAGCAGTGATGATGTTACCTAGTTTGGTAATGAAATGTCTGTAAGAAAACCACCAAGCTCAGAAAGCAGCAAGGATCCCCTATCCCCCACCTCCTCTTTCTCTCTTTCATTCTCCTTTTTGTCTTTTCTGCTCCTTCCCCCCCACCCCCACCCCCTTCTAGCACTTCACCAGCTCAGGCACGACCGGAGAAGTTTCTCTTCTCAGAAATGTCTTCAGTGGAGCGGTGAGGAGCTGAGGAGACTTCTCCGGTCGCGCCTGAGCTGGTGAAGCGCAGGCAAGCGCCGTCCCATCGCCAGGGAAACAGTGAGTGAGGTGAATCACGTGGTTGCTCAGATCACACGGGCGCAGCCCGACCGGAGAAGTTTCTCTTCTCAGAAATGTCTTCTCGGGCTGCGCCTGTGTGATCTGAGCAACCACGTGATTCACCTCACTGTTTCCCTGGCGATGGGACGGCGCTTCTCGCGCCCGTTAGTTCAAAAGGTTTTAACCTCCGAAATCCCCACCGCCCACCTGGAATCCCAAAATGCCCACTAGTGGGCGGTAGGGACCAGGTTGACGACCCATGGCTTAAATGGACTCGAGGGGATGGTAGAGGACAGGAAGGCCTGGAGGAATGTTGTCCATGGGGTCGCGATGGGTCAGACATGACTTCGCAACTAACAACTACAAATGACATTATTCCACACTAGAAAAAAAGAGAAATTGGGTCAAACAATTTAATAATCATTGTCTTAAAAGTAAGGGATATTCTGTGTATCAAACTGACTCAAAAGTACTTAGATCCCTCATATTTTGTATTTTAAAGAGAACTTAGACAAGCTTTCATAAATAATTTACAAAAGAGCTGGGAGGACATTTTTGAGTAACTGAAAATATTAATCTATTTAAACATAGAAAGACATACATACATATTCCCTATAAGATGCATGTATGGATATGTGAAAAAGTACACACCTGTTGAAATGTTTTTCAACATAGTTCAACATGTAGCTAGCTGGTCTTCATTTCAACAATATTGTTAAAGAGGATAACCATTTACATTTTGTAATCCATTGTGTAATTTAAAGTCAGTAGTGCCTGATTATTGACTATTCAGTTACAATGGCACTGAAAAAAGTGACTTACAACTGGCCCTCGCACAACCACTGCAGTATCCCTATGGTCACATGATTATAATTCACATGTCTGGCAAGTACGGGTAATCCTTGAGTTATGACAGTTCACTTAATGACCGTTTAAAGTTACGTGATAATGCCAAGTGTTTACAACAAAGTTCTGAAATTAGGAACGTTGCAGCACAGCATTCATTCCCCCTTACAAACGACCAGAGGCATTGCAATGTTCAACCTATTCCCTTTCCCATTCCCTACAGCTGCTTCTCCCCTCCCATTCTGCTGCGCCAGACTCACCTTGCAAAGATCTGTCCCTTCTCTGCTGCTGTTTCTTTGCCTTTGAGGGAGAGGAGAGCAGGATTACTTTCCTTCTAGCATCCAATCGGCTTGCAAATGCTTTTCGCATCGAGTGAAATGTTCTGGGGGCTGTGATCTTGGGCGGCTTCAGGCACCCACTCTCTGCAAAAGCGAATGGGTACCTAAAGTCACATGAGATCACGGCCTCCATAAGATTTCATTCTCGGCACGAAAAGCGTTTGCAAGCTGACGGGACACTGGAAGGGAAATTGCCCTGCTCTCCTCTCCCTCAAAGGCAAAGAAACCGCACCAGAGAGGTGAGTCCGGCACAGCAGGATGGGAAGGGGGAAGCAAGAGGTATCTGTGGGTCAGGGAGACCTTGGGTGGCCTGTTCCCCCCCCCCCATGGCCTTTCCCACCCTGAGCTACCTCGTGTACATAAAGCCCGCATATTCGATTAGCGAATTCATGGGTGAAAGTAAGGAGCGATCACCTTCAAGTTACATGATTCCCTCCTATGAATTCTGGAGTTAAGAATGTAATTGCCAGGCTCCATTACATTTGTAACTCGAGAATTACCTGTATTTATGATAGTTGTAGCATCCGAGGGTAATGTGATCACCATTTGTAACCTTCCTAGCTTGCTTCCAATAAGCAAAGTCAAATGGGGGAAGCTGGGTTCACTTATACCGTGTGATTCACTTAACTGTCACAAGCAAGGTTATAAAATCAGGCGCAACTCTTTTAGCAACTGCCTTGCTTAGTAACAGATTCTGGTCCCAATTGCAATCATAAATCAAAGACTACCTGTAAACAAATTAAAATTTCATATACAGAAAAGTAAATGCATACCTACGATCACTATTCAAAGCTAAAGCTAAAGCTAAAATCAGGTGCAAATGATTAGATCAGAGAGAATCTGGTTGGAACCTGTCTTATTGGAATTATCAAACTACATCTACCTCAGAGATAGTTTGCTCTTTGTTGTTGAAGTGCGTACTGCTACCATGCCCAAATTGAAAACGTGCTCTGAGGCCTTCAGAAAGGTGCTTTAGAGCATGGGAAGAGGTTTTTAAAAATTGCCAATTAGACACCAATTATTCCACTGCTTGTAAGATAATCTATAATAGAGATTTCAAACTGTTAACTTGCCCAGGCCAGGCTATGCCATTAAGTTCAGTCCAAGAGCAGAATGCAAGCTGTTGAAAGATGTCTCTAGGGACTCCAGAATTTCACCACATGACCATCAGGTCACTCTTACCACTATTGTTGTTGAAGTGTGTGAGCCTATTGTTACAAAGCAGTTGCACAAATTAGATCTACGCAGGTGATGTACCAGGATGAAACTGTTGGAACACTTAGGCAAAGTTCAAGACTTCAGGTACAATGTGCTTTGGACAGATGAGGCAACAGGACCAGAAGACATGTTTTATAAAAACCAAAGAACCTGATGCCAACTATAAACCATGTTGGTGGAAATGTTATGGTTCGGGCTGCCTTGCTGCGTAACAGCCTGCACAGCTTGTCATCCCAGAAGATACTATGGGTTCTTCATTGTACTAGACCGTGCTTGAGGATAATGCGAGGCCATCTGTCAGAAAACTGAAGCCGAACAGAAAGTGGACCTCACAGCATGACGACTCTATAAACATTCCAGTTAATTAACCAAGGAATGGCTGAGAAAATAAATTAATGGGAGCGTTCTAAAATGGCCAACTCAAATCTGGGGTCCAAAACCCATCAAGATGCTATCAAGTGATTTTAAAACAGGCTATGTATGCAAGAAACTCCTCAAGCATTACACCTAGGCAAAGTCTGAAAAGCTGGAAAAAATTCTCCATGAAAGAGTGAGAAAAATTACTCTGTGGATGTCAGAAACTGGGAAATGGTTATATGAAATGCTTACTTGAGGTTGTTTCTGCCAAAGGAGACAATACCTGGGATAAGAACCAAGACTGTTGGTTGCCCCCCCCCCCCCCCCGAAAGAAATGGCATGTCTTATTTATTTAAATAATTGCCGAGTTTTACCATCTTTATTTTACTGGATTGTTGTATGCTGCCCAGACACTTCCTGTGAGACAGGCTGCTATATAAATTTGATTCATAAAAATAAAGTCAATTTTTCATGTTTTTGTTCAGTTACATCACCATTTATCTTTATGTATTGTTTGAATGAAGATAAACACTGGTATGTCCACAAATGTTAAAAAAGAAAAAAACTTTATATGGGGTGCACTTATTTTTTCACATGATTGTATAATATGTAGGCGTATGTCTGTGCATACACACACTCATGTAAGGAATACCCAAGTACCTATTTGGAACACAGTTACAGATTGTTATCTGGAGCAGTGTTAAGTTTCCTTGCCTGAGGAGGAGCACAACTTTTCCTGCAATTTTGCTCCTTTCTTTCTATGCAGAGCTACTTTTCTTCCTGAATAGGGATGTGTACAGATCGTAGCTTAAAAAAACAACAACCAAAAAATAGCACTCATTTCTCATGGATTTTTCAGGAAAGCAACAGGTAATTTTTCATAGATATCTAAGTTACTTGCTCTCTTCTATAATGTAGCTGTAACAGTAGGCTTAAATGCAGAAAAAATGTGTTTTTCAGAAAACCAATCAGAATTACGCAGACTTTAATTCCAATCTCAATCAAGCTGCTTTATGAGAAAGGGGGGAAAACCTGTAAAATTAATGCTGAACTGAACAATCACACCAGTGTTAAGTTCTAACTGGTAAAAATATGGTGGAAAATCTGAGGTTGTCATCACAATATTTTTAAGTAGACAATGGCCAAAATATAATAAGTAATGCATAAAAACAAAATACTGGGTTTGGTCCCAGCAAAACATAGTTCTTATAGTTCAGTTCTTCCATTAAAAAAACTTGTCAGTTCAAATAAAACAGATGTCAAATGGATGCAAAAATACAACTTAGAAAATTTTAAGGACTGCATGCTTTTCCTTTTCCTTTCTACAACCAATGTTATACCCAACTGCTGCCAGCTGAGGTAATGATGAAGGAAAGTTCTTAAATTCTGATGGATTAAAATCAGATGCCATAAAGTTATGATTCTATGCTCTCTAAATGCCAGTACTAATAAACATCTGCAGTAAATCTCAGACTTTCAGGTAAGTAGACTACCTGAAAAAATTAAAAAGAAAAATCCTGGCCCCTCAAATACCTGCGATCCCAATTCCAGATTCATTTAATTAAAAATTACAACAAAAGCAACAAGTTAGTATACTAATAAACAATTTCTTGCACGAATCCCATAGAATCAGGTAACCAGGGAAAAAAAAAACCTTGTTTAAATAGGCTAGCAAATTTGTATAGGAATATAGTATAGTAAGACATTCTGTATGTTACTAATTATGTCTTTTGCTCCCCCAATAAAGACACATTGTTCAACAGCATGTTCAAAAGACGTGCTTGTCATTCTTAATAAACAACTAGCATAAGAATACATAAGAGAAACAGGGTGGTATCTTTATATGATACACAAGTGTATGTTACAAGAATTCCATTAGGCACAGGAGCCTCAAGGATTTAAGGCCTCAACATCAGGCCAAAGGAGAGAGAAAGAAAGAGAGAGAGAAAGGAAAAAGAGAGAGAAGGAAGTGTGGTAGTTTGTACTTAACATCTAAAAATGTCACTTTTAAGGTCTTAATAGAAATTGATTTTCTTCTCCTTATAAATCATAATCGCAGGACATCCCCCTCTAGGACATGTTAGTGTCCAAGCACAAGGAAACTGCAAACCACCTTTTTTTTAAAGGTCAAGCAGATATCCACCGTTTTCTGCTTCCAAGTTCATGAGCTTGAATGTAGTGGCCCACCCAGGCCAAGTCCACCAATTAAATTTGTTTTCTTCACATCATAAAAAACCCCAAAGTCAACCTACGGAACCTCAGAGCTCCTAAAGAAAGAATGCAGCCTTCAATGTGTCCAGAAAGCTGATGCAAAAGGGTCAGATACACAATGGAAAGGGTCTTATTAACCAGAAGCCTAAAAGGGCTTCTTAACTACACCAATTTTAAAAAAAAGAAACTTAGGCATCTCCTTTAGTGTAAAAGGCTGTACAATTGATCCTGGCCTCGCTGCCACTCCACCCGGCCCAGTTACACCCAGCACCCTTTTCCTGAACTGGGAGGGATGCCTTTAGTGCATGGTGCTGACACTGGCCACCGCAATAGCTTCTTGAATTTCTCGTATCACCAGAATCCGGGTAAGCATTTGCTCCATTTGCTCTCGACTGATTGGCTGGATGGAATACCAGATAGGACTATTGGGAGCCACCACTGGTTCAGGAGTCAAATAGAATGTATCATTTCTGCCTTTCACAGTTTGCGGGCTAGAAAGAGAAGAAGAAACATTAGTGTTTGCTGCTTTGGAAATGCTATTAACACTATCTTAGGAACAAGGGCTGTTTCCTCTTCCTCTACATGAAATTCATATGCAAAATGAAATCTGAAAAGCGCAAATTAATCTGGTTTATTGTAGATTATGAAATTAGATTAAGATAATATGTAATTAGAATAAAATAATTCTTATCAATAGAAACTTTAAGCATATGCTACATCTTTCTTACTCTTACTCTTTTCCTTTTTTTTCTCCCTTCTATTTTTTGCAAAAAAGGGCCAGTTTTTTTGTCAAAAAAGGGCATTAGAAAGCTTATAAGAGTGCTCCTGGGGGCTGGGGGAAATTGAGCAAAAAACTGGCCCATTTTTTGCTCATTTCTGCCCTCCCCAGCCCCCAGGAGCTCTCTGAAAGCCTCCATAAGGCTATGCACTGCCAATTTGGTGAAGGGGGCGGGGTTTCAGGATGCAAAAAAATGCTGTATTCAGTGTATAAGATGCACCCAGATTTTCAGCCTCGTTTTTGAGAGAAAAAGGTGCATCTTATACTCCGAAAAATACGTTGATTAACAAAAGATCTACATAAATCAGTATGTCTCCCACATATAGTTTAGTACAGGACTGTAGGATATAAATTAAACCAAGAAAATAATTAAAGATTACAGGCTTGGGATTCCTATTTGCAAAGCCTTTAAGGTATATGAAGCTTGTTCAAAGACTGTTTATTTTATTTGTTCATTACATTTAGAAAACACTTGTCTCCTTCACAGAGGGACTCTGGATGGTGTACAAATAAAATAGGCCTTCACTAACCAGTCCCACAGCTGCATGCTCTTCTAGCAAGCAAGATGGCAAACCCAGTTCTTGAGCATTTTCCAAAGGCCAGGAGACTAGGGGCCCATCTCACCTAGATGGAGAATGTTCCAAAGGGTGAGGGCAACAACAGAGAAGGCTCTCTTGCTTCTGCAAGTTGGAATTCTTTAACTAACAGGATTTGCAACATACTTTACCTGCCTGACTTTTCTTCAGCCACATAATAAAATGTTATGAATCAAGCATTTCTGTGACTGCAGGTGGTTCTCACATAATGACAAGTGGGACTGGAACTACACAATTGTAAGTCTGATGTCACATGACTGCACTGCTTAGCAATGGAAATTCTGACATTCCCAATTGTCATCAAGTGAATAGCTATGCATCATTAAGTAAGGCTATCAAGTGTCACTACTTGTGACCTTCTGCCAAGTTCCCCACTTACTTTTCTTGTAGGAAGCCGGCAAAAAAAGTCATGATAGCTACATTTATCTGGATGCTGAAGGACAACCTGTACCAAACTACCTATAGACTGAAAGCCCTTGAAGATAATGTTCAATGGACAATTGTGATGGGAAAACTCACCATTTAAAGAGGTAGAAGTCATAAAGTTTTATAGGACACCTCAATGGGTTTTCAGGATTCTCTGTCTGCTCTGCATACATGTCATCTGTAACTGCAAATTAACCCCAAGAGATACAGAACCATGAAATACATTCTTATAGCAGATGAACAAATGTCAATGTTATTAATAGAAGAACATGTTTTTTGTAATCTCTGCTATCTTCGTTATTGCATATACTATCTTCCAAACAGTTCTTGAAAATAAATAGGAGCTTTCTTAATAAGGCATTGCATGTATAGAATACAATAGAATACAATAGTAGAGTTGGAAGGGACCTTGGAGGTCTTCTAGTCCAACCCCCTGCCTAGGCAGGAAACCCTATACCGTTTCAGACAAATAGCTATCCAACATCTTCTTAAAGACTTCCAGTGTTGGGGCATTCACAACTTCTGGAGGCAAGCTGTTCCACTGATTAATTGTTCTCACTGTCAGGAAATTTCTCCTCAGTTCTAAGTTGCTTCTCTCCTTGATTAGTTTCCACCCATTGCTTCTTGTTCTACCCTCAGGTGCTTTGGAGAATAGTTTGACTCCCTCTTCTTTGTGGCAACCTCTGAGATATTGGAATAATGCTATCATGTCTCCCCTAGTCCTTCTTTCTCTTAAGCTAAACATACCCAGTTCCTGCAACCGTTCTTCATATGTTTTAGTCTCCAGTCCCCTAATCATCTTTGTTGCTCTTCTCTGCACTCTTTCTAGAGTCTCCACATCTTTTTTACATCGTGGCGACCAGAACTGAATGCAGTATTCCAAGTGTGGCCTTACCAAGGCATTATAAAGTGGTATTAACACTTCACGTGATCTTGATTCTATCCCTCTGTTGATGCAGCCTAGAACTGTGTTGGCTTTTTTGGCAGCTGCTGCACACTGCTGGCTCATATTTAAATGGTTGTCCACTAGGACTCCAAGATCCCTTTCACAGTTACTACTACTGAGTAAGGTATCACCTATACTGTACCTGTGCATTCCGTTTTTGTTGCCTAAATGTAGAACCTTACTCTTTTCACCATTGAATTTCATTTTATTAGATAGTGCCCAATGTTCAAGTTTGTCAAGATCCTTCTGTATCTTAAGCCTATCTTCTGGAGTGTTGGCTATTCCTGCCAGCTTGGTATCATCTGCAAATTTGATGAGTTCCCCATTTATTCCCTCATCCAAATCATTGATGAAGATGTTGAAGAGTACTGGGCCTAAAACAGAGCCTTGGGGTACTCCACTGCATACTTCCCTCCATGTAGATGCAGTTCCATTGAGAACTACACGTTGAGTGCGGTTGGTCAGCCAGTTACCAATCCATCTGGTGGTGATGCTGTCTAACCCACATTCTTCTACTTTATCTAGTAGTAGGTTATGGTCTACCTTATCAAAAGCCTTACTGAAGTCCAAGTAAACTATATCAACGGCATTCCTCTGGTCCACTAATTTTGTCACATTATCAAAGAATGCAATAAGATTAGTCTGGCATGATCTGTTTTTGACAAATCCATGTTGGCTTTTGGCTATTACTTTGTTTGCTTCTAGGTGTTCGCAAATTCGTTGCTTGATTATTTTTTCCAGAATCTTTCCTGGTATTGAGGTTAGGCTGATAGGTCTGTAGTTTCCTGGATCTAATTTTTTCCCTTTTTTGAAGAGTAGTAGAAATGTAATTTATCAAAGGCTTGATGAATGACTACCAGAAGCAGCAACTTCACACATAGCAAGGGGGATATTCAGATTTCTAACAGATGACATTCATGTGGTCTTTACCAGACAATTTATGTTCTATTTATTGCACAAAGTCTATGCAATAGACCTTAAAAAGCTCTGCAAAATGAACATAGCTAAGTATTAGAAATTTTCATTCTTTCTACCTTTCTGGCCTGCCTGGTGGATGCCAAGAGCCTTCAGATACCGAATGCTTGTACTCTTATCTTTAGGATTAGAAGGGTTCTTCTTAGTCTGCCTCAAGACTTTTGAAAAGGCCAGTTTCATATGTTGATCTACTGTTTTCAACAGGAAATATCTGTAGACACAGGAAAAGTACCCATTGAATTATATTCTCTGTCCCAAATCCAGAAAAAACCCACCAATGTCCCCCATATCCATCAATGATGAAACATTTATGGACTATGGACCTAAGCATGGAGTATAGACTTCAACAATCAAGGATGTGTGTGTGCGTGTGTGCGTGCATGTGCATAAAAATGTGGTTAAACTTAAACAAAAGATTGCTGCCTTACTATTTCTACTTGCCCTACTATTCATTTTCAGAGAAAAATATTCATTATCAGAGCAATTTGCTTCAACGAGGGAAAGCTCCATGTTCAAAATAAGGAATAAAGTGCCTTCCAAATGATATAGAAATACTATAGTAAAAAAATCTATTCTTAAAGTATTAGGATGGAATTTTCAGAAAACAGAAGGCTGGACTGCAGCCAACATTTCTGAAACATGTGAAGTTAGTTGCCATAAAGAACAAACTTGCATTTCTTACAACTATTGACTACAGGCTGATCATTCTGCAGACAGAGTTAAAACCACTTATGGTTAATGATGAAAGCAGAATTTAAACCAGAAAATTATTGGTCCATAATTTCTTTGTAAATGTACTATAACAGCTGTAGATTTATATTTAGTCTGCATGTTTGTTTGCTTATTTATTAAAATTTTATGCTGCCCATCTCCCCTACAAGATGACTCTTCTACATTTTGCTGGAAATTTGATTTGACCTTACTAATTCAAAATTATTGGAAAAAAACAGGATTCTGTCTATTTTAAAATAACTGGAATGGTTTTATTTAGGTAATGCTTCCATTGGTACATACTTTGTATTAAAAAACATGAGAGTGGTTAGCAAGGTAGCAGGAGAGTGAGCACCGAGCTGTTTACACTCCCATAACATCTCTTCTGTCACATGGCTGGGAAGAACATATCCTGTGCAGATAAAAAGAAAGCATCAATACAGAGATACCAAACTGATGCTCCTCCTAAGAAAAGATACAAACATTGCATTTCTCAATATTGTAACATTGAGAGCAAAAAATGATGTTTCTTGTTATAACAAATTCAACCAATTGTTCAGTTATTGTTAAATATTTACATACTTCACTCAACTGTCTGTTTGAAGATTCTCTTACCCAAAGAAGTGATCCTAGGCTGCACATCCTTGAGAACTTCGTGTAACCATTCGGTGAACCGTATGTAATAGAGATCTGAGAAAATGTCATCAACTCGCCCATTTTCAAATAAGTACTGCAAGAAACAATAACACAGGGGAGGGAAAAAAACGTACCGTGATGTTCATTAATGAAATGAAATGACAGGCTGTATATTTAATTTCATATTCAAAATCCCTACCAGCCTGAAGTAAAAAGTGAAAGCATTTTAATACAAGTTCAAATAAGCTAATTTCAGAAAAATGGACTCAACAAATACATGCCCTTTATTTTCCTCAGACATCCAAAGATTTATGTTTAATGTACCTTTCAAAGTATAAGACGCTCCGAAGTTTAAGATGCACCTAGCTTTTGGGGAGGAAAACAAGGGGGGGGGGGAATTTACCTCTGCCTCCCAGCAATTTGCTTCCTTGCAGCCCCCCAACAATCTGCTGTTTCAGGCACCCCATTTTTTGCCTCCACATCCTGTTTTCAGCCTCTGCATGCCCTGCTTTCAGCCTCCGTGCGTCCCATTTTCTGCCCGTCCTGGGCGGTGTGGATCGGAATGGGTGGAAAACGGGGCATGCAGAGGCCAAAACTGTGATGTGAAGGCCGAAAGTGGGGCGTGCAGAGGCAGCAATAGGCAATGGCAATCCCTGTAGCCTGAAACAGCTGATGGTTGGGAGGCTGATCCAACTGACAATCAGCTGCTTGTGCTAATCAGGCTGTGCTGAAGCTGAAACTGCTTGCTGTTTGTTGCAAGGAGGCAAATTGCTGTGAGGCAGAGGCCAAAGGGTGGGGGCTGGCAGGTGTATAAGATGCACCCACCTTTTCACCCTCTTTTAGGGGGGGGGGGAAGTATGTCTTATATTCCAAAGAATATGGTATATACGGTAATTTTAACCAGGTTTTTTTTCCAAAAAAACCTATCATATGAAATCAAAAGTATTATCCTCACATTCATCCAAGCAGCCTGCAAGTCTTAGACATTACTTGTCTCAAGCTTGAATTAAACAGGGCTAATACTTATTCAGCTAAATTTTCAAAATTACATTCACAGCTATTAAAACCAGCAGTTGTAGTAATGAAAATTGCCAACATTTTGGTATTCACTCAAATATATAGGGAGTCCTCAATTTACAACCACAATTGGGAATGAAATTTCATCATAGATCAGTAAAGCGGGTCATCATGTGAGCAGACCCAATTTACGACCATTTGTATTATGGTGGTTAAATGAATCACGTGAATCATGTAAATCAGACAATACAAGGGTAGTAATTTTGCAAAGTTTTTTGGGTTTCTCTGAACTGTTTGAAATATCAGTACCCTCTTAACTTTTACTTTCTGTAAAAGTACAGAAGAACAAGTTGTAAAATACTAACAAAATTTCAGTAGAATGAAATTCTGATATAACAAATGCTATTTCGCTTCTAAAACCTAGGTATGTTTAAATTTCAGAGTATATCAGTAAAATGCTTCTTTATAATAAGGCATACATCTAGAAAGCAACTTTGTTTCTTTTTCTTTTTTTTATAAAGGTTTTTTTAAAATTTTTGAATAAACACAGAAAACAAACACACACAAAAAACCCACAAAACCATCTTCCATTACAAATTGTAGAAAGTGTGTCGATTAGTTACAAAAACCTCCATGCATCTCTTCCACAGTCATAACCTACAATTCATATCAAATTATATATTTTAAATCAAATATATATATATATATATATTATCATCATTCCTCAACCTTCATTTGACTACAATTGTTTTTACGTCCTTTTATATAAAATATTCCAGATTTAAAGCAAAACCCCATAATAGCATTCCATTAGCTCTTGCCAATATCATCCAGTAACATTACATCTTTATAACATATTCTAAATAAAAATTGGTTATATTTAATAACAGAGTTTCTAAAACTTTCGTAGTCACCATTTGCAATTTATATCAAATTTCCTCTTATCAAACCAATGCATATATATGCATTATCATTATCAATTTATTAAATGTATCCATTATCACTTCATTTTATACATAATGCTCTAAATTTAACTAAATTTGATTTAATTTTTTATTATAAGCTTTCATTACATCAACCTGTGTCTTTCCAGTAATAGTGCAGTCTTACGTCTCTTGCCATTTGTGGCATTAGTATTCTGGTTATTTCCTTAGTAAGTTTTGTATGGACTTCCCTTCGCAGCTTATTGCATATCTTGTATAAGCTCGAAACCCTCCATCTGTTTCTTCGATCAGCTTATCTTTGGTTATCACCAGTGCTTCTGACAAAATTTATCTCCTTAGTTCCATCAATTCTTCTCTCTTTTCTTCTTCTATACTTTGAAATCTGGGGTAGAGCTCCAGTCCATCTATCTTCTCTTTCCATATTCCACTCTTTCCATTTCCAACCATGCTCAATTCACTGTCAGTATCAACAATTTTCTTGTCTGTTTATTTTTTCCTTCAGGTTTTGAAACTCTGACCTCCACTTTCTTCATTTGATGAACATCCTCAATTTTTCCATCAAATTTTACTGTTCTACGATCTATGTTCTCCAATCTCTTCTCAATTTTCTCTGTTACTTCTAATAATTTTTGAATTTCAAACATAATCTTTTGCAATGTTTCTTTTTCTTGTTGCGCCATTCTTCCAACTTGTAAACACTGCCACTCTGGCATTCAAAACTTTTTATTAAATTTAAAGCAAGTTCATTTATAATCTTTCAAGACAAGGCTTTGTTTTCACTCCACTCCAGCTGCCAATAAAGTTCCCGAAGAGCACCTGTATAAACAACCCATGCTCTTCTCACTATCACTCTCTGTAAACAAGCTGAGGAACCTTGAAATGCAAAGTCAAATGATCAAAGAGAAAAAAGAAAATACAATATTTCCAAGCCTTCCACGCCTCCAGGTGGCAGTGTTACTTCCTTTCCCTCTGTTATTACAGCCCTCTTTGTATTCCTTTTATATCTTCTTTATATTCCAGGCTTAAAGAAAACAAAATTCTTAAATGGAGCAAAAAAAAACCACCATCCAATCCAGCATTATAAAAATAAGGAAAAATATTTTAATCCATATGTATAAAAAAAAGAATATAAAAAGTAGAAGAAGAAAAACTAATCCGTTCAATTTAAAGAATAGGAAAGATTTGCAAAAGTTCCATCCGTAAAAGAAAAATTTTAAAAAAGGATAACACACTGTCTAGTGTATCTTAATTTCACTGCTTTTGTTCTCTTCTGTTTTCAAATTTAATTTAGTTTTAATTTTTTGCGGGGTAGTCTCTTTTATAATAATAATATTTCCCCACCAGATGGACACATTTTCTCTTCCCGTTTTCCTCCCGTTCCAAAGCTGTCCCAACTTCAGCAGCTTCAATGGCGTCCCTGAGATCAGCAGGACATACTCTTCCCTGTCACTGTCTCTTTGGAATGGTTTAGGTCCAAAAGGACCGGCCAGAGGCAAAAGTATCGACTACGATCTTGGAGCTCCAAGATCGCATGTCATGTTGTTGTGACGTCAGCTCCTCCTTTCCAAAACTTTGTTTCTTTTTCTTATCTCATTGGCATGCATTTGAAAACTTGGGATTGTGGAATTCTTTCTCTCCCCCAGAAAGATTTAATAAAAATGGTATTATGGGAGGGTTTTTTTCTGTAAACCTTACTAGCAAAGTTAGATGTTAGGTAAGTATTTTGTAATTGTATTATTTTTTAAAAAAGAAAATATAATAAATACATGGAAAATATTTGGTTTTATTTATTTTGTGTAATTTTTGTGTAAGTCTTAGTTTTTCCACTCCAAACATGTCTAAAATTATTTGCAGTATTAAAACTAATTATAGCAAGACTTTCCATGATGGCACACCTTTTGAATGCAGAGAAAGATATAGTAAAGAACATCAGGATCATAGGGCTCGCCTTCATTATTGCGAGCTTCACGAGTCATTAAGCACAATCCGTAATTTAATTCTGCTACAGCTGAAGATATGAGATCTTCTTGGAATCTCAATAACTGGCGCCCTGCAAATGAGAAGATAAGATCATCAAATGACCTTTAAAATCCCTATTTAAATCTCATTTTTCTTGACCGTTTAAATCAACCCACTCTGCTACAAAATCACAACCTCTTCCCTCCTTCAGTATACTTATTGATGAATAAGTAACCAATGCATATTTTAAATCTTAATATTGAATATACAGCCTGTGCTCATAAAAATTTTGTGGAAGTCATCTAGAACCCTTCCAAAATTTGCTGCTAATTGTAACGTTTAGTCTGACAGAATATAAAACTTCATGATAACATCAGTAACACTGTTAGCTATAGTTAATAATTCATTAAGTTACCAAATTTAGTTTTTGTCTTGCCCCCATCAAGTTTTGGAATATAGGCCAAGGGAGGTAATCCTTTACTTACAACCAAAACTGGGACCAGAACACCTGTCACCAAGCAATGCAGTTAAGTGAGTTGCATCCACAATTTCACCACCTTTTTTTGATGTGGTCACTAAGTGAATCACATCGTGTTAACTGAACCCAGCTTCCTCCATTGCTTGTTGAAACCCGACAGGAAGGTTGCCAATGGTGACCACGATTCCACAAAGCTGCAACTGTTGTAAATACATGTCAGTTGCCAAGCACCTGAATTTTGATCATGTGACAGTGGGGAAAATGCAATCGTTTTAAGTGGAAGGATTGGCTGTAAATTACTTTTTGCACTGCTGCCATAACTTCAACTGGTCCTAAAATAAATATTTGTAAGTCAAGGACTACCTCTATCTCATGTAAAACACCCAGTATGGCCCCCATCCCAAAATACACCCATAATATATAGTTTTTTGAAACAGCATTTAGATTTTTTTTTTAAAGTGGTAAGGCTCATTTTATAATGCAAGTCTAACAAATATAATGAAGGTTTATTATGCTACAAAATTTTTTTCACCAAAATCAATGCAATGCAATTGAGGACATGGTCAACTGGAAAGCCTAAGGAACTTACTACCAATAGGTGCAAGCCGGTTCTGTGATTCTTTTTCCATCTCTGCATTTTTAGTCTGTGCCCAGCTCTTCCATACTTCTAGTCCTTCCTCTGGCTTGAGAGACTGCGGAAGGAGAAGTTCGGGGGAAGGCTGAGGCTGTGGTTGCTGTTCTACTTCAGCTACCTGAACAGTTTGTGCCTGTGGAAGAAAGTCATTTTAGCAATTCCTGCTGGAGTTTCTTTAAAGTAAAAAAAAAAACTTCTTCACAAGTTTGGTCTCTGTTTTATATGGTTATGCTTACGAACACATTGGTAATTTCTGCAAAGAATTTCTTACTTCCACAAATGATTAGGCAGATATCACTGAGAAACTCCTATTTGCTCTATAATCAAAAAACGAAAATGCAGTAAACTTCTTTATTGCAAGAGGCATTCAAGGTATTTTCAAGTCCAACACAGAAACTGACACTTCACATAATTATGCTCCAAAGTAAAATTGATTCCCAGTTCCATTAATATAAATTTTACTTCCATTTAGGTGCCAGCTAACCCCAAAATTACTCTGGCCAGTTGGCAATATTATAAATAATATAATAATAAAAACAGTATAAAGCAAGATGACATGCAAAGAAGAGCAACGAAGATGATTAGGGGACTAGAGGCTAAAACATATGAAGACCGGTTGCTGGAATTGGGTATGTCTAATTTAATGAAAAGAAGGACTAGGAGTGACATGATAGCGGTGTTCCAATATAGAAGAGAAAGGTCAACCTATTCTCCAAAGCACCTGAAGGCAGGACAAGAAGCAATGGATGGAAACTAATCAAGGAGAGAAGCAACCTAGAACTAAAGAGAAATTTCCTGATAGAACAATTAATAAATGGAATGACTTGCCTCCAGAAGTTGTGAATGCCCCAACACTGGAAGTTTTTAAGAAGAGACTGGATAACCATTTGTCTGAAATGATATAGGGTTTCCTACTTAAGCAGGAGGCTGGACTAGAAGCAAGGCTGCTTCCAACTGTGTTATTCTGTTGCATGCACTCACTCTATGCAAAGGCATAGAAAAAAAGCAGATTCACAAGGGGCTCTATCCATCTTAACCTAAGACTTAGGAAAACAACCAAGTTTTCAAGGTCTTACAGAACCCTAACAGTGATAACAGCATAAATCACACTTGCAGGCATACTGCACAATTCATGAAGCAGAGATGTCACATAATCATACAAAGAATGCCTGTTGTTGCCAATGTTAACGGCATTTTAACCAAGTGTCTTTCAAGGGCAACCCCATACATTACTATAGTCAAGGCTACTCCAGGAAGGGATCTAACTAGTAGGTATATTAGGTAGAATTATGTGTGCAAAGGATCCCTTGGTCACAACTGCTTTTTAAAGTTTCAAACAGGAGTTGGGATTACACAAGGATTATGCATGTTTTTTTTTAATGGAGAAGCACTACTCCATCCAAGAATATGGGTGAAAAATATTTGGCTCCAGGAGGCCCTAATATTAACAGCCATTCAGTTCCGATAGGATTGTGTGGAGTTTATTACTCCCTACCCAGTAGTACTTACCTACCCTTTATTAAAACAGACGGACTCAGAAGTAACAGTACAGTAAGCACTATGGTGAAGAAACCTACTAAATCAGAAAGAATCTGAAGTATGAAAAATGCACAAAATGTAAAAGGCTATAACCCAGCAGTATGTGGGAGGCCACAAGTTCTCAACCATTATTGTAATGTAGAAACTTTTCAAATGTTAAATATTAGCAAGAAGAGCAGACAGCATTTGGAATGTGGCCTTCTAAAAGTCAGAGACATACAAACAACCAAATGGTAGTACAAAAAACTTTGAGATTATTCTGCTCAAGCCAGGAAGCTTCTCTAAATCTAAAACAAACTGTAGGTGTGTAATTTTTCTATGTGAGGACTCTATAATTTTGGTTATAGTCACTGTAGGAACATTCTGAAGGTAAACAAGGAAGTAAGTTTCCATAAATTAACACTAGCCAGAATTTGTAACTACGTTTCCTTCAACAAATTATAGTTGGCACACATATCAATGGCTTAGTGTGGTATATGTGCCTACCATGGTTGTTAAAGAAAATTTGGACAGCACCAAGTTTTCATCATGCTAAAGGAGTAATTCACCATTAGTATACATGCGTTTTATACATTCAACCTATAGTTTAGAACTAGAAAGGGTCATTTAAGCAACCAAATCCAATTCAGTGATAGGAGCAAGAATCCAAATTAAAGCTGTAATAAATGGCAGTCCAGTCTCTGAATATACTGAGTAAACAGCAGGCTACCACCTGTCTTGATAATTGATTCCATTGTCAAATTTTGCTTACTATTATAAATTTTTAGAAAGCTTCTATTTTCAAACCATTAATTTAACACCCTTTTCACGGAATAAGCTAGCAGTCTGATAGCATAGATAACTTTCATTCATGTATTCATTATTTTGGATCCTTTTTAACATTTCAACAGTGCAGCTACAAATAGCATAAACAGTAGGTACTACCCATGATAATATAGAACATGGCATAGAAAAAAGCAATGTTTCCAATGTTTATAAAAATATAAACATTGGAAACACTGCTTTTTTCTATGCCATGTTCTTCAAACAAAACCGAAGAATTAATATTGCATCCCAGCTTCTTAGTGCAGCATTTTTGTTACTTTATCATCTAAAAGAAGCATATTTTATGTCTTTACTTGACAGCAATAAAAAAACAAGAATGTTATACAAATGAAAAATTGTTTAACTTCTGCAATTATACAAAATTGGATCTAACAATCTAGATTACAAAAATCTTTGTATAGTAATAGTAACAATAAGACAGCTTATTTTACTATAGCTAATGTTTCTGCAGAATTCATTGTCAAAAAAAAAGAAGAACCAGGTAATTTATTATCTTTGGCTAACTGATTTTATGTTCTTGACATTCTCATCTTATATCAGCTTTTCCATCCAAGGAAACTAAACTGTGTGAGAACACAGCAATAACTGATTCAGAACAAAGTGTACAATCCAGATAAATTCATAAACCATACTGACTCATATCTGATAGATCATTCAAATTCCCAAAACACACTTACAATCTAAGGAGAAAACTCACCAGGAAGAAGCAAATGATGGGGTAAATGGGTTCTCTCAGCTTACTCCTTTCTTATCTTTCTTAGGTCCTTTACAGTTGGAAAACTTGAAAGACCAGGTTTAGGACAGAGAGTCATAGAGAAAATCTATCTACTATGTAACCACTAAGAGTTGACAATGACCTGATTGCACATAATCAATCAATCAATCAATCAATCAATCAATCAATCAATCAATGCTATCTAAATTGGCTGTCACTGTTAAAGCTTCTGACCCTGAATGCATTGGATATATGTATGTGGTATGAAATTGCACTTCCATCTATCTGCCCTAAATCTCTCACCATTTAGCTTCATTGGATGATCAAGCATTATAAGTGGGCAATTACACACACACACACCATCAATTTCCTTCAAATCATGAACAATGGTATATGCTTCAGAAATTTTCCCTCATTTTCCCAAGGCAAAGATTCTCAATTATTGCAACCTTTCCAATATACTCCAATTCCTTATTAATTTTGATGTTATTTCCTTCCTGCAGTATTCCAAGCATGGCTGCACTAACAATTTGAACAAAAGCATTTCAATAATTATATTCCCATTGACATTCCTGGAGATAAAAATATATTTAAAAGCACAGAATATAAGTATTCAGAACACAGTAAGTAGAGTGTCTTTCTTTTAAAACTGTTATCTTTTACAGAGATGACAATCCTGCCCATATTCAATTATTCAACCCTACAGAGGCTTGCCTCATAAAGATAGCTTACTTACAGAGCAAGTAACTTGCAATTGTTGCTGCTGCTGTTGCTGCTGCTGCTGCTGCTGCTGTGCCTGCTCTTGTGACGTGGACTGCTGCTGCTGTGGGTCCCATATATGAACCGTCTGTGCTGTATTCTGGTAGGTCCCTGCCACTGCTTGCACTGCCACTGGAATGTGGATATTGCCATTCATAAACTGTGCTGGGAAAAGGGAATTGGCAAGAGTTTGCACTACTTCCTCATGAGAGTTTTTCACTACCGAGGCACCTCCCACCATCTTATCCTTGTCATCTTCTAGCTTCACGGTGGCCAAAGTTGTTGGGGAGCCACTAACATGGACGGCATTGTAGGCCTCCTGAGGAATGGCAATATGGGTAATGTTTTGCTGCTGTAGGTCACCGCGTGGTTGGGCAGAATAAACAGGGATTGTCCAAGTCTCCCCAGTGGGACTAGTTATGGTCCCGGTGGCACTGTACAGGTGGGCACTATCCACCGTTAACAAGTCCGGCCTTAAGGACACATAACTCTGCTGCTGGCCCTGGGGGATGGTCAGAACTGTAGCCACCGGTTGCCCTGAAATAGCATAGGACACAGTAATAGGCATATCCACTTTGCGTTTCTTTACTGGCTGAAGGACGCTGGCGGTGCTGATCCTTCGTTCGCCTTCCCGTGGTGAGCCCTGCTGAGATGGAGGAGGGGAAAGTGCCCCAACTGTCTGGATTTGGATTTGCTGTCCTCCAGCAATTGCCTGCCCTGCCACGAGCTGGGCCTGGATCTGCTGATGCTGTATGTGCTCCTCCTGTATTTCTGCAGCCTGGATTTGCTGAGCAGTCTGCACATGCTGCACCTGGATCTGAGCCGCCTGCAACTGAGAAGGGCTGGGGCTCTGAAGGGCCTGACCCTGTATTGTCTGGGATGCTTGCTGCTGTGTTTGGCCTTGGATCTGCACCTGGACTTGTATTGGCTGCTCTGAAGCTTGGTGAACAGTGAGCTGAGGAGAGAGCTGCTGGGTGGACACCGGCTGAGGGGACTGCTGAACCTGAACTTGCACCTGCAAAAACAACACATGAGCAGTTAGTGTATCAACTCCAAAATCCCTGAAACATTTTGAGGGTCAGAAGCATATCAAGTTAAATAAATGAATAAACGAGGATTAGGACTTAAATATAATAGGCATCAAATCAGCTGAGCAACTACATGACAGTATCCATAAAGAAAAAAAAATAGTTAATACTTCTTGGTAGAATCACAAGCAAAAAAAAAAAAGTATTACAAGTCTACCACCAGCTGCTGCATGAATGATGGGCCAGCCACAGTGGTGGTTTCCAGATCCCGTTGCAACCAGTACGCTGCAACGGGGCCGGGCATCCCCCACATGTACGTGTGTATGCGCACCCACTGCCCATGACGTTCCAGCTGTTCAGCGGAGTGTCATGCAGGCGCCGTACGTTTTGTGCACATGCGCAAATGGCCCGGTTGGGTCAAATACAGGTAAGGAGGGCGGGTGGGCCTTCCAGAGCACCATAAAACAACGGTACCTGGTGCTCCCAGCAGGCACCGGTACGCCCGTACTGAGGCATACGGGCCGTAACCCACCACTGGCCAGTCAGTGTGTGCAACTTACATGAGCAGTGGACTGGCATGCATGCTCGTGAATGCCTGCAAGCCCACAGCTTGTGCGAGTTGTGTGCGTGTGCACATGCCAGCCACTCACATGGCCCAATTCCAAGTCCGCCTCGGCCGGGCAATGGGCTGCAGCAGCCCAGGGGTTGAGGACCCCTGATCTATGGCCACTGACAACAAAAGCCAGTTGTCAACTATCAACCTATATGGACCGTCCTTATATCCAGTTTGCCACTGCCTCCAAATATAATCTTTACTACTTTTCTTTGTACTGTATTATACAGTATTGTACAGGGAAAAAACATATATTACTATTATAAATGCTACACAGAAGCCACTTTTCTGGTAATTAAGCAGTATACAAACAAGGCAGCACAACTAAAATCAGAATTCTCTGTAGTATTGTAAGAATACATGCAGTGCTATGCCTAGGTATTGTTGGTTTTAAGTAAATGTCAAGGGCACCTACATATTCTGTGATTTCTATTTCTATTGCAAATGCCCTTTGCGATTTCTATTGTAAATGGCCTTTGAAGCAAATTAAATGAAAGAAGTTTTAACACTACTTGGGCAGAACAACATATTTTCTAATTACAATTCTTATCACTAGCAAACAGAATATTGTCCAACTTATTCGTATGTTTTACACACAATGGAATCTTACAATTTAAAAACCATCAGAGGTTAGATCACAAAATGTTGCCTTATGTTTCTGTACTTCTCTTTCTCTCTGAAGAACTGGGGAAGCATCTTGGATGAGAAGTGAAATCTTAAGGAAAAACCCAAGAAAATCCAGTTGCTTTTTGAAAAGCATCTTTGGGACAATCATGACTTGGATGGCTGAGAATCTTCATAGACATGCAATGTAAACATTACCTGGACTTGTTGGGGTTGTTGCACTTGTATTTGTTGCTCTTGTTGAGCTTGTTGCTGGACACTAGTTGTAACAGGGCAGGCAAGTTCAAGCAAAGATCCAGCCACTTCCGTGCTATCTGTATAAATGCAGTTGCCTCCTTGCTGATATACCATGGTTGTGGTAGCAGCAGTCTGCTGAAATTCCTGTAGGGCTTCAGGGCCCTTGGAGGCAAGGGAGTCCAGGAATTCCTTCATCCTATGTTGGGGGATTGTTCGTGCTTTCACACGGATGTATTCTTCAAAGGAAATTGTGTTCTCCAAAGAATTATTCATATTGCAAAGCCCTCAGGGTTCCTTAGAAGAAAAAGGCAATAATTTATTAATTCTGAGTTTAAACTCTAGACCACTGGCTTCATATCTGTCGTCTTTATAAACCAGTTAAATCTTTCTTCAAATCAGTCCCATACAGCTATTCACTATTAGCTATCAAGAAACCTATTGAAATAATTATGCATAATATATGAAGTTAACCGTAACCTGAAATCTGTCATCACTATATTGCTTCTTTTCAAAACTGCATGAATAAAACTAAGTCAAATCAGGCAATTTTAAAAACTGCAACTATTTGAGGTGGTCTCTTTAAAACTTCAAAAAAGCTGCACAAGTAATTAACTAATTTTAATAACTATAGCAAAATAGCACCTCAGAGTTAAATGCCTTGGAAAACAATGGTAAACGGCTGTAAAAGGAACTTGCTACATTTCTTTCATACTTTAATTATTCCAAATTCAAAGAGATAAATGTTCTTGACTGTCAATGCAATTCTGATTCAGAAAACAGAAAAAGTGTAAAACATTACTTAAATCAAGGGATTTTATTTATGGGAATTTCTAGGAGTGAGTCATTGACTTTTATTTATTATTCAAATGTATATATCGCCCATCACACTAAATGATTGAGGGATTTACAAATAAAAAAATTCATACAAAAGTAGACAGTTAAACAGACAAACTTAAAAAGATGAAGCAAACACAGCCAACCAAACTGCATTGCAATGGTTACTGGTGTGTTTTGACGTGCAGTTCAAGGTGCTGGTGGTTACTACAAGCCCAATATGGCTCTGGACTGGGATCCCCTTTCCCAAGAGTCTCTACCTGTCCAACTAGCCAAAGAGAATGGGCGTGCTGCAGATCCCATCAGCCAAAGAATGTTGGCTGATGAGGATCAGAAGGCGAGTGGGCCTGTTCTATAGAACATCCTCCCTTTGGAGATCAGAATGGCCCCAACCCTGTTAGCCTTTCGTAAGGTCCTAAATATCTGGCTATGTATCCAACCCTGGCCTGGGCATCGATTGTGTCAAAGGCTCCATTTCGGGTCTATATTATTAACTGGCCAAATATCTTGCTCTTGTGTGCACTGAACTGGATGTTTTTTTTAAATGTTTTCGTTGGTTTTATTCTTTTTGTTTTAAATGTTTTAATCATATTTTCTGAATTGTAAACCACACAGAGTCATTGACTGAGATGGGTCGCCATAGAAATTGAACACATAAATAAATAAACCACCCCCAGGGTCCCACCCACACCACCCACTGGATCTCCAGGCTAGTTGACAGAGTCAGAAGACCCCGAGAAGAGTGAGAGTTTGCCTCACTCTAGGGGACAAGACTAACCATACATACATATTAGCGACACAATTAAAAAAGTTTGAGAACCATTTATATGACTTCTGTGCAATAATTCATTTTTCTGATAATTAAGCTTCTATTAAAATACATATGAACACACCATTTAATCCTTTGAAAGAGCAGGAAAGGGAGCACCCAGAAAAGCTCATTTAATGGATGAGTAGGACTTCACTGTTCTATCTACTTTCATCTTCCTCATTAGGACTAGTAGAACTGTAGAAAGTTAAATTAAGCAAATTAATTAACCTACACTGTTTAAACCATTGAATATTCTTCTATGTGGATTACATCCAGGCCTTAAAAATGCAATTACATGCAAGAAGTTGCTTGGCCACTGTCAATCAAAACAAAGTTGTAGTAAAGTTATAGTTATCTACATTTAGGCAACAAAAACGAAATGCACAGGTACAGTATAGGTGGTACCTTGCTCAACAGTAGTAACTGTGAAAGGGATCTTGGAGTCCTAGTGGACAACCATTTAAATATGAGCCAGCAGTGTGCAGCAGCTGCCAAAAAAGCCAACACAGTTCTAGGCTGCCTCAACAAGAGGGATAGAATCAAGATCACGTGAAGTGTTAATACCACTTTATAATGCCTTGGTAAGGCCACACTTGGAATACTGCATTCAGTTTTGTTTGCCACGATGTAGAAAAGATGTGGAGACTCTAGAAAGAGTGCAGAGAAGAGCAACAAAGATGATTAGGGGACTGGAGACTAAAACATATGAAGAACGGTTGCAGGAACCGTGTATGTTTAGTAGTTTAATGGAAAGAAGGACTAGGGGAGACATGACAGCAGTGTTCCAATATCTCAGGGGTTGCCACAAAGAAGAGGGAGTCAAACTATTTTCCAAAGCACCTGAGGGTAGAACAAGAAGCAATGGGTGGAAACTAATTAAGGAGAGAAGCAACTTAGAACTGAGGATAAACTTCCTGACAGTTAGAACAATTAATCAGTGGAACAGCTTGCCTCCAGAAGTTGTGAATGCCCTAACACTGGAAGTCTTTAAGAAGATGCTGGATAGCTATTTGTCTGAAATGGTATAGGGTTTCCTGCCTAGGCAGGGGGTTGGACTAGAAGACCTCCAAGGTCCCTTCCAACTCTGCTATTGTATTGTATTGTATTAAATATAGCCTTTTCTGAAAATTCTAATGAAGGTGAATGCATGCATTCTGTGAATGCATGTTCACAGAAGTTTCTTCTGTGACTTTGACAATAATCAGGTAATAAAAAGGATAGAAAGGTTACAACCATTAGTGTGCAGAAGTGATCATGAAACACGTACACATACAAATCAGGATCTAACCCATTACATTAAATTTAGTAATCTGCTATTACAGCCTACTCCTAGTATATATATATGAACAATCTACTACAATACTTAACAGTTTGATTTGTTTCTGATACCATTTTAATGTATCGAGGCATTACTGAATATTGTTATATCTCATATGTAGAGAAAATGTGAGTCACATTAACCACAGTTTAACCTTTTAAATAATGCCAACCTTTTCATTTAGATTTGTATCAGGAATATTAAGGGAATCAATGAATCATCAGATTAAAATATTACTTTATAGGTAACTCATATATGATTCACTCTATAAAGCAGTAAATCAAATACCAGTTCTATATTTCAGCTGCACGTATTAAAATTAAAATGTTTAATTAAAAAAAAAAACTTCAAATGACAGTTTCAGTTGATAAAGCTTTCTCTTGCAAGACAAAACTAATGATTTTATTCCCCTAGCTGCTGACCCAGTAAGCACAATTTCCCAAGAGGAATGAAGATTAAGTGTACCATCTACACTTTTGCTTAGAAAAAAATAGTGTGTCAAAGGGAAGAGTTGGCAACCCTAACTAAAAACCAACCAACCAATAGTTTTTAAAATATATTTTGACAAATGTATGATGATTCCTCCAAATAAAAATATATTTAAGTTTAGAAGAAAGCTATAATATTTTGAATTGGAATATTTATGAATATGAATAGTTAATGTATGCCGTCCAAAGTTACTTTTTTGTGAACTAAAAAGGTAAAAGTTCCCCTTGCACCTATGTGCTAGTCAACTCTAGGGGGTGGTGCTCATCTCCATTTCAAAGCCGAAGAGCCAGCGCTGTCCGAAGACGTCTCCGTGGTCATGTGGCCGGCATGACTAAATGCCAAAGGTGCATATAACGCTGTTACCTTCCCACCAAAGGTGGTTCCTATTTTTCTACTTGCATTTTTTACATGCTTTCGAACTGATAGGTTGGCAGAAGCTGGGACAAGCTAACGGCAGCTCACTCTGTTACATGGCACTAGGGATTCGAACTGCAGAACTTCCTGATCGACAAGCTCAGCGTCTTAGCCACTGAGCCACGTGTCCCATCTTTTATGAGATAGGTGTTGGATAGGTAATAGGGGTTGGACTAGATGACCTACAAGGTCCCTTCCAAATCTGTTAATCTGTTAATTCATTTAGTCACTCTAATGTTAAAGTCAATTTTAGTTTTAAAAATCAGGAGTAAATATAGTAAATAAATATTACCAATACATATTTCAAGCATAGGTATAGTTTTGGAGAAACCTAACATTTATCCATCTTCTCTTAATATGTATGAGTTATAAGGGCCATCCCTACAAATCTATTTACTAATTATTTTAAAATTGGGTGAATTTCATGTAATAGATGAGTTTTTGGGAAAAGGAAGGTGTTTTTTTTAACTTTACTTGAACTGCAAGTTGAAGAAATAAGAAGCATACGATTATCCAAAAGAAGATTGTGAATATTTGTCAATACAAGTACTATAAAGGCTTATATACAGCCTCCAAATCATTGCCCAGGGGACTTTTAATATGCCTTACTTGTCGAATAAACAAATCACTGTGGAACTGAGAAAAAGTAGTAAGTATTGGGATAGTATTTTGTCCTTGAAAACTGTGCAACTTAGTCTTAATTCTGAAAAATGAAAAGAAATGAAGAATACACTGCAGAATTGGGAGAAAATAAAACATAGTGCTGTATTTCTAGGGAATAAACCTAATGGTTACTTCATATGTTATATGAAAACATAAGAAATCCAAATAAAATTATTGTACTAGGATCACTTATAAATAAAAACATTATCCAAGAAAATAACTTTTAACATTTCATGTGTTCCCTTTAAAATACAAAGAAAGTAAAACAAAGACAAGTCATATACAATGAAACACACACACTACATAGAAATAAACTCTTAACCTCCCTCTTCCCTCGTACAAATCTCCCCACATTGTAAGGAACCTATTTAGGCAGATTCTGAAAAACGAATCAAACCATAGCCAGAATTAAAATAGAGCTTTTTATCTCAACCAAGGAGAATAAGAACATTACTGAACTAAAATAAAAATCTAGGCTAGCATTACAATATTGCTATCTTTTTCTCCCTCCAATCAAAAATCTATAATTTAGTTAACAAAAGCATTAATAAATTATAATGCAGGTTTAAACTATCAGCTAATTTATAACAGAGATATAGAATTTTTGGACTTAACTGAATTCTAGCAATTGCAGTCAGCCTTTCTTATATTCCTCAAAAGTGCTAAGATCTGTGATTCAGGAGTATGAGGAGAGCCATCACATCTCCAATCACTAGCTTATGATCCATCATAGCAAAGAATTAGACCATATCATGTCTTGAACTATCACATAACAATATTAATTGGGAGCATTTTGACAATTTTATTATTTATTTATTTAATTTATATTGCCACCTATTTGCCCATGGCAACTCAATTTGTTTTACATTTTTTCAAGTTATCTGCTAGATAATAACTAATGTTTATGTTTATATTCCCTTCTATAATCCTGTAGAGATTTGGGGCATGGAATTATACTTATTCTTACATTAATAATAATTAACGCAATTATAATTATTCTTACATTAAGAACAGAAGATTTAAAAATAAACTACTTTGAATCAAATTATTGCAGTGCTGAAACGATAAACAAGGAGAGGAGTAGCTTAGTTAGATTAAACTGTATGATCAAGTTTTGCTAGGGCATTTTTGTAGAAACATACCCATCTGATAATTCAAGATTATCTAACCTAAGCAATTTTATCTTCTTGACATCTTCCATTGACCTTTTATCCATTAAAGCCTCCAGATAATAGAAAGTTAAGGCAGCCTATTTCACCCTATCCCAATCTGGTACCATTGTATCTAGATATATGTTACATTTCCGATACTACAGGTAGTCCTTAACCTACAACAATTGAGCCCAAAAATTATGTTGTTATGTAAGACATTTGTTAAGTGAATTTTGCCTCATTTTATGACATTTTTTGCCACAGCTGTTAGGTGAATCACTGCAGTTGTTAAGTTAGTAACCTGGTTGTTAAATGAATCTGGCTTCCCCATTGACTTTGCTAGTCAGAAGATTGCAAAAAGTGATCACATGATCCTAGGACGCTGCAATAGTCGTAAGTATGAACCAGTTGCCAAGCATCTGAATTTTGATCACATGCTCATGGGGATGCTGCAAAGATTGTAACTATGAAAAATGGTCATAAGTCATTCTTTTCAGTGCCATTATAACTTTGAATGATCATTAAATTAATTTTTGTAAGTCGAGGACTACCTGTATTGTAACTAGATAAATGTTACATTTATCAGCATTTCTAATTGTCACAGATTAAAATGAAAACCCCAACATATCTGGAGGTCTATTCAGCAGTCTCCAAACTTGGCAATTTTAAGATTTGTGGGCTTCAACTCCCAGAATTTCCCAGTCAGCATGGCTGGCTGAGGAACTAGATATATAACATTAGGGTGGGTAGAAAAAAGTAGATTAGCAAGCAGTTAAATCAGTAAATTTTAGACATTAATAAAGTCAGACACACATGAAGTATATGGGCAATATAGTCTAGCCAGACACCATACTGTACATATTTCTGATATTCATGTCCTAAACTATTTATGACTTATTTACATTATGGACAGAGTTCATTATGGTCCAGAGCTCCCAGTTCGGCTCAAATTGGGTGAACCAGCAGTAGCAGTGGGAGACTCCGCCCACCCGCCTGGTCGCACAAACACGCCCAAACCGGTAGTAAAAAAATTGGTAATCCACCACTGATTACAGAGAAGACAGAACAAAAAAAATACACCTACATATGTAATATTAAAAATACAGTTATGTTACAAAATACATTATTTAAATAGACAGAAAAGAATCTAGAGATTCTTTTCCCCAGCATGAAGTTTCTGAATGAGTAGTAAAATTTGTACTGTAATAAAATGAACTAAATATAATACATCCAAAGTCATGGTCTTTGTGAGGGAATATAGAAAAATATAATAAAATCATTCTGTAGAAATAAATGGGTCCACTCAATTTCTGGATGACTTCCCAAAGCTTGAGAAACCTATGCAATATGGTTTTACTTCAATGATAGAAAATATTATATGGCTATATAACTTTACACATTTATACACTAAATTGCAAGATTTCTGGAACTTTGAATAAGCCAACAATAACATACAATAGTACTTTCTACAGTATTGCTCTTCTAGTTAGTTACCGTACTTGGATAACTAAAACAGGTCACAGATCCATCTGAGCCAACTCCTTATCTAATTCATTTATCAAGACATTTTGTGAAACAAAGCAGAAGGCAATGTGGTACAGTGTTTGTGTACTATATAGTGCATTGTACACCAAATATATCTTACCCTCTAACCAAAGGGTTGACAGCAGTGGTGGGTTGCAAATCCCGTTCCAACCGGTAAGGCAGGCACTGTATGCACCATGCGCCTGTGCGGAAGCACAAAAGCCTTTAAACTCCGGTAAGGAGCTCAGGCAGGCAGGTGGGCCCTTCGGAGCACGGTACCAGAACGGTATCCGGTGCTGTGGGCTGGCTCCGGTACGCGCATACTGGGGTGTGCCGCCTGCAACCCACCATTGGTTGACAGGATAAAAGTCCATTAAGTTGGCACCAGTTTATAAAACTGAGCACCAACACATCTATCTCCCCTTCAAAGTTACACAAGAGGGAGCAATGCCAAAGATACAGGCCTACAGAGTGAAATCAAGCAAAAAAGCCACCCTTCAGCCAGTTCTTTCGCAGGTCTATTATTGCCCATAATAAACAAAATACGTTTAAATTATGTCCTATTTTGGAGGAGTTGCCTACCACTTTATATATCCTCTCCGGGACCGAAAGAGTTACTGAAAATACTGTAACTAGTAGGTTATAGTGAATTAAAGGAGACCATAATACAGAACTTGGAACCTGGAACAAATGGTTTTTTGGGGGGATGACAGAGATAAAAGTTAATTAGATGTTGAGAATCCCACTTGCTTATTTTAAGGCTTTCTTCCATAATACAAATTAGCTCATTGTATAACATTTAATACAGCAGTTTAAAGCTCCTGATAAATGCTATTGGTTCTTGAACAAGGCCCGGACCTCAAGGGCCCCGCCTCGCCTTCGTTTTTGCAGCCTCCAGGCCGAGGGTGGAGAGGTAAGCACGCCACAGCCAGCGCGATGACCGGCGGCAAGGAAATTTGGCTCCAGCCGGCACGACAACCTTGAGGCTCACCCCCCCTCCACCCGCCCCGTCTCTCCCCGGGGGTTCTACCCCACCAGGGCCTACCGGCCTCATCCTGGGATTCCGCCTGCTCCGGAGACAGCGCCCGGGCGGCAGAAATCGCGCCCACTCACGCGTCGGCAAATCCTCCGCCGCGGCTTCCCCCGGCGCGTTTACAGGCGGCGAGAAGGAGCCCTCCTCCCTTCCCACCTCAGGTGCCAGTGGGCGGGGGCGCGAAGGAAGGCTTGGGGAACGCAAGGCGGGGCCCTGCCCGGGGAAACGGCGCAGGCCTCGAGTGGATCCCGCCCTGTCAGCCGCCAATCTCTCCAACGCGTGCACGCGCTGGCGGCGGCGCTACACAACAGCCAGGGCCGGTGTCGCGGGAGCGCGCTCCCGTGCCCGCTCTTGCTCCCCTCCCCCTCCACTTCTATGCCGCTACCGCCACCTCCTCCCGTCGCCGTCCTCCCCCCCCCCCCCACATACACACACATACACACTTCACCAAACCAAACGTTGCGCCTCCCTCCGGAATACCGCGCTTCACGTTCCCGTTTAAAGGCGGCTCGGCATCCCCACAACTGAGTTCAGCTCCGCCTCACCCCGGCCCCTCTGCCGCCTCGCGCCGTCACCACCTCAGGCCCCGCGTCTTTTCCCCCCTCACAGATCCCTGGGCGCCATCTTACATTCAACCCGCCGCAACCAATCGGCGGCCGGCTTGAAGCTCGCGACAGCACCGCCTCCAAGCCGCGCGAGACCTACAGACCGAGCCACGCCCCTTGCCTTAAAGTGGACGAGCGCCTGCGGTGGGAGGAGGAGGGGGGCGGGTTTGCGGGACGCGCAACGAGGAGAGGTGGGAGTAAGTTTAAAGGACAAAAAGGTTTTGCGGGAAGCTGATTGTAGCCCCTCTGTCATTAAGGCTTATTGGTTCCTCTCGTTTCCTCCTCTCTCCTCGTAAGTCCTAGATTTGCGAGTATTTTACTTCTCGATGTGGTCATTCTATTCTGCCCTAGATAGGTGTCCTTTTCGTGATTACTCCATGTATTACAACATTTTCTCGTATGCATTGTGAACACTCCTAAAAATAAAATACTACCTCTCGCACAAAAAAATCCACCTGTAGTATAAGTGGCCCTGGGGTTTTTCGCTTTTTCCAGTCCGTGTAACATCAAATTGTAATACTAAGAATTTTGCAGAAAGTTTCTACAAAACACTTTCTCAAATACCCACTTGCCACCATGGAAGTTAATAATAAAAATTCTATAACGTGTTTAAAGTCGAGTGATTGGAAGAATCATAGAAAGAATTTCTCCCCTCTGGAGGGGCTAAACACTCTACACTGCCTATTACAATTTAATAGTGGAATTAGATTTCTTATGAAAGAGCACTTGGCCTCAGCATCCTGTTCCAGCAACCTACAATTTCTGGAGTTAAGTTCTAACACCTCTACTAAAGGCTCATATGTTTTATCTGTGTCATACTCAATATTTCGAATATTTCTATTGATTTGCCATCCAAGAAAAGCTCCACATTTGTAATCTATGAGCAAGATACTATATGCATATTAATATTGGTAATGTAATTGCAGAGCAGAGTGATGCCTTTAAGATGAATTACAATTTGGGAGTGAAGGAAATAGTAAGGAATTAAAGCCTGCTGTTTCCTCTCTGGCAAATTACCTTCCAATCAGCAATTTTCACTGAAGTTGTGTCTGTTCTGAAGCATTATACTGAAGGTAATGGATTTCAGCAGCACTAAGAAAATAATCTACAGGAGTTCAAAGAGAAGTTCTGTTTAGGAAAATTTACACAGTCAAAAGTTCTTATCCCCCCCCCCCTTTATAGTGCTAAAATCTGATAACTCAAAGATTTGTGGTTGTTTCAGACATAATTGATGTGATACCTTCGTTGTGATTATAATGTGGGAACCTACATTTACAGAGGTAACCATCAGGCCTATCCCCATTTATCAAAAAAAAAGTAAGCCAGAATAAATGGACATCATTGATGGGATAAAACTCACTGGGAGTAGAGAGGGAGCAAAAACTTTCTAGTAGGCAAAAAATGAACAGCCTTGTCAAAAGATTTAGAAATATAGTTCTCATGTTTGAGAAACATTCCATTAGGTAATTACTAATTGGAGCAACATATATAGAGGCATCTGTAGAAGGGCTATCTCACTAGGCCACATTGTAACTGACTCAGAAATGAAAGGATACCTGTACCAAAAAAGGAAAACTTTATTTTACAGTCTTTGGGGAGCCTTTATAATGCTACATTTCTCCTAAGTGAATGTTTAACACAACCTGTCCTCAGGCTCAACAGAATATATCAATTAATAGGTTAAAAGAGTGCGTGTTCAGCTTTATTTACATACAATTTAAAATGTTCCTCCCTTTTCCCAATATTATTAGCAATTACAGGAAGCCTGGTTGCTCATTTGAAATGCATGCTAATTAAAAAAAACATCCAGATGTAGGATGCAGCTCATGTTAAATACAAAATACAATTTACAAAACATCTGGAAAGTGGGTAGGTAGGATTACAGTCTTGCCATAGTACCATTTCTAATTGCCTTAATATGGGAATGGGGAAATTTGCAAGGTAGCAAAATAAATTCTACATCACAAAGGAGAAATTAGCACAGAATTTCTAAGCATTTCTTCTCCCTTTTTTCTTGCAGAGAAAAACTTCCCCCTCAGCAAACTTACCTCAGGGAATCTCCCATGTGAGCCTAATTGAGCCATTTGTGCTATTAAATTGTAACATTTTTTTAATCTCAGAAATTTGGGCAGCAGTAAGGGCATTGTAGAGAGCTTTGAACCAACTGTAGAAAACCAAATCATTAGTAATCCCCAAAAGACTCAAGCTGTCAAATGCAGGAACGCAACCTTATTAAGAAGTACATATATTCCATATCCCAAAAGCTGCAGTTCAGATACATAATTCCACTGCAGCTGTCTTTCTAGAAACATCTTCCTTAAGCAAAATCCAGTGATTGACCACAGAAAAGACATCTGATACCAGCACTGAGAAATTAATAAGCCTAAGCAAAGGTTGGCCTTTCCATTTAAAAACAAAAATTGTTTAGCCAGAGAATGCAAACTCCCTTTTTTGGGGGGATTAATTTATTAGCCTATTGGGCAGAACATTAAAGGGAGATGGATAATAAGGTATTTTGGAGGGATGGCATATACTCAAAATTACTTTTCATGCATGCTGCCTTCTACATTCAGCTCTTTCCCCGACTTTGCTATGAATATCCTATCAGTGCTGTTAGAAGACACAATAAAGAATTTGCATACTGCAGATTCTACTCTTAAAGACAAAGTGGTAAAAAAGAAGAGTAGGTACCTGCTCTGCAGCACACATTCAAAAACTGTGGGAGAAGATGATGCTGGCACAGGCTGATATCTCTGGCAGGAATTGTTTCAGTATCCTGGCCCACCAGATTTCTTCAGGACAAAAGCGGAGGTATGCCAGCTATACATTTTGCCCCCTGGCAGCAGATGTTCATTGTATACAACAAGAGCATTCCTGCTAGTGAGGAAAACCCCTTCAAGGAAGGGGTCCCTCGTCTCTTGCCCCCAAGAGACCAGCCTAGCTAAAGGCAATACCAGGCTGCTTTAAAATCCCCATGTGCTCGCTAACAACCTCCCACTTCACAGCACCAACAACTGCTCCTTAAGGTGGCCCATGATGCCATCCTTAACAGGTGATGCTTCACAGGTCGCACCACTCAAAGACTCTGCTTCAGTCCTCTGCCCACAGCACCACCGGAGCCTGAGTGAGATTTTGCGAGAGATGCGGAGTCTACTTTGGCTAGTAGCTTCGGTGGTGCCAAGACAGCCCGGCCCTTTCAGCCCGCTGGCTAAGCAACCCTGTCCAGTCCACCTTAAATAGGGCCCAGAGTTACTAACTTTCCGTCTAGACTTTGGTGTTTGTACACAGCAGAAAATGTGCAAGGCGTTAAAGGTGCAGTGACCCGGGCTGGAGCATTCCTGGGAGAAGAGGAGGAGGGCGGGCGAGAGGAGCGCGAACGAGCAAAAGAACCAGTTCAACTCTGGGCCCCGCCGCTTCGCGAAAGGGTAAAGGTTAGCGGCGGAAGGACAGGTCCTGGCGGCGATCCAGCTTGGGAGAACAGCCGCTGAAGACGTGCAGATGAGCCGCCGGGTGTTGTCGCTCATTTCCCTTACCGCTTCCACCCTTCTCTGTCGGAGAAAAAAGGTCACTCCGCGTTTCTCCCAGGGGGAGCCGCGCCACCTGATCGCTTCTGCGTGCATACACAAAAGGAAGCAGCAAGGAGAGCGAAATTTGGGGCACTCGCGCATCGATTATGCCTGTCTGAGGCATTCCTACGAGTAGGATCTAGGCCTACTATTGTTGCTTGTGCATTTGATCGCTGGTTAGAGGTGCTTTTGTTTCGTCCACACGACTTACACCGCCGCCTTCCTTACTTCCCACCGTCCTCGTTTCATTAGCTTGGGCAGGTTTCCCGATCTGCTTGGCCCCTTGGGGGATCCTTGGCTTTGTTTATAAGATGTACACACACCGCAGCAGTCGTCTTTTTGTCTCTCGGTAGTAGCTATGGTATATGAGAAGTCCCCTCCCCCCCATATTTTTTTACACTAGAGGAAACGGCCAGGTTTGTCGGTTGTGGGTTTGTTTGTTTTTTAACAACTTATTTAACAACTTAGTGTTAATACCACTTTATAATGCCTTGATAAGGCCACACTTGGAATACTGCATTCAGTTCTGGTCGCCACAATGTAAAAAAGATGTGGAGACTCTAGAAAGAGTGCAGAGAAGAGCAACAAAGATGATTAGGGGACTGGAGACTAAAACAGAACGGTTGCAGGAACTGGGTATGTCTAGCTTAAGAGAAAGAAGGACTAGGGGAGACATGATAGCAGTGTTCCAATATCTCAGGGGTTGCCACAAAGAAGAGGGAGTCAAACTATTCTCCAAGGCACCTGAGGGTAGAACAAGAAGCAATGGGTGGAAACTAATCAAGGAGAGAAGCAACTTAGAACTGAGGAGAAACTTCCTGACAGTTAGAACAATTAATCAGTGAACAGCTTGCCACCAGAAGTTGTGAATGCCCCAACACTGGAAGTCTTTAAGAAGATGCTGGATAGCCATCTGTCTGAAACAGTATAGGGTTTCCTGCCTAGGCAGGGGGTTGGACTAGAAGACCTCCAAGGTCCCTTCCAACTCTACTATTGTATTGTATTGTATTTTATTGAGGTAACGAACAGGCAGCATTGTCAATGATCTTTTGTTAAGAGCCAGGAAGAGCGGGGTGCAATTGCTCTGGTCCTCCCAGATGCTTTGATGGTTTCATCACTGATTGGGGTATCCTTTTGATTTGGCTGTAGGGCAGGGGCTGACCTGAAACCGTCAGAGCCATTTGGACCTGTTTTCCACAGAAAACATTGGGAGCCACTGTTCTCACGCCTGTTTCCCCAGTGCCCACAAAGCTAGCCTATGTATTTGAATTAAAGGTTCTGTTTTCTTCTGAAACTTTCCTTGGATTTATCCATGGTTGGCTCGCTGGGGGTCGAAAATAAATTGCGTGATGGCGGGTGTCGCACATTGGCGGTTCTGACACATATTTTGAGCAACAGGGAGCCGCAGCAGAAGGATGAAAGGTTGTTGACACTGTAAGGGTATAGAGGTGGGGTGGACAAGTACTGTTGTGGTAGTTCTCCTTTCTGGGCAGATGGTTCAGATCAATGTTTACAGGAGGGGAGAGGTCCAACTGAGAACCCCTGGGGGGGTGTCTGATAGCATCACTCCTCTTTAATGTCTATTTGAGGCCATGAGGCTATTGGGAAGGCTATCCATTAGTTTGGGGATAGGTATCAGTAAGCTGATAATACAGGTAGATCTTGAATTATGACAATTGAGCTCAAAATCAAGAGTTAAGTGAGCCATGCCCCATTTTATGATCCTTTCCCACTGTTGTTAAGCAAATCTCTAGTTATTAACCGGATCATGTAGTTGTTAAGTGAATCTGACTCTTCCCCACATACCCCCATTGACTCTGCTTCCCAGAAGCTCCCAAGGAAGGTTCCAAATGACAATCCTGGGAGCTCAGGACATTGCAACCATTGTAAATTCATGTCGGTTGCCAAGCACCCAAAGTTTGATCATGTGACTCTGAGGATGCCGCAACAATCCTAAATGTGAACTACAGAAATTCTGACTTATTGGAATCCCTTCATTGTATCAAGTGCTCTTTTGGGGGGGCATAACATTGTAGTCGCACAAGAGATGTCAATTTAATTAGAAGAACAGATACTGGTAGAACTGAGGAGAAACTTCCTGACAATTAGAACAATCAATCAGTGGAACAGCTTGCCTCCAGAAGTTGTGAATGCCCCAACACTGGAAGTCTTTAAGAAGATGTTGGATAACCATTTGTCTGAAACCGTATAGGGTTTCCTGCCTAGGCAGGGGGTTGGACTAGAAGACCTCCAAGGTCCCTTCCAACTCTGCTATTGTATTGTATTGTATAGTCCTTATGACTACAACTGAGCTCAAAATTTCTGTTGTTAACTAAGTTAAGTTTGCCCTATTTTACGATCTTGCCTCAGTTGTTAAGTTGGTAACCCGGTTTTAAGTGAATTTGGCTTCCCTAGAAGGAGAAGCAACCTAGAACTAAGGATAAATTTCCTGACAGAACAATTAATCAGTGGAACAAGTTGCCTCCAGAAGTTGTGGGTGTTCCAACACTGAAAGCTTTTAAGAAGAGTTTGGACAACCATTTATCTGAAATGGTATAGGGTTCCTGCCTGAGCAGGGGGTTGGACTAGAGGATCTCCAAGGTCCCCTTCAACTCTGTTATTCTGTTCTTTTCTTTTCTATTCTATATTAAAAACTTTAAGAAGACATTGAAGAAAGAAATGGATGAATGGGTGCTGTTGTCCATTGCTGTTTCTAAAGATCCTTTTAAAATGTGGAATTTCCCCTCTACATTTTAATGATATAATTTCCAACATTGCCAGTTTCTAATTCTTGAATTTAAGTAGTTGGTCCTGTATGGTGAGAAAGTGGACAGAGAGAGAAGATAAAGAGTATCGAAAGAAAGAGAATAATATATCACATCATACTATATGAGAACTATTTTTAATAAAAACATGTAAAAATAGATTATTAGAAAATGTGAGAATGGGCTTAATCAAACTCAGTGTTAAAACTGGCTGGCGGCTTTGCAAGAGGTGAATGGTTTCCTCCTTACCTGAAGGTAAGAACAAACTCCTTTTTGCCAGACCCCTGTATAGTATAAATGCTCTTTTTTATATATTTCTGCCATGGGAAAGTTGAACATGCAAAGGAGAACTTCAAAGGCTGTCGGAATGATCTTGACTGCGATCCCATTGCACCCACAATCTCCCATCCCATCATCATCAACACAGAATTTCTCCAAGCTCATTTTTATTATGATGATTATTGGTGCAATCGATTGTGTATTCAGGGTGTGCATTAAGGCAACAGTAGCATCATAGTAGAAAAATTGGCCTTGGGCTGTATGCCGCCCCCACTCTCCCTCCAGAGAAAGAGGGAGAAATGACATCCAAGCAATTTTGTCTATGTTGAGAAATTGTTAGGGAAACGCCATCATGCTTTCCCTGGATCCTCTTTCAAAGTCACTGTCCGATTGAACACCAGCTGTAGAAGAAACAAGAAGCCATCAGTATCCTCTCCTCCATCTTCATGTCCATTTTAGAGAATGACCCTTCGTTTCTGTTCCTAAAACTTTGTAAATGGGGGGGGGGGGTCAGCAACCTACAGCCCATGGGCCAAAATTGGCCTATAATCCATATCAATCTGCCCTGTGGTCCCAAAAAGAAATGTACTGTAATAACCTGGCCCACAAGAATGAGGGAGAGATGGCTTCACTGGCTGCCTCAGTGTGGGTGGAACAAGAGCTCTGCCTGGTACTGGTGGGAGCGAGCCATTAGGCCCAGGCAAAAATGATAGTGGCAGCACAGTTTAAAACTGTAGAAATGATAGTAGATTTTAGGAGCAGCCCTCCTGCACTACCACCACTCACAATACTAGACAACACAGTAGCAACAGTAGAGACCTTCAAGTTTCTAGGTTCTGTCATATCTCAAGACTTAAAATGGACACCTAACATTAAAAACGTCATCAAAAAAGCACAACAAAGAATGTTCTTCCTGTGCCAACTCAGAAAGCTCAGGCTGCTCAAGGGGCTGCTGATTCTGTTCTACAGAGGAATTATTGAGTCTGACATCATCTGCACCTCTATAACTGTCTGGTTTGGTTCTGCAACCAATCAAGACAGACACAGACTTCAGAGGATAATCAGAACTGCAGAAAAAACAATTGCTACCAATCTGCCTTCCTTTGAGGACCTGTATATTGCACAAGCCACAAAGAGGGGTGTGAAAATATCTACAGACCCCATGCATCCTGGACGTAAACAGTTTAAACTTCTACCCTCAAAATGATGCTACAGGGCACTGCCCTGCCCTGTGTCTAGTTGTTCTAACTAGACAGAAAGACAGTCCCCCCCATGCCATCACTTTGCTAAACAACTAATTCCCACAACATTGTCAAACTATCTAAAAAGTCAGTATTACCATCATTATTCTCATCTTCTCTATTACCTATCTCCTTATGTTCTTAGGACTATAACTGTTGCTTTTCACTATTGTATGCACACTGAGAGCTTACGCATCGGAAAGAAATTCCTTGTGTGTCTAATCACCCTTGGCCAATAAAGAATTCCAGTTCTAATTCTGGTTCTAGTTTCTGGCTTCTACACAGCCAGAAGTTGCTTTATCAGAAAAGTCTCCTCCAGCTCTTGCAACTTTGTGGAACCTACCTTTGCATTTGTGCTGTCAGGATCTAGTGAAAAGTACCCTAGCCGCTCAAATTGGAATTTGGTGAACGGCTTGGCTCCATATACAGATCGATCCACCAGAGCCTCTTCAATCACATGAAGGGAGTCCTGGAGTGGAAGGAAAAAGGAAGACAACGCTGAAGTTAAAATAACTTCTTTTTCTTCACTGGCAGATTTGCTTAATGCTCCTCATCCCAACAAGTTAAAATCCCCAACTTCTTCAAAGCCTTAACTCTTCATATCAAGATTCTGGCATGTCTTCACTAGTATTGGTGTGTCTGACTTCTCAAGAAATACACTTTAAATTAAAGACGGGCGTAGGAGCAATCAGACTCATTTTGATTAGCACACTCCAATTCATAAATATTTCCAAACTCTACGGTATATTCCTAGAATGGTTGCTGGCACTCAGTAAGATTCGAATTGAATTTTTCTTCTCTTCTGATTGGAGCCTGCATTCTTTGGAATTTTCTTGAGTGTTATTTTTTTAAAATCAACTCTTTTCGTCTCTACTTTTATACTTGAATCTCCTTTATTACAAACATAGACTCCCTTGTTTTTCAATTGTTGCAATGTTTACAAACAATGTTTGACAAAAATCATACTTCCTTACTATCTTCTTCACACTGAGGAAAAGCAATCTAGCTTTAATTTAAGTCTGCCCATTCTAGCCCTAGGTGTTAACAATTGTTCTTGGCCCAGAACTCACAGGATTGATGTCACTCAGGAACCCTCCTGGCACTTCTGTGGAGTCTTCTGGATTCTTATGCAGGAACCTGTCAGTCAAAAAGTTAGATCACTATTAGTATGGAATTAGGAAAAGAGAGCCAATTTAATGGTGAAGGCATTAGGCTAGAAACCAAGATGCAGTGAGTTCGCTTTAGCCATGAAAGCCAACGGGGTGACTTTGGGCTAGTCACTCTTTCTCAGTCCAACCCATCTCACAGGGTGGTGGTTGTGGAGAAAATAGGAGGAGGAATGTGTGTTGGATATGTTCACCCATCTTATTTGTAAAAATAATAAAGGCAATATACAAATAAATAAAAATAAAACTATTTTTTTTAAAAAAGAAGAGACTTCTAAGCGACTACTACTTGCATGTGACAATCCTAAGCTTCTGGAGAACAACTGGGAAATATATGTAGTTAATTTGGGAAAGAGAAAGACCCAAATTCAGACAGAAAAGTTGGCTGCTGTGTCATTAGAATCTTCAAGGGCAAAATTCAGATAGACTTTGCACACCATAAGGAAGAGGCTAACATGATGCCCCCCCCCCCCCACACACACACAATAAGAACAATTTAACAATCCTCTACTGTAATACTCACAGTTGCTCATACTGGCGAACCTCACACACAAGAGGATCTGACACCCAGTGGATAAAGGCCTTGGGCTTCTCTGCAGCTTCTGACTTCGTGCAAGTCACTTCTACCTCTTTGACCTGTCCACTGGTATCCTGGGCATAAACATGGAAGTTGCGATATTCTTATTTTCATCTGGGGCTTCACAATCTCTCTCTTCCCCTATGCCAGGTGTGTGTATGTGTGTGGGAGAAACAATGTCCCTTTTATGACTTGTGGACTTCAACTCCCAGAATTCCCTGGCTCAGGAATTCTGGGAGTTGAAGTCCACAAGTCAAGAAGGGGTCATCATTCCCTACCTCTGCCCTATGCTTTTGCTACATTCAGCTCTGCCTGTTTTTACTCTGATGCAGAAGTTACATTTCTTGACTTTATTCAGCCATTTATGTATCGTTCGGCGTTCTCCTTGTTACCAGCCTAAGGCCTGAATTCACATTTATGACTTGTCACGTGACCAACCTGATTTGATAAGCTTTTTTGTGGCAGTCATTACACCTATCACCATGGTTGTTAACTTGTGGTCATTAAGTGAACACCAAGGTCGTTAAGCGAATTAATTATTCATTATGAGGTGTTTTGCCAAAAACTGGAAGTAAATGCTGGTTTTCAGCAAAAACATTGTAAATTGGGATCATGTAATAGCAGGACGTTGCGAATGGCGGTAAATGCAGGCTGGTTATTCAGCAGCTAAAATGTAGTCATATGACCATGAGGGTGGGGATGGGGAAAAGGTCATAATTACCTTTGGGAGAGGGGAGGTCTATCATTACTTTGAACAGTCATTAAACGATTGGTCATAAGTCAAGAATTACCTGTAAAAAGCATCTAAGCATCCAGAAACCCATACATTAGGCCAGTGTTTTTCAACCTTGGCAACTTGAAGATGTCTGGACTTCAACTCCCAGAATTCCCCAGCGAGCGAATGCTGGCTGGGGAATTCTTGGAGTTGAAGTCCAGACATCTTCAAGTTGCCAAGGTTGAAAAACACTGCATTAGGCAACCAGGATTAGTTTATGTCATTCACATGGATATAAGCTGCAGTGGGGCAGTGGTTAGAGTGCAGTACTGCAGGCTACTTCTGCTGATCACTGGCTGCCAGCAGTTTGGCAGTTCAAATCTCACCAGGCTCCAGGTTGACTCATCCTTCCATCCTTCCAAAGTGGGTAAAATGAGGACCCAGATTGTTGGGGGCAATAGGCTGACTCTATAAACCACTTAGAGAGGGCTGTAAAAGCACTGTGAAGTCTAATAATTAGACTGTGAAGTCTAATAATTCTTGACTTATGACCAATCGTTTAATGACTGTTCAAAGTAATGATAGACTCCCTTCCCCAAAGGTAATTATGACCTTTTCCCCATCCCCACCCTCATGGTCACATGACTACATTTTAGCTGCTCAATAACCAGCCTGCATTTACCGCCATAAGTCTGAGCGCTATTGCTGTTGCTATATGCACCCTCTGATCCATTAATGGCCTTCAGGTCAGGAAAAACTGACCACTCTGTCCTAGTCTTCAGAAATGGGGCTGGTGGTCTTTTAGAAGATGCTGTGACCTCTACTCACCTTAATGATATTCTGAACAGCAATGACGTAGCCAGTGTGCCTCAAACCCACTGGCTGACCCAGTGCTAACCGCTTGTAGCCTTTATCAGGAACCTGTCAGAGAGAAAATATGAACATCAACAGGGATCAAATGAAGATGCCTGGGCCAGAGGAAAGCCTCCCAGTTCACTTCAATTACTCAGGGGAGAGCGGATGGTTTAACCATGTGATGGCGAACTTTTTCGGCACCGAGTGCCCAAACCAGAACGCACATTCCGGAGTGCCGGAAACTCAAAGACCAGCTAGCTGGTGCGTATGCATATGCCGACCACCTGTTCTTTGCGCATGTGCCAGCTGGTCTTGGGGTTTCTGGGGCTCCGGCACATGCAAAGATCAGCTGGCCAGTGCACATGCGCATGGTGGAAACCAGAAGAGCAGCAGGCGATGGCACACGTGCCCACAGATAGGGCTCTGCGTGCCACCTCTGGCAAACGTGCCGTAGGTTCGCCATCACTGGTTTAACCAGTTCAACCACCAGCTGTGGTTATTTCTGATAGCAACTGACGGAAGTGAATACGGTTAATATGATGGCAGAATACCTGGATGTTCCCTTAGCATGATTAAGAATTTATACAAGTCTGTATACTCCAGCTAATACAGCATGCAGTTGTCTCCAGTTTCAAAGGTAGACAGGTGCATTGATATCGTGGGTTTTTTTTTCTTTTTGAACGGAAGTTAGAAAGAAGGGGGGGGGGGAGAGACTTCCAGAGAAAGAAGCCTAAAAGGGAAGGGAGTGAGAAATGGGGGAGGCATCTTTTTAAATATGTTCTTATACTAAAGTCACATTTAAAAGTGCCAAGCCACTTTTAAAATAAGAGGCTGCAAGACCCCAATTTATTCTGCAGCTCATTAACAGTGTGGCATAAGGGCCTCAACAGAGTTGTGTTTGATCTCGGGGGGGGGGGGGAAGGGGGCGGTGAGTGGGTCGGGGGGGGGGAATGTGGCCAGGGTGGGCATGGCCAGCTTAATGTAACGTGTGTCGGGGGTGCTTATGGTGGTCTGAGCACTCTGCCAGCGAAAACAGGCTCCCGATCTCCATTTTCAGCTGGCCGCTCCCGATCTCCATTTTTAGCTGGCCCCTCCCGAGCTCCATTTTCGCTGGCAGAGGCACTGTGGGTTGGTAATTCGCTGTTTACAGGAAGCCCCAGGAGCCAGATCTAAGCACTCTTGAGTTTGAAACATCTAGTCTAGAATGACTTTGGTAAAAGAAAACCCAAAGAAGCTACAGTATATTCAGCAAGCTTTTTTTGTTGTGTTTATATGCATAACTATATATGCATATATATATGCACATATAAATATTGTGGCTTTTTTTGTTGTGGTTATATGCTGTTCTGACCCCCTCTCCACACCTGTGAATAAACCAGAACACAGGCTTGGCTGTTTACCACTGTTTAATCACTGAGATGATCAGTGATCCTTTGGCTGAGGGCCCAGACAACTCACATTCAAGAAAACAACCCAGATAATTCGAATGAAGCACCGCAGATAGTCCCAATGAGCAGACACGGCTAGAATACACAGATTTTCTTAACTACTAATTCAAACAGTTGTTTCCTGCAAATGTCCCCTCCTAACACCTCACCTATAAGCTCTCTTGGGAGGGGCCAATCCACAACCACCTGTGCTTAATCATCTTCTGTGAGTCTGCCTACGAAGTTCCGTTTCTCAGCCCTTCTCAATCTAGCATCAGGGACAAACTGCCTTTGATCCTCCCCACTGCTCCATGCCTCAGGCACCTCCTGGGTGCCAACCAGCCTCTCTGGTCCCTGCTCTGAATCTGAACCCTGCACAGGGTCCTCCATATCGTCCAGGGCAGACTCGTATGGTTCCTCGCTATCCGAGTCCATCAGCAGCTCAAACGGATCCTGCTGGACCACAACATATGCATACCTCTCACTAAAAGGCAAATAAATAAATAAATAGTGAGAATAAGTTGAGTCAGAGCCTCAACAAAAGTGATTTCCCAGGAGACTTAAAAGCAGCTAGGAGAACCATCTGTTGAAGATGCTCTAGATCTAAACTCTTGCGTCAAGCAGGAAGCGGTCCAACAAGGCTTCTTAGAACTCTTTGATTCTGTCATTCAAATAATAACCTTGCTGTTCTGGCATCATAAACACAATCATGAGTCTCTTTCAAATATCTGAAAATGGAAACCCGCCGGGGCCAGAACCAAAGTACACTGCAAATCGTAAGAGCCAACATTTCATCAAGGAGAAATGAATTAATCCGCAGTGCGGGCATGGCTCTTATCCAGGTACTGCACAAACTACATGCAATATCAGGCAAGAAACAACAAAGGGGATGGCAAACAACTGATAAATGGCTTTTTAGACCTTCTTCAGAATACAGAAGAGACTATGTGTGCTAGTACTGTCCCCCTGCATTCTCCAAGCATCCCCCTCCTTACACACCATTTCGGTCTTTGAAATCAGAATGAAATTCTACTCATGCTCCTCACATAAAACTGTGTCTGTGGTTATGTGGGAAGCACTGCTTTTATTCAGCCGAAGGCCAGTTGAAATTCCTCTGCTGCTTAAACAGGGCAAGGTTTGTAAAATGAAAGCACACAGATGAGGGCATTTAAGTAGAGCCGTCTCTCCTTTGAGACCTTAGGACAGTGGTAGCTAACCTTTATGTCACTGCGTGCCAACCTGCGTGCCAGAAATGGCATGCAGAACCATCCCATCTGGAACGCGCAGCCTTGCTGGTCTTCGTGCGTGCCAAGAGCACCAAAACCTGGAAGAGCAGTGTTCCAGCGCACATGTGCACACTGGCACCCAAACGTCCGGTTTCCAGCATGGGTGCATGCCCGACGAACAGCTGGCTGTCGCGCATGCATGCGACGGAAACCCAGACTTTCGGGTACTGCCGTGTGCATGCGTGATGGCCAGCCGGCCGGTGTGCATACATGCACAGGGACATGGAAGAGGAGCCAGCGAGGCCACACATCCCAGGTGAAATGTCTCTATGTGCCACTTCTGGCACGCATGTCATAGGTTCACCAACACGGCCTTAGGAGCTCCAAGAATGCCTGCATGAAGAGGCTATGAATAAGCTGTGAATGATGACTATTTAAAATACACATTTTTTTTTAGCTTTCAGGTGGCATGTGAAGAGCCATTCTTAAAACAGGAGTGGATAAGATACGGACTTGGGCAGGACCAAAGTAAGCCACTGATCAAATCCAGCTTCTAGCCAAGTAATGGGTGCTGAGCTGGTGAACATGCCTTCCATTTTGCCGTAGCTCCCCGTTCCCAATTCTAAATTAAAAACAAACACCCTCTTCTTCCATAACTTGTCGTGTCTTTCTATTGGGCTCACCTCTCGGAAATCACTCTGCTCAATATAGAGGGTTGGCTGGAATGGGACTTCATGGAAGCCTCTGGTCTCGTCAGCAGGGAAATTGGGCACACGGATGATTACGTTCTAGCAGGAAGACAGAAGCACTCCAGTGGGTTCCATAGCCATGAAGGTTAAACCCCAGAACCCCCCACCCACCCAAGAGGCGAGCAGGACAGATGGTCCATCTTTTGTTTTGTCCATGCCGTCCCACCCCATCGGATCACTTTGACTTACTTTGTGTGGTGCTGGAAAATTAGTGATGGTCACCCGTAGTGGTTCCAGGACAGCCATGACACGAGGCGCCTGTTCGTTCAGCACTTCCCGTACACAAGCTTCCAGCATATGAGGCTCCGTGGTGCACTGGGCAACCGTTACACCCACCTGTTGGGAAGGCGGAGTCAGCCAAAGAAGCTTCAGGAGTGTTATGTTAGCTTCAGGAAATGTACCAACAAGCAGCTTGGAGGAGGTTTCCGGGAGCTACATTTGCAACATGTTCTTGTCATGTGTTACTGTGGCGTATCCCCCTTGCCCTTGCTTAAGGACAATTGGGAAGAGGACATTAGGATTGAAGCGGACAAGGAGAGATCCAGTGTTTCTCAGGCCAAGCAGAACTGTTTTTTAGAAATCTGTTGTGGCCCACCAGCAGCTAGCGGATCTGGTGGCAGATTCAGACAGTATGGAGGTTGGGGAGGAACATGGGCCAGTGCTGGAGTCTGGGGAAGGCTCTGATGAGGGCTCTGTGTCAGAGGCAGAGAGGGAGCCAGGGCCGTCTGACAGTTATCAGCTGCCTTCGGAGGCGGAGATCAGTGAGGCAGAAGAACAGCTGGAGCCTGTTCCTGATGTGTGCATGTGCAGAGCTGCCAGGAGAAAGGAACAGCTAAGGAACAAGGGCCAACTTGGGAGTAAAGGCACAGGTAGATGGTGAATGGCCCCTCCCATAGGGAATAAAGAGAAGCAAAAGGGGAGGGGAGTGTGCAGGAGACAATTTGTTCATTTAATTAGTGTGAAGTTTTGTTCGTGACTCTCAGAGACTCCTTGCCAAGTATATTCTTGTACAGCACCTCTCCAAGCCTGATCAGGTCTGTGGTTGTACATTCACCCTTGAAAGACTGTTTGCTGGGACTGGGACTTTGCTGGATGTGAAAGAGGGGAATTCACATTAGCTTAATAAATTGGGGCTTAGTCGGGACAAGGAGTCTGCTTCCTGATTTTGTGAAGCCTGGGTCAGAACAAAATCCAAAGCAGATGTTGTCCGATTTCAAGCTGGAAACAGCACGCCGAAATTCTCATTGTTTTAAAACAGTGAGAGAAAAAGGCCTAGGATTTAGTCATGGAAGCAGACATACAGTATCTCGAAACAACCTGATTTCCAAGCTCTTCAAGTGGGGAGAATTTGTAAGTAGATATGGCTTTTATTTTCTCTGCAATAAAGCAACTAATCTGTCCATATCATATCATATCATATCTGTTTGCTGGAAGTAAGTTCCCGAGTATGTGATTCAATGTCTGGAGAGTCAATATTTATGACTGGCAGAAGTGGAATAGAGAAAGAAAGAAAGAAAAAGTGCCCCTTGGGGTTGCTTAGTAACTTTCAACTGTATTAATCAGTTCCAACTTCTAAGGCAGGTGTTGTTGTTTTTCCTCTCTCTCTCTCCCTCCCTCCCTTTTTCTAGAATCACACTGCCTTGGACAATTGTTCCTAACCTAGTATCATTGGCTATGATGGCCATGGTTGAAGGAACAATATTCTAGAACAGTGAGGGCTAATCTTTTTGTTGTCAAATGCCGAAAGTTTGCGTGTGCATGCCCACACCCATAATGCAATGCACACACCCCATTTTGGGCCTAGCAGGCTTCCCTGAAGCCTCCTGGGACCAAAAACAGTGCCCCAGGGTGGGGGGGGACACACACACACTGCCCCTGCTTCGCTCTCCCGCCCATGCGTGTGCGACCCCCCCCCAGGACGCATGCGTGCGCATCTCCCGCATGCGTCCCACCTCCTGCACATGCATAGCAGAGACCCGAAAATCAGCTGGCTGGCAGGAAGGGGCGCAGTGGAGCTGAGCTGGGGTGACGGTTCGCATGCCTGCACTCTGAGTGCCACCTGTGGCACGCGTGCCATAGGTTCACCATCACGGTTCTAGAAGATCTGGCATGCACTAGTTGGAAAAGGCTGACTATAGAAAGAATTTGTTGAAGGTCATAAGCTGGGGATGTGGAGTCATAGTTTACAGAGGGCATGGACATCACTTCCCTCTTTTCTTCTCCAAGTAGGACACCCCGAAGTGGCACACAGTTCTATTATCAGAAGAAATTTCTCTTCAATTCAGATTGGCTACTTGAAGAAGATTCTAGAAATCAGACTACAGAATGCCCTCCCTGCCCCCCCCCCCCCGGTTCCAATGCCATCTACTTTTGTGACATCTAAAAGTAGGAACGTTTTCAATGCATCCTGCTGTTCACACTGTATCCCAGTACAACTGGGTCCCTAGAAGGCAATGAAAGAAGGGGCCTACAAAAGACAAATATGCTAAATACCATCACTGATGACGTAGTTGTGGGTCTTCAAGAACTCTGTTAGGGATCGATAATCCAGATTAAAATGATGCCCATTAATTAACACCACTCCTGCGCGAGCTGCACTGGCTGCCTGTGGTTTTTCGGGTGCGTTTCAAGGTTTTGATCACCATCTTCAAAGCGCTCCATGGCACAGGACCTAGCTACCTGCGGGATCGCATCTCTCCACACACATCCCTGCGGCCAATTCGCTCTCACAGGGAGGGACTTCTCCTAGTGCCGTCCACTAGGCAATGCCAACGGGCGGCGCCAAGGAGTAGGGCCTTCTCTGTGATGGGCCCAACCCTCTGGAATGACCTCCCCCCCGACATTAGAACCACCACCGACTTCCGCTCCTTCCGACAAAAATTGAAGACACACCTGTTCCGATTGGCTGGCCTGGCATAATCATAACTGCTACCTCCTGGCAAACATATTTCTTAACTGGTTTTTAGGGGAATTGTTTTTTAAATTTAATTCTATGGGATATTTGTTGGGGTTTTAAATTATTTACTCAGCTGTACAGTTCTTTAAACCTTTTTTATCCTCCTTCGTATTTATCTATTTATTTAATAATTTTAATTGTTTAATTTTATAGTTATTTATATGATGTATTTCCGATATGGACTGTACACCGCCCCGAGTCCCTTGCGGGAGAGGGGGCGGTCTATAAGCGCTCAGTAAATAAAATAAATAAATAAAAAGAGGAAAATGAATTAAGTTCATGAAGGAAATGTACAACTGTAAGGATTGAGATCAGGGTCTCTCTCTCTGTTAATATCCCAGCCCACAGTTAAGACATCTGACAGACCACTGGCTGAACATAGGATCTTTACCTTTGCACAGAAGTTGTTGATCGCCTCCGGTGGAAAGCCTCGGCGGCGAAGAGCAGTCAAAGTAAAAAGTCTTGGGTCGTCCCAGTCCCTGGAATGCCAACAAACAACAAATGTCATGACTGAACCTTCTTAATTCTGCTGAACTCTGCCCTCGCCAAAACACACACAAACACAGTCAAACCTGCCCTCTCACCTGACAGCCCCTGCCTCAACCAGGCGGATGATTTTACGTTTCGAGACCACCGTGTAAACGAGATTGAGGCGTCCGTATTCCCACTGCACTGGGCAATACACATCCAAGGCGTTGCAGAGCCAGAAATAGGAAGAACGTCTAACAGGAAAGAGGAAAATGACTTATATAAGAGGTCACATTCAAGAAGTAGATTTCAGTCTTGTGAATTTTGCCAAGGCTTCTATGGTACAGACACTTCCCGGGTTAAGAAAATCAGCTTCTATTTACTGCCTACCTACCTACTCGCACAGGCTGCCTGTTGTTAAAAATGGTGGATGGCGCTGTCCTTCCTTGAGCCAATGAACTGCTGAAGCTACGCAATGTTTTTACGGACTGCTGAAGCCATGCATATTTAATATGCAGCCTGTTTTCAATGGTTCGTGGAAACACTGAGTAATTTGTTGGCTCGAGGAAGGAGAACATCGTCCACCATTTTTAGTAATTGGCACTGCATTCGTATTTACAAGTTCCAACTTACATATAAATCTGAGTTGAAGAGAGTTAGGATTGGAACTCATTCTTAACCTGGGGACTGTCTGCGTATGTTTTCAAGTAAGAGATCTTTGTTTTGAGGGGCCCAGGAGCAAGAACACGAATGAGGGAAATTGAGACCTAGACAATTGTTTAAGGTTCATTAAAGCTAAGAAATAGAATTCTCTGGATAAGAAACATTAAATGGTAAATTCTGCTTATGCTCACGGAACTCAAAAGATTCTATATGCATAAGTGGAAACCTCCTAAATCTTTGGCAGTACTTCTGTCTATAGGACAGTGATGGGTAATCTTTTTTTAAAGGGGTGCCAAAACTGGGTGCGTGTGCGCTATTGGGCACGTGCGTGCCTACCCCTCTGTGCATGCTTGAGAGACCTCCACGCAGGGGGGAATTTTCACCCTCTCCAGGCTCCGGAGGCTTTCCTGAAGCCTGGGGAGGGCGAAAACAGCCTCCCCCGGCCTTCCCACAGGTGGCACGCAGAGCCATATTTGCTGGTACGGCAGCCCTTGGCAGCGATCAGCTCCGGCGTGCATGCACCCGCTGGCTAGCTGATTTTCAGCCTTCTGGAGGGCTGGGGAAGGCCATTTTCACCCTCCCTGGGCTTCAGGAAAGCCTCCGGAGCCCAGAGAGGGTGAAAAACAGGCCCAATGGACGAACCGGAAGTTCATTTCCGAACTTCCGGTTGGGATGTTGGACCTGTTTTTCACCCTCTCTAGGCTCCGGAGGCTTTCCTGAAGCCCAGGGAGGGCGAAAACGGCCTCCGCCAGCCCTCCGGAAGGCTGAAAATCAGCTGGCCAGCGGGTGCATGCACGCGGGAGTTGAGAGCAGCCTTGCCAGCAAATATGGCTCTGCGTGCCACCGGTTCACCACCATGGCTATAGGAAAAGGCAGGAAAGAAGAGAAGTGACTGAAGGACCACCACTCTTTTCGTCCTTCACCACGAGCCATGGACAATATTTGAAGGGAATTAGATTCCCCCACCCTTGAGATAAAGGGTCCTTTCGAAGAGCATAGTCTTACCTGGCTTGAAATTCTTTGGTGCAGAGCGAGTGAGTAATGTTCTCCAGTGAGTCACAAAGGCAATGCGTATAGTCATAGGTAGGATAAATGCACCTGTGAAGCCAGAGAAAACCAAAAGCTCACTTCCAAAGCTCTCAGTGGCTTCTGCAAAACAATCATCAGATCCTCCTAGGAATACTTCTTTAGCATTGTTGGTCATTACAGATAGTCCTCAACTGACAACCATTCATTTAGGGACAATTCAAAGTTACAACACAACAGTTACTTATGTCCATTTTTCACACTTACGACCTTTGCAAGCATCCCCACAGTCACGCAATCAAAATTCAGGAGTTGGGCAACTGGTTCCTATTTATGACGGTTGGACTGTCCCGGGGTGATGTCATCACCTTTTGCAGCCTTCTGACAAGCAAAGTCAGTGGGGAAGCCAGATTGACTTAACAACTGTAATTTACCAACTGCAGTGATTCACTTAGCAACTGTGGCAAGAAAGGTTGTAAAATGGGGCAAAACCCAATTAACAATGCTTAACAACATAAATTTTTAGCTCAGCTGTGGTTGTAATTTGAGGACTACCTGCATTATCCTTAAAATGCTTCCATAGCATTTTCCTTTCTACAATTTTAATTTAATTTTTTTTGGTGCAAAAATTGTATTTATCCTGTAAGTGGTGGGAGGCAATGCTCCCATCAGAGGAGTCCCAAAGACGTTGGGAGCAGGGGGCAACTTGTTCCGCAAATTCCAGACTCCACCAATAACACCAAAGGCTTAATACCTCTGAAGCCAGAGCCCAAAAATTAAGCACTGGAGCGGATCCAACCCAATGAGAACAAGGACAACTACCTCACTTTACTAGTCAGAAAGAAAACTTCCACACTATCCAATCCCAGTCCCAAAAATGACCACACTAGACATCTATCCCCACATACCATTTGTCACCACTGCGGTGGTGTGGTGTATATTTAATGCGATAAGCAACAGGATCAATTTTTCCATCCTCCATCACCATCTTCATGCGCAACGTGGCCTCTCCCTCTCCAAACTTTCCTTTGCGCATGTCCTGAAGAAGCATAACACATACCAGAGTTTCAAATCACTCAGACGGGAAAACCTCTTATAGAGCGTTATCGCGATGATCTAGAGAATCATCTTCTCTAGAAGAAGCTATGATAGACAGATCTCTAATGAGGGTGGCAAAAGGTGCCACAAAACAGGAGGTTGGGCAAAATACTTTATATTTTAGCTTTTATTTTTTTTTAAAAAAAGTACAATCATAGCCCCACCCAGAGTTATCCTGTGGTAGGATGGATGGATGGATGGATGGATGGATGTATAGATAAAGTAATTTGTCATCAAATGTCAGTGATGTGTTCTCGAAAGATTCTGAGGGCCACCAAAACTGAATGCTCCAAACACCTCAGGGGCTATAATTTCCTCTGATCTGATCTGTGTAATCAACTTCCAAAATATACACCACACTGTGAATGGAATCAGTAGCATGCAACCAAAATGAATATAAGTTGATACATTTGATGGCAGTGCTAGAAAGTGTTGCTTCAAAGAATATGACACTTTGGGGCAAGGAAAGAGGACTGGCAGAAGGACACATGATAAAGGGGGCCACTAAAAATACCAGGGCAGTAAGTACGATCACAGAAAGGAGAAAAGAACATGTACATAACAATGCTATTGACTTCTGAAAGCACTTCTACATTTTTTTCGGAGTCTTCATCAGATAGTACAGGATAATGGTTGTGAAAAATAGTTGTGAAGCAGCGTTCCTTCCAATATCATAACTCCAAATTGTGAAGATTCCCCAACTAAGAGCCAGTTTGGCCTGGTGGTTAAGGAACCAGGCTACAAACCAGGAGACCAAGAGTTCTAGTCCTGACTTAGGCATGAAAGTTGACAGGGTGACTTTGGGCCAATCACTAGGAGACTATGAGTTCTTAGGCATTAGCCTTAGCCTTAGGCATGAAAGCTGGCTGAGTGATTTTCAGCCAGTCCTTCCCTCTTAGCACAACTCACCTAAGAGAGGTGTTGTTGTGTGGAAAATAGAAGAATAAGTATATTCGCTATCTTGAGTTTACAAAAAAATAATAAAGAGGATAATAAAAAATGAAAAACAAAGAGGTTGATAAGCCAGCCCTAACTCCTGCAAACAATATTGACCCATCTTAGAGTCATTCTGAGAAGCCCTGGACATTCAGGACACTGGGTTTAGAATAACTGAGTTGGAAGGAACCTTGTAGGTCATCTAGTTCAACCCTCTGCTCAAGCAGGAGACCCATGCTTTTTCTTGATGGACAGGCCATCTTAGTGGATGCACACACTGTACCTCAAAAAGAAGGAGAGACTCTTCAATCGGCCGGTCTCGCCATGGAGAAGGGGGTGGGTTGTGTCCTTTGATTTCTTCCACCTTCTGGTGGCAAACATAAGCATGGCCTCTGGGAAGGAGGAAAAAAGACATCAACTACAGAGACAAGGAGTAGGATCTGGGCAGTAAGGAATGACCATGCATTACAGCGGTGGTAGTCAACCTGGTCCCTACCGCCCACTAGTGGGCATTCCAGCTTTCATGGTGGGCGGTAGGGCTTTGCTGTAACTCTGCTTTATAAATTTTATAAAGTAAAGTTACTTCCCTACTTTATAAATCACCATTACTGTGGAACCGGTGGGCAGTTAGAAAAATTTACTACTAACAGAGATACAAAAGTGGGCGGTAGGTATAAAAAGGTTGACTACCCCTGCATTACAGTAAGATTTTCCATACTCCCCTCTGTTAAAAAAAAAAAGGAAGATTAGAACAAAGGACACTTTGGGGGAAGTACATGAACAAATTAGATGGGCAATTTTCCAGCATTTTTATGCTACTTGGGCCTCCTCACCTTCTAACGAGATCCACTGCCAAGGCATACAACTCATCAAAGTAGTCAGAGGCATGCGTCACTGCATACGGAGTGTATCCTAAAGGAAAACAATACTAAAATGTGATAAGGCCTTGTTTGATCAGTCACATTATAACAGAAAAGGCAAATTCAAGGCTTTTCAAGAAATTGCTACCCCCCAGACACACACAAAAAAGACTCCCATGAAAAGGCCACCAATACAAAGTAGCCACCCCTCAATTGCTGCCCATAAGCCTGAAAGGCTGGGGTAAAACAGGGGTAGGGAACTATGGCTCTTTTATGACTTTTGTGGACTTTAACTCCCAGAATTCCTGAGCCAGCATGGGGCCATAGTTCCCTACTTCTGGTGTAAAGTATGGCAGCCTTCCATAGCCTCTGGAAAAGCCAAGAGGTTTTTGTCAGAGTGTGCACAGTGTGACTACTATTTTGAGATAACCCAGGAACAAAATATAGTACACAGACACACACACACAAACACACACAGCAAAGCCAGGCAATCAATCAATCTTCAACCATAACACAGAAGCACACACAGAGAGAGTAACCACCCTCACAGGGCCTCTCTTTATATAGATAGCTTCTTAAAGTGGCAGTAACCCTGCTGACTCATTCTAATTTCATCATCTCGGTTTACAGCTTTACAGCAGCTGGTCCGCTATTAAATCATCATTACTTTAACACTCCTCCCATTTAAAGCTGAACAGCGGAATGCTTTATCATATTCAGGATGCTTTCTTTTTCCATTATATCCCTGTCTTCTGCTTCGGTTCCTACTCTCATTGCTACAAACACTACTAGTACCATTACTACTATTGCTGCTGGAACTCCACCTATTTCCATTATCTATTGACTATGTACACCTTAACAGTTTTCTTGCCATTTCAACCTTAGGCCCATACAGCAAATAAAGCTTTTTTCTCCCACTGAGCACCTTTTCCCTGAGCATGCATACCTAGCCACTCCACTATGTCTAGGATGCCCGTAAAATACTTCTCCTCTTCTTTTTCAGGGTTTGTGTCATCATAACGCAGGAAGCAAATTCCACCGTTTGCCTGGTTTTGGGGGGGGGGGGGGGAGAAAGGAATTAAACAGCACACTTAATCCCCTAGTTCATCAAAAAACTTCTTTTTTCCCCAAATGACAGCAAGATTAGAGCATCACCGGAAAAACAATACCTCAATAAAATCACCAAACAAATAAATTTGCCATAAAATATGGGGCCATTTTCCCAGTAGCCAAAAACATAAATTTAAAATCCATTCAGTCTTCTGGGAAAACCACCAACTACTATTTCTTCAAGCAACTGTATCTCTTCCAAGACATTTTACTGTCATGGAGTTGAACTTTTGTGAGCCCAAAGAAAGTAAATTCATCTCTTTCCCCCATTGCACATAATTGGGGAAAAAAGTTACCCAACATCCAACCTTTGTTTTATGTTTCCTGCATTCTGGTTGTGTAATTGTTAACTATGAATTAGGAGAAAGTCTTGTGCTTTAATTATACAAGCAAAACAATCCAGGATTTTTTATTAGCATTTCAAATGGGAATGGAGAAAAGGTAAATTAAAATTGGTAACCTTTTCTCCCAGACAAAAAAAGGACGCGTATAAGGACCAGACTTCTTATCCGCTTATCAATGTAACAGTAAAGCCTTGCTTACCTTTATATGTAAATTTTTATTTATTATATAATTATTACATTTATATGTCACCCATCTCATTGTTACAGCAACTGTAGGCATCTTCATGTAATTTATCTGAAATCTTTAGATTTAATAAGTCTCTTTTAGCAACTATATAATACAGTGGAGCCCAAAAACTGGTACATCTATTTACATGTAAGACCTGTCAAATTCAATAAGCCTTTTTAAAAAAAATTGCAACCAACTTGCCTTTGTTTTTTAAAAAAATAAAATTGGAAATTCGGGCAAATGCTCAAAATACAGTCATACATATAAATTATTGAATTCAATAATTCAATCATGTTTGACACATGATGCAGAACACAAGCGTAAATATGTTATATATATTTATACATTAAATTGCATAACTGTGTATTAAAGATGCAACAGAAGCATCGATTAATCAGCTGCACTGGAAGCACTATTGGTCAGAGTCACTTGAGATGTATATCCTGGGAAAACATTCTGTTTTGGGAAGAAACAGGTTTGAAGCATAAAAGCTGGACATGTGAAAAAAATCCACATTAGACTTTGGGTACAAAGCAAGTAATTTCTACAAAGATAACTGTTGTACTCAGTTCCCTCTAACAGTCTTCAAAGTCTTAAGTCTGATTCTTTGGGGGTATTTTCCCAGTGGAGATATCATGGATTTAAGTATTGTAGCCCGCCAGCGGAGCTGGCAGCAGATGCGGACAGTGAGGAGGTTGGGGAGGAACATGGGCCAGTCCTGGAGTCTGGGGAAGGCTCTGATGAGGGCTCTGTGTCGGAGGCCGAGAGGAGGGCAGAGCCGTATGCTAGTTATCAGCTGCCTTCTGAGTCAGACATCAGTGAGGCTCACGAACGAAAGCCCATTCCCAGCGTGCGCATGCACAGAGTTGCCAGACGAAGACAACAGCTAAAGAACAGGGATCGATTTGGGAGTAAGGCCACAGGTGGATGATGAATGGCCCCTCCAATAGGGAATAAAAGAGGAGTGAAAGGGGCGTGGAATTTGCAGGAGACAATCAGTTTGCTTAATTGGTTCGTGACTCTTCGAGACTCCTTGTCAGGTTTTGCAGATATCGGCCTGGCAGCTCTCCAAGCCAGATAAGGTCTGTGACTGCAAATCCACCCTCAAAAGTCTTTGTTGGATGTGAATGAGCAGAATTCACAATAAATTAATAAAAGGGTTTTTTTGTCGGGACAAGAAGTTTGCTTCATGCTCTTGGGAAGCCTCAGTCAGTACATTAACTTGGATTTACATCCAGCAAAGATTACCTTCTATGACTGAGCTATGATTTGCTCACACTTCTGGGAGAGTTACATTACATCAATGAGGTGGTCATGAGCCTCTGTCCGGATAAATCCCACCCTCCCAACTCAATAAGAAGAGGAATATTCCAAAGAGGATCAAGTGTCTCACCTTGGCAAAGCCAAAATTGAAATTGATAGCCTTGGCGTGACCGATGTGCAGAATGCCATTGGGTTCAGGAGGGAATCGTGTACGGACCTAAGCAAACACATTTAGATTATGTCAATAAAGATTCAAAGATTTATAACTACAGAATCTCTACACGAATCCCACCTTAATAAACTATTGGCATTACTCTATACCACTCTTCACAATTTATTTTAAATGTGTGTGCAGATGTTTGTGTGCTCCTTTCAATCCGTTTTTTTTTTACTCCCAGCACCTTTGTGGACAACTCCCTAAAGTTTTTTGGCAAGGCTTTTTTTGGAAGTGGTTTGCTCTAGCCTCGTTCCTAGAACTAAGAGTGAATGACTGGCCAAAGGTCACGCAGTTGGCTTTGTGATTACGGTGGGAATAGACCTCACATTTTCCCAGTTTCTAGCCTGATTCTTAACCACTACAACAAAGTGGGTCTTTAGTTGGGGAATCTTCATGGTTTGGGGCCATATTTGAAGGAACATTGCTTCACAACCATTCTTCCTCTCCAAACCTAACAGTCAATTCAGCTGCTATTCCCCCCTGCTGAGACATGGAAAGGTGCTGCCTAGGGATGGGTTCCTGCCAGTTCTAACCTCTTCTATAGAAGGTTTCACAAATCTACAGTGCCATTTAGAAATGGTTCCAGCTCTCCCCCCCACCCCCGTCCGCACATCATCAAGATGAAGAGCGAGAGGAGGAATTCTGGGAGTTGAAGTCCACAAGTCTTAAAGCTGTCAAGTTTGAACACCCCTGGGTTTTTTTTTTCTAAAGGGTTAGGGGTGCAAGGGTCTTGTAACTTGACAACTTTAAGAATTGCGTGCTTCAAATGCCAGAATTTCTGAGCCAACATTTTGGTTGCTAAGCAAGAGCGCTGTTAAGTGAGTTTCACCACATTTTAGAAGTTGGCCACACCCACCCAGTCACATGACTGCCAAGCCACTCCCAGCCGGTCACATGGCTGACAAGCCACTCCCACAAAGCAAGCCACACCTACAGAAGAGGTTTAAATTTTTTTTGAAACCCATCACTGGTGCTGCCCTTCCCTTCTCCCAAAAGCTTAATCTGAGGAAGTACACCAGTACATTTATTCCTTTTAGTCTTCTCTGTCCAATCATCTTAGGGCAGTGGTCGGCAAGCCGCGGCTCGCGAGCCACATGCGGCTCTTTACACACTTTAATGTGGCTCTTCTGTGTGCCGGGCGCCCGCTCCCCTCCCTCCTCTCGGGCACTTCAAAACAAGCGCCCCTTTCCCTTTTTTCTTTTCGACCCACAATGATTAGGGAGGATCCTGAAGTCGGGCGGGGATGAGAAGCGAGGAGGCAGAAAAAGAAATGGAGGCTAAGGAGCTTCCCCCCCGCCCCTTCCCGCAAAAATCTAACCGGGGAGCCGGGCGGGCAGTAGCAAATTAGCCGATCACGCTGCGTGATCAGCTAATTTGCTACTGCCCGCCGGCTCTCTGATAAGATTTTTGCGGGGGGGGGGGGGGGGAGAAGCTCCTTGTCTCCGTCTTTTTTTCTCCCTCCTCGCTTCTTGGGGCTCCACCAATGGGGGAGCAAGGCCCGCCCAGTGCCAGCTTTGGGCTAACACAGAGGTCTGCAAAGTTGGCTGTTTTAAGACTGGTGGACTTCAACTCTCAGAATTCTGGGAGTTGAAGTCCACCAGTCTTAAGAGCCAATTTTGCAGATCCCTGGGCTAATATGATTGATGCCCTTGGTGGACTTCAATTCTCAGAATTCTGGGAGTTGAAGTCCACAAGTCTTCAAGCTGTCAGGTTTGAAGACCCTGGGTTTTTTTTCTAAAGGGTTAGGGGTGCAAGGGTCTTGCAACTTGACAGCTTTAAGACTTGCATGCTTCAATGCCAGAGTTTCTGAGCCAACATGACTGGAGGAGGAATTCTGGGAGTTGAAGTCCACAAGTCTTCAAGCTGTCAGGTTTGAAGACCCCTTGGGGGTTTTTTCCTAAAGGGTTAGGGATGCAAGGATCTTGTAACTTGACAGCTTTAAGACTTGCGTGCTTCAAATGCCAGAGTTTATTGAAACTAAAAACAGTGTACCATCCTATGTATTTTCGGTTTTAAAAATGTGGCTCTCAAAATAAATTTCAATCGTGGTTTTGGCGAGATTTGGCTCAGTTGAAAAAAAAGGTTGCCCACCACTGTCTTAGGGGAAGGGGAGTCATCTTAAATCTAGGATTGCCTTCTGTTTGATTAAATATAGCTTATTAATATGTAACTCATTATCTGCAATGGAGCTATTTAATTGATACTAGCTAATAATCCGGTGTTGCCAGGGTATTTATTTTTCCTAATCCTGTATTAGACAGGAAAAGAAATGAATTATATCTATAGTGTCGTGTAACAAACACACCTCGTATGACCTCCACCCCCGTGCATGCGTGCATGACATCCCCCCGTGCCCTATTTTGGACCTAGTAGGCCTCCCTGCAACCTCCAGGGAGCAAAAATGGGTTATGGGGGGGGCGCTTGTGCTGCACCCCCCTGCGCTCCCCCCTGTCTCCCGTGCATGCACGGCAGAGACCCGAAAATCAGCTGGCCGGCGAGGAGAGCTGGGATGTGTGCCACCTGCATGCCAGAACATACACACACATACACACACCGAGGGGTGTTAGGGGTGTCTTACCCCCACAGTATTTTTCTCCAGAGAGTATGTTATCTGTGTAACAGGTTTGGTTGAAATTGCTCGAGGTGTTCCAGAATTATGCTGAACACACACACACACACACACACACACACACACACACTGCCATTTTTATATATAGATTTTAATGATTTTACTTTAAAGCACTTAGAATTAACACTTTTTACATGCTAAAACATTTCGCTCCTTTTTTAAAACTTCCGTTTTTAGACTGGTAGTTTAAGTTACACAGGTCAGTGATTGCACGAAATCAGGCTCTCCAGTTTAGAGGATCTCTGCCTGCCTCTCACTCACCTGTCCACCGGTGATCTCTAAATGCTTCTTCAATAGATTCATGGTATTAGGTGTAACGATGTAGCCTTCAGTTTTATAGTTCTCACCTGGAAAGGCAAGAGAACACACTTGAACTCAGAAGAGTTAAACATGGTCAGTGAATGCAGGATTTCTTTGCAATAAATGCAACTGTGCCCTAATAAACGCAGCTGGGACAATTTTGTACCAAACTACCTGTCCAATGTCCATATTTAATCCACTCAAATTCTTGGCTGAAGGCTTGACAGTGACTAAATGTCAATCTTTCAAGGTAGTCCTGGCAGGAAACCAAAACCATAAATACCAACACTGCTTGTATTGTAAGATTAAGAGTAACAAAATCTTGCCACGTCTGTAAGCACTCCCACCCCTTCCCTGTCTTTACTTTCCAGAGAACTAGGGAGGGTCTCTTGAGACTTTCTCCAGTCCATCCCTCCTCTGGACTCAGATTTCTCCTATCAGAGTGCTGTCTAGGCTGTGGCTCTTCCTCCCATCTCCCAAGGTTTTTCTCACAACCCATTACATCAGGGCTTCTTAAATCAGCTTTTCCCACATCCTGTCTGATGGAGCCCTGTGTTACAAGAGGATATCTAGTACAGGGGTCACCAACCTTTCGGATCTCAGAGACCACTAAATTCGTAATTTTAAATCCCTCAGACTACTAATATGATCTGCTTAATGACCATCTGGGTGAGCGTGGCTATGTGACTGAGTGGGTGTGGCCAATTCAATGTTACTCACATCGAGGGGCACCTCAATGGCCTTTACTTGCCCTTCCCCTCCCAGCCACTCCTCGCCTCTCCGCCCGGGCTCCTTAGGAAGCAGTTGTTGGGAGCTAAGCAGCCACCACGAGAAAGAGTTGGTAAAACAGCTGGCTAGTTCAAATTAGATCTGACCGAAAAGGAGGCTCAGCAGAAGCACCTCACTGAGGACTAGGAACATAGGCTTTCCAAGCAGGGGGAAGACCTGCGAGAGTGCAAGGCCAGGTACCGGCGCCTGGAGGCTCAGCGGGCTGAGATGGTCAGCCAGTTCCAGGCAATGATGCAGTCCCACTGAAACGAGGCCCTCCAGCTCTTCGCCACTAGCGGCACTTCCCTCCAGCCTTCGCCCAAAGCCCCACACCAAGAGGCTGAAGCAGACCCCGAGTCAGAATTTCTTCCCCCCTCCGACCCACACAAAAAGACCCCAAAGCGGGAGACTCTCTGCAGCAACACATCCACTGCACGTATCCGGCCCAGGGGCCGTAGTTTGAGGACCCCTGATTTAGTGCAATATAAAAAATGCAAATAATTTTTCTGCGGACCACCAAAATTTTCTCGCGGACCACCAGTTGGTGACTGCTGATCTAGTAGCAACAGGAGTGAACTCAGCGTACAAAATAGCATCGGTATCTGATGGGCTGGGCAATCTTTTCCATCCTATGGCCCACAGAGGGATTTAGTGCCCAACCTATGACATCAGCAAAATGTACAGGTAGAGTTCTTTTTTTAAAAAAATGTTTCAAAGGGGGTGTATATTAATGGGTATGCAACAGTAAAAGTGCTGTAAGTCCTAGTCCTTAAATTGGTCCACATCAGGGAAAAGTGGCTTGGTTTCACCAGGATTTGAATGATATAAAGGGTGGTTTATTAGATGCCTTTAAGGCAGGGGTGTCCAAACTTGGGAACTTTAAGACTTGTGGACTTCAACTCCCAGAATTCCCCAGCTGGCTGGGGAATTCTGGGAGTTGAAGTCCACAAGTCTTAAAGTTCCCAAGTTTGGACACCCCTGCTTTAAGGCATCAGCATTGAGAATTTAGATCTCCCAACCAACAAATGGACTGAACATGCACTTTGTTGGGAAGCAATTCTACTGAGCCATTACTGAAATGCTGGAAGCTGACTGTGACCTCCTGGTTGCCTATCATATGTGCTAAGTGCTAACATTTAGGCCAGGGGTCAGCAGCCCGCAGCTCTGGAGCTGCATGTGGCTCTTTCATCCCTCTGCTGCAGCTCCCTGTCAGCACCACAATTTTGAGAGGAGCTTCTGGTTTGGGGGGGCAAGGGAAGCACAGCACGCCAGGAAGAGACTCTATGGCAAGGGGTGGGTTTTCTGGTCAGCTCCACAATTGATAGGGCTTTCGGTTAGGACAGGTAGAGGAAAAAGGACGCTGCTCTAGGAGGAGACTCTATGGTAGGGGAACTGGACTTCCGGTCGGCTCCAGAATTGAACGGGGGGGCTTTCGGTTAGGACCTTTGTGGTTCTTTGAATGTTTTAAGGTTGCCGACCCCTGATTTAGGCCATCAAGGATGAAATGCAGAGCCTTCTCTGATCGATCTCTAATTTATCCAAATGTAGATTGCAAGAACTCCCAAGGCAGCTTACCTGGCTTGTGGAATTTGAGTGCTTCCCCTCTCAGCTGCTCCAGGAGCGATTTTGTCTCTTGGTGTGGTTCCCCTAAAGAGCATTGGTTTGGATATTGTTTTTTTTTTTATTAATTAAATTATTATGCCACACATCTCATTATCCAAAGCAACTCTGGCATAAAAGCCAGAGAATTAAATATCAGGCATTCCGAAGCATTTCCACCTGCAAGGGCCACTAGAGATATTCTCCCCCGCCCACTATGGTGACCTTCTTTCCTGGTTGTCTTTCTATATATATTTTATCTATATCTAGCCTCAATCAGGATTTCTTCTTACTTGTATTTTACTTGTAACACAAAGGGCTGTCTACCATTATGATACATAGTTAGTATGAATAAGAGTAGCAGAAGAAGCAATATTAAACATTGCAGAAAATTCATCGCAAGAAGCTGCTGCTAGAACTAAAGAACTTCTAGTGGGGATGGGAGATGGAAAACCCAGTTTTCTGTTCATCATTACAAGCCATAATCTGGATATAGTCTCAATTTGTAGGAATCCAAATGCTTGGCAGCCCTAGCCAACATGGCCAACAGTTTTAATGCAACCAACAGTAGATCAGCACTGTTTGGAGGACCAGATATTATATAGGCATGTTTTAGACTGGAATTTTGAAGGCATACAAGTCATTAAATTGAATCTTTTCAATTTAGATTCAGCTTGTCACTACGTTATTTTGGTTTGTCAATTGAGCTTCTATTATGAGTTATACTGTAGAGAAGTTTTTCTTATCTGACAATGATTTACTGCGCATGCTTCTTAACACCTTTCTTAATACGTCACATTTTCTTGAACTTTCCTTCTGATCTTCGTCTGCCTACCGGAGAAGGTGGGCAGCAATTGCTCTTGCCAGAATGTAACAGTTAGATAGATCTGTTTTATTTTATTTTTCATATTAAAGTTTGTTTTTCATTAGAACATGTTATCGGGTTTTATTTCTTATCTGGAGATCTGCTGGAAGGAGGGGCGACGATTCACACCTCGTTAATTGGAGGTGGGAGGGAAACTTCCCATCCTTCACACAGCTGAACCTTTTTCAGGCTCAAATAGAATGGACCTCACTGTTGCCCTACACAAACCATGACAATAGTCTTTAACTAGCTGGTTCTATTCAAACTGGATGCAATTCTCCAGGATTTCGGACTGCACCCCTTCCTAATACTCGTAGAAGTAGGATAAAGGCTGATGTCAGACCTGGAAGCCATCTTTTACATTTGGGCCTTCAGGCCTGCCACATTTTCTACCGTGGGAAAATGAGAGGGGGGATTATACGGAATATGGGTGATATATAGTCAAAATAACATTCTTTTCTCAGAGAATCAAGGACATCTTGCCCTGCAGCTGCGATGGTATGACTGGGAGGCATCTCCAGTTTTGGACGGCGCCTGATTGGATCATGCGATGGACTTGTGGGTGCTGGGCTTGAACTTTCTTTTGGGTGGGGAAAACCTGGAAACTTTCAGAATTGGGTTTTTCCAGATGTGCCGATATGACATCTCTAATAAAATAGAACTTTGGGGAAACTCGGAGTCTTCTTTCGTTGAGGGTGTTACTTAGAACTCTGACAGTAACCCGAATCTGACAGCTGAATCTAGAATCTCCTATATAACAAGAATGTACATAATTCTGAGTGGCAGCTTTTCCCGAGAAAGCCTTTGCATCATGCACAGCTGCGCAGCCTCAGATGTTGGTTGTGGCTCAGTTTCCTTCACAGACATTGAATGAAAACTCCCAGAATTCCCATCCAGTGTTCGGTTAGGATAGGATGCCTAAGAATTTTGGTTTGAAGGTGGAGTTCCAGATCGTTCTGGAGAACTCCAAATTGGAAGAAATTCTCAATGGTTAATTGAGAGACCATTGTTCTCCAAGAGTGCACTAGAGGGCAGCCCTGATTTCAGCAGAAGCCGAAGACTTCTTGGCTGGCAGAAATAATTTTCCAAAGTAGATTTAAAAAAAAAAAAAAAGCAAGCACTGTGGATGCCTACTGCGTTAATTCTTTCTGTCCTTTACTGAGAGGGCAAGTGGATGTTGAAAGGCTGAAAATTCCTGCGGCTACAAGGGCCAGAGAAAGGCCATCATGGATACAGAGTACTACAGAACTTAATTGCAGTTTACAGCCAGACACTTACAAAGCAAAGCGCCCACTCAAAAAAGGCCTTACCATTTTCCACCACCATTGATTTCCCCTGCTCTGGCTCAGTATTACGGCCCTTCTGGGTCTGTCAAGACAAACAATAAACACTGGGTGTCATCCAATCTGGCCTCAGTAGTTAACAGAAGACAAGCTCCGAACAGGACCACTATAGGCAGAAATCTAGCAGCTAAAGTTTTCTCCCGGAATAAGGAGGGGATGTTGTGGCTTGCCAGTGGCCAGCAGAGCTGATAGCAGAGTCGGACAATGAGGAGGTTGGGGAGGAACATGGGCCAGTCCTGGAGGCTGGGGAAGGCTCGGACAAGGGCTCTGCGTCAGAGGCAGAGACGGGGCAAAGGCTGTCTGGCAGTAATCAGGTGCCTATGGAGCTAGACAGCAGTGAGGCAGAGGAACAGCTGGAGCCTGTTCCCAGTGTGCGCATGCGCAGAGCTGCCAGAAGAAAAGAACAACTCAGAAATCAGGGTAGACTTAGAGGAGTAAAGTCATAACTGGAAGGTGGAAGGTGATTGGCCCCCCTCCCATAAATAAAAGAGGAACGAAAGGGGGGTGGGCTTTTGTAGGAAACCATTCGTTCGTTCGGTCATTAGATTCATTTCAGGAGTGTGAAAACCTGTCCGTCAATCTAAAATACATTAGGTCTGTAGTCACAAATATTCCTTTGAAAGACTGTTTGCCAGGCCTTGCTGAATGTGAATGAGAGGAATTCACATTCGTTTAATAAAAGTGGTTTTGTCAGGACCGGGACTCTGCCTCGTGCTTTTTGGGGAAGCCTAGGTCAGAACAGAGGATGCTGGGAAAACTTTCCTGCCTACTGGCAAGGAAACAAACAGGGGAAGGCAGCTACATTTCCAACTAAGGGAGGATGGCATTCTGATAGACGCCAGCAACCAAAGGCTTTTTAAACAGTCAGTTTTATCAGAAAGAGTTTCACTGGCCCTTTAGATCCCTCCCTAAGCACTTTTAAGAAGGGCCTGGCCCCAGAACATTATTAACCTTTGGAGAAGCTCTAAAAGCCCAGCTTTTCAAATATGCCCAAGGCCAGGGCGATTTGTGATCTCAACTGGTAGCGGATGGATGATTTGGTAGTTATGTATATTTTTCTCTCCCATGTGCTGAATTTGCCTATGTGGCTTTATAGAATTCTGATACCATAGGGTGCCTAGAGTTTTTGGATTAGGGGGCCTAAATGATAAATTAATATTAACATTTATTAGGCATATTTATTCATACTTAAATAATAAGTATACCCAGTGGTGGGATCCTGCCAGTTTAACAACTGGTTTGGTGATCACGTGCGCAATTTAAACAAAACGTACGTTCCACGTTACTTCTGGGGAGTAACACAACTGAGGCGCAACAATCTGCTCTGCTGCGCAAATCAGCTAAGAGGATATCAGTAAGTAAAGCACAGGGGCGGGGGGGGGAGCACCTGATCATCGGAGTGAACTGGTTCGCTCCCAGCTGATCGTCGGAGCTACCAGTTTGCCTGAGAATATCTGCAGAACAAAGTCGCTCAGATCCGGAGCGGATGGGCCCCCTCCAGTGGTCTGGACGGGCCGTCAGCAGTGAGTCTTGTGAGTCCACTCTGGGAGGAGTTTGACTCTGTTGCCCCCGAGGATTTAGACAGGTTGCGTGGAAGGCTGCGACCCACCACATGTTCAATGGACCCGTGTCCCTCCTGGCTGGTACTGGCATCCTGGGAGGTGACACGAGGCTGGCTTCTGGGCCTGGTGAAAGCCTCGTTGGGTGAGGGATCCTTACCTACCGTCTTGAAAGAGGCGGTGGTGAGGCCCTTACTCAAGAGGCCTTCACTCGACCAAATGGAGCTAGCTAATTATCGTCCAGTCTCCAACCTCCCTTTTTTGGCGAAGGTTGTTGAGAATGTGGTGGCACAGCAGTTTCCGCGTCACCTCGATGAATCCGATTATCTAGACCCACGCCAGTCCGGCTTTCGACCCGGGCACAGCACTGAGACAGCCTTGGTCGCGTTGGTTGATGATCTCTGGAGGGCCAGAGATAGAGGTTGTTCCTCTATCCTGGTCCTATTAGATCTCTCAGCAGCTTTTGATACCATCGACCATGGTATCCTTCTGCGCCGGCTGGAGGGGATGGGAGTCGGAGGCACCGTGTTACGGTGGTTCGACTCTTACCTCTCCGGCCGGATGCAATATGTGTTGACAGGGGGGCAGAGATCGACCCCGAGGCCACTCTCTTGTGGGGTGCCGCAGGGGTCGGTTCTCTCGCCCCTTCTGTTCAATGCATACGTGAAGCCGCTGGGCGAGATCATCCGTGGTTTTGGGGTTGAATACCATCTGTACGCTGATGATACGCAGCTGTACATTTCAGCCCCAAACCACCCCAACGAGGCTGTTGCAGTGATGTCCCGGTGTCTGGAAGCCGTCGGGGTCTGGATGGGGGACAACAGACTCAAACTCAACCCCTCCAAGACTGAGTGGCTGTGGCTTCCGGCACCTCGGTTCAGCCAGCTGACTCCATCGCTGGCCATAGGGGACGAGCTACTGCCCCCTGTGGAACGGGCGTGCAATTTGGGCGTCCTCCTAGATGCCCAGCTGTCAATGGATGACCATGTGGCAGCCGTGGCAAGGGGGGCGTTCCACCAGGTTCGCCTGGTGCGCCAATTGCGCCCCCTACTGGACCGAGATGCCCTACGCACAGTCACTCATGCGCTGGTGACGTCTCGCCTAGATTACTGTAATGCTCTCTACATGGGGCTTCCCTTGGGACGCGCCCGGAGACTGCAGCTAGTTCAGAATGCGGCCGCGCGGGTTATCATGGGGAGGTCTAGATACTCCCACATAACACCGCTCCTGCGCGAGCTGCACTGGCTACCTGTGGTTTTTCGGGTGCGTTTCAAGGTCCTGATTACTATCTTTAAAGCGCTCCATGGCTCAGGACCTAGTTACTTGCGGGATCGCATCCTCCCACATACATCCCTGCGGCCAATCCGCTCTCACAGAGAGGGCCTTCTCCAGGTGCCGTCCACTAGGCAATGCCAGCGGGCGGCGCCGAGGAGTAGAGCCTTCTCTGTGATGGGCCCAACCCTCTGGAATGACCTCCCCCCCGACATTAGAACCACCTCGGACTTCCGCTCCTTCCGTCAAAAATTGAAGACTCACCTGTTCCGACTAGCTGGCCTGGCATGATTATAAATGTTACATCTATGAACTCCTGGTAGTATATTCTCATCTGGTTATTTTAAGGGTAATGTTTTAGTTTTAATTGTTTTTAGGGCTTTTAGCCTCATATTTATTTATTCTTCTGTACAGGACTCTTAATTTTAACCTCCTCCACATACATACATACATATATTTATAGCCCTATTTATATTTGTATTTTATCTATGATTTATTGTGGACTGTACACCGCCCCGAGTCCCTTTTTGGGAGAGGGGGCGGTTTAGAAATGTGAATAAAAAAATAAATAATGAACCGGTCCGAACCAGCTGAATCCCACCCCTGAACTGTATACCTCAATGAAGAGTGTAGGTCAGAGAGCATCATATCCTCCCTCCCTAGCAACTATTCCAGCCTCCCTAGGAACGACCCTCTGTGGCAAATCATCCCTCTATCCCTCATCCCTCATCCCTACAGAGATGACAAATGTACATGGATCACAAATCTAAGCACACCAATAAATGTGTGCTAAGGGGAGGAAACAAGACAGCTAAACTACCTTGGATTTCTTTTCCAGGTCAGCTTCTGTCTTTGGGCCTAGTAAGTTTAGAACCTGCATGAGAAAGACAGACACGATGTTAGAATATAGGGAAAGGTATTGGATCGTTTATAGCAAGTTAAACTTCATTTCTTCAGCCAACAGGTAAAACTCCTATTTTCAGCTGCATCAAGGAAGGGTCCTTCTGACACAAGAACAGGGGTCCCCAATTCCTGAGCCGAAGCCCCACTATCAGGCCTTGAGCCATTTGGAACTGGACCGCAGAAATGGCAGGCAAAAGGACAACCACAATTATCTGCAAGAGCAGCTCCCATTTGGAATTAGTAGTTTTAAATGCATATCCTTCATTTTTAGCCAATCCTCTTGTATATATCTTTGCATATCAAGTACACGATCCAAAATGGTAGATCCAACTAGGTACCTGTAGGTCCACTTCGTTTTTAATTATTTTGCCATCTGCCCATTTCAACTTGCTCCGGGCCTCACCTGCAAGAAAATAAAAGAACTTAAGGACCGCTGCGGCCTTTTTTTAAAAAAACTGGTACTTAAGACAGACTCTTACTGTCTTCGGACTCTTACAGGGGTTGGTGCTGGCAGTCACTACCGCCGGTTCGTTCATAGCCGTGCCCCCCGTGTGCATGCGCAGTGCAATAAAAATCGCTCTGCACATGCACAGAACCAAAAACCAAGATAAGTGGCACCGAGAGAACCAGTTTGGGGGCGTTGCAGGCCCGGGTTGTTGCTGGTTCCAGTGACCAGAGGCTACCAAACCACTACCGGTTGAGCTGAACCGGTAGGAACCCACTACTGGACTCCTATATATCTGGGACACTTACTATAACTAGAGAATTAATTCCTGGGAAAAAACAGCGGAAAAGAATTACACGTAGTCCTCGACTTGCAACAGTTCATTTAGTGACTATCCAAAGTGACACAGCACTGAAAAAAGTGACATCTGACAGTTTTTCACTTACAACTTGGTCACCTGATCAAAATTCAGATGCTTGGCAACTGGTTCATATTTATGACAGCTGCAGTGTCCCAGGGTCATGTGATCAGCTTTTGGGACCTTCTGACCCCCCCAAAAAAAACATCAGTGGGGAAGCCAGATTCACTTAACAAACGTGTTACTAACTTAGCAACTGGAGTGATTCGCTTAACAATCTGTAGCCAGAAAGGTCATAAAATGGGGCAAAACTCACTTAACAAACGTCTCATTTAACAACAAAAATATTGGATTCCTTTGTGGTTGTAAGTTGAGGACTACCTTATTGCAGGGCGAAAGCTTCACCAGATTTTTCAGGTGTTGGGTACCCGTTATTTATTTAAAAACAAATAAAAACCTCATAAGGTTTTCAAGATTTCAGTGAGTTTAAAACAGGATCAGGAGTAGCAAAATATTTTGAATCTAAAAAAAAGCCTCTTCAATTGAAATACACAGTTCTGATCATCCCAGCAGTGCTCTGGGCTTGAGGCAATCCCTTTGACCTTAGAATACCTGTTTCAAACTCAAAACACATCAATTTCAAGCTCAAACGGTTGGGACAGATTGTTTCAAACTAAGTCTTATCAATTTCAAAACTCTGTGAATTCCAAACATCCCTTTTACACCTTCATCTGAAGTCCATCTGATTTCATGCAGGAATGGCATAATTGTGCAAACATTGGTGAGAGTCTGGCTTTTTAAAAAGCATTTTTTAAAACATTATGTGGATTGTAAGTAAAAACTCACAGGAAAACTGATTTACTTCCTCAGTTCCACTTTACTGTACGAAACAGACAGGGGTGAGCTTCAAAAATCTCAGCAATGCGTTCTCTGCCCAGCTGCTGGGTGGGTGTGGCCATGGCTGTGGTAGGTGTGGCCATGGTGGGCGTGGCCTAATCAATCTCCTGCGTCCTGGTGGTGGAGCATTTTCACCTTCCCCAGGCTCTGGATGCTTTCTTTGAGCCTCTGGGAGGGTGAAAATTGCCCATTTCTCTGCTTTCCAAAATTTCCGGGAGGTCCGTTTTCCCCCCTCCCCGAGTCTTCGGACAGATCCTGTACTTACCTTGCATCCAAAACGGGCCATGTGGAGACTCTGGGGAGGGGTGGGTGGTGGGTGGGAGGGGCAGGGCGGGGCCAGCCAGGGATGGGATTTGGATGTTCTCCAAATCAGCCATAAAGTTAGCTACGGGTTCTCCTGAACCCGGGCAAACCCGTAGCAGCTCACCCCTGGAAACAGAACATTGGAAAAGGCAGAGCTCTTGTTATGCTTCGCATTTATTCCTCCACTGAATTTGCTGGTGACATTTTCAGGGGCGGGAAACAAGGAGAAAAGAGCTGAGCTTGAAAAGGGCACGCGACAAGGACAAGAGCAGCGCCATTAAGGAGAGGTCCCACCACGGCAATGAATGTGAAGAAGCCTCCCTGGAACATTGCCACATTCCACTCACCCATCAGAACCCCCATATTAAAATGGTAGCGCTCTGAAAGGAGCCGGGCTCTGTGTTTGCAGATGGCAGCTTCCACCTAGACATAAAGAGAGGAAGAAAAAAATCTGGTTTAAGAAAAGGAGAAAGGATTCAGAATGACTTCCAGGCAAAGCTGAACATAAGATGCTATAAGCACTTCGATGTAGAAGATTGCAAGACTAGGAGATAGGTGCAAAACAGTGTGTGTGTGTGTGTGTGTGTGTGTGTGTGTGTGTGTGTGTAAGGAGAGAAAGAGACAAGATTCAGCCGTCTTTGTTTTGTAAAATATAAAAAATTACATATGCATTGTCCTCAATTCAAATGATGGCAATGTGGAGAAATGGGCTAGTAGGGAACTATATACAGACAACTATCGCATTCAATGTGGTTGTTTTTAAGGGCCTAAAATGGCCAGGTGTTCATTGAAAAGGAAATATTAAATGGATCTATGATCAATCGTTACTTGCAAGCCAGAATTCTTGCATGGCATGAAAAGAGCATGTCTGTTAAGCTGCTCTTTCCAGGGTCCACTCATGATATGTTTAGCATTACAGGCAGTCCTCCACTAACCAACAGAATTGGGGCCAGAATTTCCACTGCTACACAAGGCAGTTGGTTAAGTCAGGGGTGTCCAAACTTGGCAACTTTAAGACTTGTGGACTTCAACTCCCAGAATTCCCCAGCCACCTGGACACCCCTGGGTTAAGTAAATCACACAGGGGTTAAGTGAATCTGGCTTCCCTCATTGACTTTGCTTGACAGAAGCCAGCTGGGAAGGTTGCAAATGAAGATTACATGAGACACACACACACACCGCAGATGCTGCAACTGTTGTAAATATAGGCTGTTTGCCAAGTGCCCAAATATTGATCACGTGACCATAGGGATGCTGTGACAGCCATAAGTGCAAGGACCGGATTTAAGTCACTTTTTCCAGTGCCGCTATAATTTTGAACGGCCACTAAATGAATGGTTGTAAGTCGAGGATTATCTGTACCTTACACCAGGAGCCTTGGCTTATTCCTTGCTTGCCATGTCAGAAGCATATGGCAGGGTTTGTTAGGAATGGCCCTGTTAGAAATAGCAATAGCACTTATAGACTTATATACCGCTTCACAATGCTTTCCAGCCCTCTCTAAGCGGTTTACAGAATCAGCCTATTGCCACCACAATCTGGGTCTTCAGTTTACCGACCTCGGAAGGATGGAAGGCTGAGTCAACCTTGAGCCTGGTGAGAATCAAACTGCCAAACTGCTGGCAACTGGCAGTCAGCAAAAGTAGTCTGCAGTGCTGGATTCTAATCACTGTGCCACCACGGCTCTGTGGAATTATTCACCTGGAGATTGTTTTATTTTTGGCCTCCGTATAGGACTGAAACTTACTGCTTCTTCAATCTGTTCCGGTGTGACGACTACGCCAATGCCACATTCTCTGTCGAAGTCTGCTGTATTAATGGGATCCACAGGGTGACTTTTAAGGTATTCCAGAGCAGCTGCAGATATAAAGAATACGGGTGGGTTAGAAAGGGGGATGTGCTTCAGTGGGTGATGTGTTTCACCAGGATCTGGATGATTTCGATTCAAATCTTCACCCAGCTATAAATCCAGCTGCTGAGCCTACAACTGTCATTAGATTCTCATCTCCCTCACAAATTGAAAGAGGCATAATCTACAAATGTGTTTCTCACTCTTGGCAGTTTGAAGATGTGTGGGACTTCAACTCCCAGAGTTCCTCAGCCAGTTATGCTAGCTGGGGAATTTTGGGAGTTGAAGTCCACACATCTTCAAACTGTCAAGGGTGGGAAAGACTCAAAGCCATTTGATACACCATGAAAAATGGGAAGATAAAAATAAATCAGAGGGACGACAGAGGACAATTTCAAAAACAAATAGGCCATGTTCCTGTAAAGCTTTTCAGAGCAGAACCCATGGCGTTTTCCGGATGTCTCAGGATAAAGCTTTGTTACCATGTTACCACGGGGCTGAACTGTGCTGTGCCCTCTAACCACTTGCCATGAAAACTCACAACACTTGTGACCCTCCTGTAACTATTATCTGGGTGATTCTTTAAATGCCATTTCCTTTTGTGGTCTCTGAAACATACTATTCCTCTCAAAGGCATAGTCAAAACGTCCTCTGCTCAAAAAAGGCTCTTCCCTTATCATAGCATTGCCAACTCATACATCTATATGTGTGTGTGTGTGTGTGTATGTTCCAGCATAACTCTGGAACACCTCAAGCAATTGCAACCAAACTTGGTACACAGATGACTTACTCTCTGGAAACAAATACTGTGGGAGTAAGCCACCCCTAAAACCCCTCCGGAGTGTGTGTGTATTGTGTTAAGATACAGCCTGTTGTGCCTTAAAATGGCTTCTACTGTACAGCGCAGTGGATTTGCCATGGTAATGGCTTCACAGTACTCCACAAGGGGGCTCCCTCTGGTAAGGGGGAAAATCCAACATTAGAAATTATATTTTGTCCGGACGTTTTCCATACAGTGGTATCAATTTTCTTGACTCTTCTGGGGGAACAGGGAAAACATTTTTAACTAATTTAATTGTCGCCGAAATCAGAGCGCAGGGAGAAGTTGCTCTTGCCATTGCCTCTTGGAAGGAGGGAGGACAGCCCATTCCACATTTACATTGCCACATAATTCATTCCTTTTCCTGTCTAATATAGGATTGGGATAAATAAATATCCGGGAAACACCGGGTTATCAGCTAGTCCCATATAATGTTTACGAATTCAAATTGGCAAGGAACAAGTGTCAATCTAGATATATTCCATCCACCCTAAATGCCTCTCTTACCACAGAGACAACCTTGAGCAGGAAGGTTCCTGTAGTGGAAAAGCTTCCTGTTTCTCAAGCTCTGATCATTTATTTCATCCGGTCCACTGTGGTGTAAGAGGACATGCAACAAGGCCTTTGGGGCCAAATCCAATCATCAGTGATCAAAAAGAACAGGTGGATTCTTGGCTCCAACCTGTGAAATTCCCAAATATGTACCACTGAGCTGCAGATCCGTGATGATCTTTTTGGTAGCAATGTACTCAACAAGGTCACCAAGACGCTTTGAGTCCTTCAGCCGGGAAGCCACATTGTACAACAGGGTGCCGACTGTCTTGTCAATCACTGGACCCAGGATTCCTTGTGCCTGAAGAGTAAGAGGAGTCAAAGGGGGAAACTGTAAGTCAGGATAACAGCAAGAGTGTATATTAGGAAGAGGTGATAAGTCTCTTAAAAATTGAGAGCCTTTTCTAGCTTCTCTCTCTCAGACAACAGAAAGCCATGTCACTACCAGGTAAAACCAGACAGATTTTCCACCCTGATCTTTCCAACTAGAGAACAAACATTACAGAATTGTTCCAACCCAACAATCCAATGACTAGCACTCATGCAGGTAATCTTCAACTTACAACTGTAATGGAGCCTTCCCGTTCGTAGATTGTTATGTCGTAAAGTCAAAAATTGTTATGGTCATAATGCGGGTCAATTTCACAACCTGTTTTGGAGTGGCTGTAAAACAAACACTGAGCTCATTAAGCAAACCCCATTGTTTGCTATGGGGGCTTTCTTGCAGAAAAGCAGAAGTAAACTCCAGTTTTTAGCAAAAAGGATGTAAATCACACTCATTGGAGAAGAGCCTAATGCTGGGGAAGATTGAGGGCAAAAGAAGAAAGGGACGGCAGAGAATGAGGTGGCTGGATGGAGTCACCGAAGCAGTAGGTGTGAGCTTAAATGACTCCAGAGGATGGTAGAGGACAGGAAGGCCTGGAGGAACATTGTCCATGGGGTCTCGATGAGTTGGACATGACTTTGCAACTAACAATAACAGTCATGTGACCACGGGAGGCTGCAAATGGCCATAAATGCAGGCTGTTTGCTGAGTGTCCAAAATGTCGCTATGTGACCTTGGGGGGGGGGGGGCGGGGGGAGAAGATTGCTGTCAGAACTTTGAACCCAACTGTAAGTATCTTTGGGGAAGAGTCCATTGGAACTTTGAACAGTTGCTAAATGATTGGTGGTAAGTCAATGAGTCCTTCTAATTCATTTTAGCTGTTGTATTTTCATGTATGAATATAAATAAAGTCCAAACTGATGATGATGATGATGATGATGATGATGATGATGATGATGATGATGATGATTGCATCTAAACCTCAGGAAATTCAGTTGTTATTCCTCAGGAAACTCAGTTGTTATTCTTTAAATCTATATGACAACTTTTAGATTTGTCTGTTATGAAGCTGGGCTAATCACATGATTTGGGAGAATTATAATGTCAAAGGCCTCTTTCTTAACAATAGAAGAATACATGTTAAATCTGTCCCACCCAATGACTTCACCCTCTTCAAAAAAAAAAGCAAAACATACATTGAAAAACAATAGCCTGGTTTCTTTTTCATTTGCTGTTTATATTCTCTGTAGAGTCACACTTTCACTTCTAGAGAGATACACAAAGGAAGGAAATTCCAATGCAGAAAAATGGTTTGGGAGATACAGTAATTGTCTGCATTAAGATATGAGCTTTAATACCTTAGAGACATTTCAACAGGCTTTTTATGACAGCAGTATTGAAACTTGGAGGAGTTTATCTTAATATGTTTGAACTCAGCTAATGTCAGCACTGAAATAGGTATTTGGTGAACATCTTCAATGTGAATCAAACATAGTTAACATTTCTTCAGACATTATCACAATTTGCAGCTTTAGGTAAAGGTTCCCCTCAGACATATGTGCTAGTCATTCCCTGCTCTAGGGGTACTAATCTGCATTTCAAAGCCAAAGAGCCAGCGCTGTCCGAAGACGTCTCCGTGGTCATGTGGCTGGCATGACTAAACGCCAAAGACGCACGGAATACTGTTATCTTCCCATCAAAGATGGTTCCTATTTTTTCTACTTGCATTTTTACGTGCTTTCGAACTGCTAGGTTGGCAGAACCTGGGCCAAGTAACGGGAGCTCATTCCGTTATGTGGCACTAGGGATTCAAACCGCCAAACTGCTGTTCTTTCTGATTGACAAGCTCAGCGTCTTAGCCACGGAGCCACCACATCCCTTCCTTTTCTAAATCTTTCCTATTTGTATTTATACTAGAACAGAAGACAGGAATCAAATAAAATTTGCAAGCAGTCTACAAGAGACACTGATCTATCGCTATGAAGATTCCAGGGGATCTTATATCTGAGCCTCTTTCAGTTTAGCAGCCTAAGAATCACCTCCATTAACCATTGGCATTCCTACCGTAGAATGATGGTACTTGGTAGGGCCAAAAAAAAACCAATTTCTTACTCAACATATAGTAAGTGTTAGACATACAGGTGAAACTCGAAAAATTAGAATATCGTGCAAAGTTCATTTATTTCAGTAATGCAACTTAAAAGGTGAAACTAATATATGAGATAAGACTCATTACATGAAAAGCAAGATAATTCAAGCCGTGATTTGTCATAATTGTGATGATTATGGCATACAGCTCATGAAAACCCCAAATCCACCATCTCAGAAAATTAGAATATTACATGCAATCAATAAAACAAGGATTGTACATAGAACAATATTGGACCTCTGAAAAGTATAAGCGTGCATATGTACTCAGTACTTGGTTTGGGCCCCTTTTGCAGCAATTACTGCCTCAATGCGGCGTGGCATGGAAGCTATCAGCCTGTGGCACTGCTGAGGTGTTATGGAAGACCAGGATGCTTCAATAGCGGCCTTCAGCTCTTCTGCATTGTTCAGTCTCATGTCTCTCATCTTTCTCTTGGCAATGCCCCATAGATTAAGTTGCATTACTTAAATAAATGAACTTTTGCACGATATTCTAATTTTTTGAGTTTCACCTGTATCTTAGGAACTTAATTATACTTATTTAAATTATTTTAGATTTAAGGCAGCATGATTAACATGTTCCATTGATCTCAACATGACTAAGTCTAATCCAGCCCACTGACACATTTTAGGATTGTTTAAATTACAGGTATAACTAGTTTCAACATTCACTGGAAGAATAAACTGAGCAGAATCTACCCAGAACAAGACAGAAATGGACAGCAAAATATATTAGGAAAAGCAAGGAACAGATTTCCAAGTACCTATCTACACAGTAGCAGTTTCTTTTTTCCAATGGAATTTACACCCATGGATAGGTTTGTATGAAAACTATCAGACTAATTGAAATTTGACAAACCTCTCTAAAATTTCATGATGTTATAAAAGCAGAATCTATATCTGGGAACTAGCCTCCTTTACAATTTCCTAAAATCCAGTGCAATACCTTTTGTTTAAAATCAACACATCTTTTTAGCAGTTATTTATTTATTTAATTTTATTATATTTAGTTCAAAATATTTTATTTAGTTTTATTTTATTTTATCTCAAACATGTACGAGATAACAGTATAGGTATAAACATAGACATGAACACAGGAAATGGGTACAAATAAATGGGATAACAGGGCAGGGACGGTAGGCACGCTGGTGCGCTTATGCACGCTCCCTTACAGACCTCTTAGGAAAGGGGTGAGGTCCATACTAGATTGTGTTCACACAATACGCCAAGCTGTATTTTGCTCACTCATGGTATAAAACCACAGTTGGGCTAGATTCCCATATTAAATTGCTATTTTTTTAAAAAATATATCATACATTTTATTGTCTTTAATCTATTCTATTTTACCCAGCCAGAGAGTCACATATGTGAGAAGGCTGGCTATCTAAAACAAGATAAGATTACCACATTAGTCTCACATACAAGGCATTAGACAGATTATTAGCCTTAGTACATTATATAAATCCAACTATGAATTGCTCGGTAGGACCCATTGAAACCCTGAGTAGGAAAGCGAGAGACAAATATCTGGAAGTGAATGAATAGCACAAAAGTGGTTGAGAAACGTGGGACAGTTTCCCACGTTTTACAGAAAAAGTAGTTTTCTGATGAGCAGAAACAGCTCTCTTATTATTATTATTATTTTTGGAAACATTAAGTTGGAAACTGAAGGACGGAGAAAGCTTTTCGCCCTTTCAGTTTCTTCTTTAAAGGGCAGGGTCACTACCGGAAGGGGGGGCAGAAAACGTGGCAAGGCTACCCCCGGGACAGCGAACGGGGCTACAGACGAAAAGAAGGGCGGCTACTGAGACCTGTACGACTGCCTCGCGGAGCAATGCGGTGAGCGCCTCGTTCCGAAGGGTCTCGCGAGCCTTGCTCTCGCTCAGCCCGATGCTCACGAAGAGCCGCAGCGGATCCGATTCATCAGCCGCCATGCTGCCGCCTGCCCCTGCCATCACGCCTAACTTCCGCCCGCAGTAGGGCACGGGCTTCTCCACGCCACTGAGTGCGGTGATGAAACGCAAAGCCAATCCGAATCTGCGGTCCTCCCCGTGACCAATGAGAAACACTTTCACAAAGGCACGCCTTCCCCGGTTCTCCGACAAATCGGAACGAAGCAACCTGACAGGAGGTGGGGCTATAATTGCAGCAGGTTGCATTAATCAGAGAGAATATATTTAAACTCTGTGCTAAGAAATTGTGTAGGCAGGTCCCTTTTTTTCTTATGTTTATAATAGTGCGATTTAACGCACGCGATTTAAAATTCCGTTATGAACTGCCATATTGTACCCTGGAGGATCTCCTGGAAAATTCCAAGACTTGGTTTAACTTTTTGCTTGGTGTGCGGAAGAAAGGAATGGTAAAACGTTTGGGCTGTTTATAAAAAAAAAAGAAACTTTACCAGATCATCTTTGCAAGAATGCTGTAAAATATATATTCTTATCAAAATATAGTATGTAAACACTAGTAAAATTGTATAAACAGAGGCATAGAATCAAAATCACGTGAAGCATTAGTATCGCTTTATAAAGCCTTAGTAAGACCTTATCTGGAATATTGCATCCACTTTTGGCCACCACATTAACAAAAAAGGTGTTGAGACTTTGGGAAAAGTGCAAAGCAGATCAACTAAGATATTAAAGGCCTGAAGACAAAAACATATGAAGACCGGTTGCAGGATTTGGGTTTGGCTAGCCTAGAGAAAAGAATGACTAGCGGGACATGATAGTAGTATTTCCAGCATTTGAGAGGCTGCCACAAAGAGGAGTGGGTCAAAGCACCAGAGGGGAGGACAAGAAAGTATGGATGAAAACTAATCAAGGGGAAAAGCAACCTGGAATTGAGGAGAAACTTCCTAACAATGAGGACAATTAACCAGTGGAACAGCTTGCCTTCAAACGTTGTGTGGGTGCTTCCTCACTGGAGGTTTTTAAAAAGAGACTGGAGAGTCACTTGTCTGAAATGGTATAGGACAGGGGTGTCCAAACTTGGGAACTTTAAGACTTGTGGACTTCAACTCCCAGAATTCCTCAGCCAGCATGGCTGGCTGGGGAATTCTGGGAGTTGAAGTCCACAAGTCTTAAAGTTCTCAAGTTTGGACACCCCTGGTATAGGATCTCCTGCTTGAGCAGAGAGCTGGACTGGAAGATCTCCAAGGTCCCTTCCAGTTCGATTCTGATTCTCTTAGGACTTCATTTGTAACTTTTTCTAGGCTGAATGCAGCTCACCAATGATTCAGTAAAGCTAATTTTGTTGCAAGATCAAAACACTAAATCCGGGTGGGGCCACAAAATGTAAGTGGGTTGTCAAAAAAAGACACTGCTGTAATCTGCATGCTTTCCTGGAAGTAAACATCTTTGAATGCACTGAGACTTTCTTCCAAATAGGCCAGCAAGATGATTCACAGTTAAATCATAAACCAGAGAGAATATAATGTGGGTCACTATGCATTACAGATAGTGCTTACCTTACAAACCTTTGTTCAGTGGCTATTTGGAGTTACAACGGGGCTGAACATATGATGACCTGTCCTGACACCTATGACAGTCACAGCATCCCCACAATCACATGATTAAAATTCAGGCACTTGACAATTGGTATGAGTAGGAAGTTAAAACCCACCCCTCTCCTAGACAATTGAAATATCCTGGGAAATATTGAAAAGGCAGAATATTATATTTCCCTGGATGTGAAATGGAGAAACATGTTTTTGGCAGGAAACAGGCTCACTCTTAATAGCCCCCACCTTTGTCAATGAACCATTAATGCCTGAGTTAGTTTATTCCACATAACAAAGGTAGGATTGGCCTTCTACAGAAATTCACCACAAGGAACCTGGGAAAATTACATCAGCCAGCAAGGCAACCAAACTTGGACTCAAAGCACAGCCTACAGAGTTGCCCCTGCATGGCCCCATGGGAGTCTGACAACCAATCAGAATACAAGCTCAGTTTCAAAGCCCAGAGGGGGCATAAAACCAGCTACTTTCAGCATCTCGACAATTTTTCTTCTTGACCCAACAACTTGAAGTGTGTGATCCCCTTTTTCTGTTCAGGAGCTCAAGCCATGTGATCCTGTCCACCTTTAAACCATCTTTCAAAGCAGCCTCCATGTTTCCAGTGTCCTTTTCCGCACTTGGAACTGAACCCAGAAGGACATTTCTTCCAACATATGTATTTACAATGGTTGCAGCATCCTGCAGATCCCATATTTCCCAGATGGCTTCCGACAAGCAAAGTCAATGGGGGAAGCAGGAGTTTGCTTAACCACCCCTTGATTCATTTAACAACTGCAGTGATTCATTTAACAACTGTGGCAAATAGGTCGTAAAATTGCATGTGGCTCACTTAACAGCTGCCTATGGTTAACAATGAGAATTCTGGTGTGGTCATAAGTTAAGGGATGCCTGTATTATGTACTATAGGAAGTATGGAAACAATGAAACATTTACTAAACTTTGTGAAATCAGATAAAGCATTTACCGTAAATTAAGCTGGGATAAATTTTGCAGGAGTTTTCTGATCAAGAAGGATACATACCTAAGCTATTATATAAAATTCTAAGTAATTTTGGAATCAATGATGAGTAAGCCTAATTCTACTGAAATATGTGTAAATCGAGGAGTATAGGCAGTCCTCGATTTACGACCACAACTGAGTCCAAAATTTATGTCGCTAAGTGAAACATTTGTTAAGAAAGTTTTGCCCCATTTTACGACCTTTCTTTCCACACTTGTTAAGTGAATCACTGCAGTTAAGCTAGTAACAAGATTGTTAAGTGAATCTGGTTTTACCATAGACTTTGCATGTAAGAAGGTCACAGAAACTGATCACATGGCCCCAAGGCACTGCAACCGTCATAAACATGAGTCAGTTTGCCAAGCATCAGAATTTTTATCACTTAACCATAGGGATGCTGCAACAGTAGTAAATATGAAAAATAATCATAAGTCACTTTTTTCAGTGCCATTGTAATTTTGAATGGTCACTAAATGAACTATTGTAAGTCAAGGCCTATAGTACCTGTTCTGTTATACTCCAAAATATAGAGACTGTGATAAGAACAACCATGGAACACTTATGATATATATCCATGTGTATGTTATGCATTGACAGGAGGTCCCATCTGTGCAAATCAATATTGCAAATACTGCACATCTCACAATTAGCTGTCATCTACACAGTTCACCCCATTTAGTAGTTCACATATATGGCTAATAAATTAGATGCTCAGAAAGCAAAACAGATTATCCGATTAACAAGTAATTCAGGTTAGGTTATTGCACCCAACGCCACTGGACTAATTTTACAATTCATTTTCACAAACACTGACATATAAATACGTATGTATTTATTCTGGTACCTTTCTCTGCAAAAAAATTCAGAGTCAGCTGTGTTTATCTGTCATTGCCTAATATCTGTATAAAACCCAGGATATTTTGAGAAACCCTGATCAGTTAGCAAAATAGCTTTTGAGGCAAATTAAAAACCCACATTTTCTGAAGGATTTGATATCTGATGAAGTTATTTTGATGGGAACAGATTCTTTAAATCACTGTTTCTTAACTTTGGCAATGCTAAGGTGTGTAAATGTCAAGTTCACACTTGGTTGTGTCAGGATTGAGAGACACTGCTTTAAAAACACCAAGGCATTATATAGAGCTGATCAGGAAGTATTGTGTATTTGATGATGTGCCATCAAGTTGTTGTCAATTCTTGGCAACCCCATGATAGTTTTTCTCCCGCATGATCTGTCCCAAACCTGGTCCTTCTGGCCTTCTAACAGTGTGCTTGTCACCTCTGTAATTGGCTCCATCCACTTGGTGGTAGATATTCTCTCATTCTTTTTCTTTCCACTTTGTCCATTCCTAGGTGAACGCAGTTCATGGAATGTCATATGGAAAACTATTGTCTGTATCATTTTGATTTTTGTAAGTTTAGACACATCCTGGCATTTGAATATCTTTTCTATGGCTTTCATTGCTATCTTACAATCATTGGTTTCTGGTACATATCTGATATGTATCCTTTACTCTTGGTAATCAGTTGTAAAAGGCAAATGCTACCTACTTCTATATCTACCGCTGTCAATTCTAAAACATTAATATAGGGGCTTCTGTTTGCTTCCAGTGTTGCTATATCAGTTGAGCCTTGTTATGGTATGCGATTTGAAGTTAATTGAAGTTAATGGGTGGGGTTTTAAAATAACAAATTAATCATGTTTTATGTCATTTTGTAAGAGTGCTAATTATAATAATTGAATGCCTAAAGCAAAGCACTGAACAGAACATATTGACTTGAACAGAACATATTGGGCATTGCTTAAATAGTTCATAAACAAATACAACCTAATTAAAACCTGAACGTTTGCTGGATTGCAGAAGACTACAATAGAATAGAATGGAATTCTTTATTGGCCAAGTATAATTGGACACACAAGGTGACTATGCTCTCAGTGTACACAAAAGAAAAGGTACATTCGTCAAGAGTCATAAGATGCAACACTTAATGATAGTCATAGGGTACAAATAAGCAATCAATATCAATATAAATTGTAAGGATGTAAGCAACAAAGTTACAGTCGTACAGTCATAAGTGGGAGGAGATGGATGATAGGAAAAATGAGAAGATTAATAGTAGTGCAGACTTAGTAAATAGTTTGACAGTATTGAGGGAATTATTTGTTTAGCAGAGTGATGGCGTTCCGGAAAAAAACTGTTCTTGTGTCTAGTTGTTCTGGTGAGTCTATAATATCGTTTTGAGGGTAGGAGTTGAAACAGTTTATGTCCAGTATGCGAGGGGTCTGTAAATCTTTTTACAGCCCTCTTTTTGACTCATGCAGTATATAGGTCCTTAATGGAAGGCAGGTTGGTAGGAATTGTTTTTTGACGACTGTTCTTTGATGACTTAGAAATGCCTGTGTTTAAGTTACAAAAACTACTGTTTCAATGCAATATTCAATATCATATTTTAATGATATAATAATGATTGATACCATAATGATTATGATACCACAATGATTATGGTATCAATAATCAGCCCTGTGATTGGCTTGTTCTGTGTTGGCAATTGTTTCTGAGTGTTTAGACTCTAAATTATTCACGTTGCTGAAGTTTTGTTCTGGTTCCTAGTTTCTGATTTGCACAAAACTTTGAACAAGCTCTCATTCAGTATGAGGTTGCAGCTAAATCAAATCAAATCAAACCTTTATTGTCAATGCACAGCATGTGTACAATGAAATTGAATAAACTTAAGAATAGAGGTTTCCCATGTTATACGTCCCTCTAACAAGGATACTGTACACCTTCAAGGGAAGCAGTAATGTCTGTTTAAATAAAACCATAATATTTGCCTAAAAGAAGTAACCCAGTTAATCCTATACACATCATGCAATACAGGGAAGCACTAGCAACTTCAACCTTATGTCTGAGCAATTACTTTCCATGAAAAGATATCAAATTGCCTAATAACTCTCCTAGGCTTACAGTGAATTACCCTAACACTATTTGCATAAATGTGCATATGAAAGAAGGAGGTCATCCAAGACTGAGTACATTTAGAAAATATCACAGGAGTACCTTAGTTTTTGGTTTATTTAATGGGACACAACTCATAGAAGGAGGTGACTCTCAGCTTAACTTGGGTAACTAAAGTTAAACAACAACAATCTAAGCCTGGTGAGACTGGGTTGTATTGATTTGGTACTAGTTCTGGACACCACTAAGAAATCTCAGGGATATAACCCAGACTGGGAAGTTGAAAAAAACTTTCTGAAAAAAAAAAGTCAATGACAAACAATTTAAGTAATTGATTCAAGACTATCATTATCTTTAATACTCATGAAATTAAGGTCAATAATTTAAAATAAATAAGGAAAAGATTGAAATCTGAAACATTTAACTACTGGACTCTAGAAAGAGTGCAGAGAAGAGCAACAAAGATGATTAGGGGACTGGAGACTAAAACATCTGAAGAACGGTTGCAGGAACTGGGTATGTCTAGCTTAAGAGAAAGAAGGACTAGGGGAGACATGATAGCAGTGTTCCAATATCTCAGGGGTTGCCACAAAGAAGAGGGAGTCAAACTATTCTCCAAGGCACCTGAGGGTAGAACAAGAAGCAATGGGTGGAAACTAATCAAGGAAAGAAGCAACTTAGAACTGAGGAGAAATTTCCTGACAGTTAGAACAACTAATCAGTGGAACAGCTTGCCTCCAGAAGTTGTGAATGCCCCAACACTGGAAGTCTTTAAGAAGATGTTGGATAGCTATTTGTCTGAAATGGTATAGGGTTTCCTGCCTAGGCAGGGGGTTGGACTAGAAGACCTCCAAGGTCCCTTCCAACTCTACTATTGTAGTGTATTGTATTGGATTGGATGGTGCTTCATTGGCAGGCTTTGGTGTGGCATGCTAGCTGTCGTTTTCTGGTTTGCTGATTTAAAATTATTAATGTAAACATTAAACAGCCTTTCTGTAGCTTTGTGACACAGAACAATACCTTGCACTTTAATCAAGGATTTGGCGATCCTGATCCCGTTGTAGATGTCTGGCTCATCCTCTTTTTTGGGGTTAGTTATTTTTAGATTCCTGCTCCCACCCTGCCACCTCTCCTCTTTTTGTTGATTTTCTTTGCTTGATTTGTTAGACTGAACCTTAGCATTAGGTAAAAGGTGCATTTGACCTCTTCACAATTTGACAAGCTTTGGCAAGCTTTTTTTTTTGCGTGCCTAATTGGTTTCCAAACAGATAATCTCCATGAGAAATGGGGAGGGGGGGCATTAACCTTTTCCCTGCAGCTGTAATTTTTGTGAAATTCTCCCCCATCGTTTCCTCGGCAGATGGCAGCAGCTCACAACCTTGGTAGCACAAAATTCTGACTGCAGCAAAATTGCACCTGGTTAATATTTGCATGGAATACTGCACTCTGGAAAATACAGAACGGGTGGCTAGAAAGGACTGCTTGCATAATGCCTTCCCCCAAAATCAATTCCACTGCCAGAAGCTGTCAACATTCCCTTTATACCTTTTTAATTACATGTTACAGTTTGCTTTTGGGAGAAGAAAAAAAAACAAGAATTGCCAGATTGGAAAGTGGTCAGTGATGAAACACTGAAGGTTCAACAACCTGGATGCAGCCCTTAGGACAGCGATTCTCTGTTCATGTTATTCCTTTTCTATATTTACATTTATTTTTGCAAGTTCTATATCCAGGGGAATTATAATGGGTTGGAAACAGAGGTGGCATTCAGCCAGTTCTCTCCGGTTCGGGCGAACCAGTAGCAGTGGCTGCAGGAGGCTCTGCCCACCCGCCTTGACGTAATGCGTGAGCACTGCGCATGGACAAAAGGCAATGCACATGCACAGATGAGGCACGTGTGACAGGGGTGGGTTTCTGTACCGATTGGTACTGGTTCGCTTCACTCTCGCATGCGCCATGTGCTGCTCACACATGCACAGTTGACTGTTAATTGTTCTGCCCATGCCAGCAACGGCAGGAGAGACCGGGGAACCAAGTCTGGGGCGTGGTCAGCCTGGGTTGCTGCCAGTTCTGGGACCCAGGCCAAATCACCTCTACCAGTTCAGCTGAACCAGGCCGAACCGGGAGCAATTTACCTCGGTCGTGTGAGCGAAGTGAGCGTGCGTGCGTGCATGCACGCTCACATTTGCAAACCAGTAGGGAAGATAAGTAAATCCCACTCTGGTTGGAATGATAAATATGGCAATAGATAACCATCAAGATGATTTAAAAAACCACAACAGTAATAACAAATCGACCCTTCGCTGCTGATGTGTATACTAATTAAATTTAGCTGGAGGACTGGAAGAATTAAAATTGCCTCTAGCTTCTGAAAACCATCAGAGAAGGAGGGAAGGATGCAGAATCTTTGATAGTTAAAAAGTATCCAACATTTGTTAGGGAGGGTGAAGATGCAAATCACAAATGGGGAATGGCTATATTTTAGGGAGTGTTACAGATAGTCCTCAATTTATGACCAGTTGCTTAGGCATTTACTTCCAATTTTCAACAAGAGGCCCGGAACAAAGCATTGGTTCGCTTTTCAACTGCCGTCTTTGCTTAATGACCACCACAAAAAAAGGTTGGAAAATCTTTTTTTTACAGTTGTAAAAACCTGCTTTACAACTGTCATGGATTACGGCCGTGATGGGCAAGCTCCATTACTGTCATCAGCTGAGGATTACTAGTATCTTGTCTTTGCTTTTTAAGTGTGATATTTATTTGTATCCTGCCTTTATTTTTTACAAATAACTCAAGGTAGCAAACATATCCAGCACACCTCCTTTCTCCTGCTTTCCCCATAAAAACATCCCTGCAAGATGGGTTGGACTGAGAAATGAACTATTTCAGTGCTTGCAGGATCATTTTCATGGGTTTCTCACTTTAAAATATCAGTAAACTTGGCTGTCAACTTTCAACAATCATAGCTTTTGTCGCTTTTAAGTACTGCTGTAAAGACCCACTGAGACCAGATTGCCTAGCCCAGTGGTGGGCAACCTTTTTTTTCAACTGAGCCAAATCTCGCCAAAACCACGATTGAAATTTATTTTGAGAGCCACATTTTTAAAACCGAAAATACATAGGATGGTACACTGTTTTTAGTTTCAATAAACTCTGGCATTTGAAGCACGCAAGTCTTAAAGCTGTCAAGTTACAAGATCCTTGCATCCCTAACCCTTTAGGAAAAAAACCCCAAGGGGTCTTCAAACCTGACAGCTTTAAGACTTGTGGACTTCAACTCCCAGAATTCCTCCTCCAGTCATGTTGGCTCAGAAACTCTGGCATTGAAGCATGCAAGTCTTAAAGCTGTCAAGTTGCAAGACCCTTGCACCCCTAACCCTTTAGAAAAAAAAACCCAGGGGTCTTCAAACCTGACAGCTTTAAGACTTGTGGACTTCAACTCCCAGAATTCCTCCTCCAGTCATGTTGGCTCAGGAATTCTGGCCTTGAAGTGTGCAAGTCTTAAAGCTGTCAAGTTACAAGACCCTTGCACCACTAACCCTTTAGAAAAAAAAACCAGGGTCTTCAAACCTGACAGCTTGAAGACTTGTGGACTTCAACTCCCAGAATTCTGAGAATTGAAGTCCACCAAGGGCATCAATCATATTAACCCAGGGATCTGCAAAATTGGCTCTTAAGACTGGTGGACTTCAACTCCCAGAATTCTGAGAATTGAAGTCCACCAGTCTTAAAACAGCCAACTTTGCAGACCTCTGTGTTAGCCCAAAGCCTGGCACTGGGTGGGCCTTGCTCCCCCATTGGTGGAGCCCCAAGAAGCGAGGAGGCAGAAAAAGAAACGGAGGCCAAGGAGCTTCCCCCCGCCCCCTCCCAGCAAAAATCTAACTGGGGAGCCGGGCGGGCAGTAGCAAATTAGCCGATCACGCCGCGTGGGCAGTAGCAAATTAACCGATCATGCAGCGTGATCGGCTAATTTGCTACTGCCCGCCCGGCTCCCCAGTTAGATTTTTGCTGAGAGGGGGCGGGGGGGTAGCTCCTTGGCCTCAGTTTCTTTTTCTGCCTCCTCGCTTCTCGTCCCTGCCCGACTTCAGGATCCTCCCTAATCATTGTGGGTCGAAAAAAGGGAAAGGGACGCTTGTTTTGAAGTGCCCGAGAGGAGGGAGGGGAGCGGGTGCCCGGCACACAGAAGAGCCGCATTAAAGTGTGTAAAGAGCCGCATGTGGCTTGCGAGCCGCGGGTTGCCGACCACTGGCCTAGCCCAAGGCAGTGGTGGGATTCAAATTTTTTTACTACCGGCTTTGTGGATGTGGCAGGGAAAGGATACTGCAAAATCCCCATTCCCTCCGCATCCCTCTAACCTGCTTCCCAACTCTGTTCTCCTGTTCAGGGCAACAAAAGAAGATCAGCTGGGAGGCTGGGAGGCAGCAGGGGCAGGGCCAGCCTATTTGCCGGTTCTCCGAACTACTCAAAATTTCTGCTACGGATTCTCCAGAACTGATCAGAACTGGCTGAATACCACCTCCGGCTCAGGGCTGTCAAACTCAAGACCCGGGGGCGGGATCCGATCCATAGGGTGCTTAGATCTGGCCCATGAGGCCACCCTAGCCCATGGGGCCCCTGCCAGCGAAAACAGAGCTTGGGAGCATGTTTTCTCTGGCAGAGGACTCGTGTCACCACTAGCGCCCCTGACATGAGCGATGTTGAGTTGGCCATGCCCACTCTGGCCACGCCCATTCCAGTCCCCTGAGGTCAAACCCAACCTGATGCGGCTCTCAATGAAATTGACACCCCAGATCATCCATTAGACCTGGTCTTGTCTCTCCCAGATCATCCATTAGACCTGGTCTTGTCTCTCCCAGATCATCCATTAGACCTGGTCTTGTTTCTCCCAGATCATCCATTAGACCTGGTCTTGTCTCTTCCAGATCATCCATTAGACCTGGTCTTGTCTCTCCCAGATCATCCATTAGACCTGGTCTTGTCTCTCCCAGATCATCCATTAGACCTGGTCTTGTCTCTTCCAGATCATCCATTAGACCTGGTCTTGTCTCTCCCAGATCATCCATTAGACCTGGTCTTGTCTCTCCCAGATCATCCATTAGACCTGGTCTTGTCTCTTCCAGATCATCCATTAGACCTGGTCTTGTCTCTTCCAGGTCAGGTCTATGACAACTCATTACAGCCAAATTGCCATGTCCAATTCACCGCAGGACAACTCGCCATGGCCAACTTGATGCAGGTCAGCTTGCTGCAAGGACAAGAGTTACACTAATATCAAAGAAATGGTGGAATAGAATAATTAAAGAAAGGGTGCAAAAGGAGGGACAGAACGAAATGTGAATGACAAAAATTCAAATATTTTTAAACTTATTTTAAATAAATAGAATTGTGAAATTGTCCCACAGCGAATTGGCCATGGTAAGTTGTCCTGCAGGGAATTGGCCATGGTAGTTGGCTGCGGTGAGTTGGCCATGGCAAGTTGGCCGTGGCGAGTTGGCCGCAGCGACTTGGCCATTCCATCCAGATTTTAGGTGGTGCTTTGCTTTTCCTTTCTCATCCCTTCCCTTCTCAACCCATCATCCATGGTCAATTGTGTTTCTTTCTTAAAGACATTGGATGTATTATGTGCGAAGCTGTTTTGAGGCATATGCAATTACTTAAAGGCGGCTTTGAGAAGGCCCTCCTAAAAGTCAGAGTTTAAAAGGCAAGAATTTGATTTAATGAAAAGGATTTCAAACGATCCGGCCACTAGTAAAAAGGCCCCACCTCTCAAAATGCATTGTTCATGCTGACTTAAAGATTAAATATGCATTTTGAGGTCTCTTTAGCAGCCCCTTAATGCTCAGTGTTATTCATTTATTGTTAAATTGTATGCCATCTGACTCAATGATTTTGAGTGCTAATGCAAATATAATAAATTCAAATAAATCAACAATAGTAAAATCCACAGGTTTTACTTAAAGTAGAAGGCTCGAATAGAAGACATCATAAAAGAGTTCTGCCGTCTAGGTGAGTTTTCACAATCTGGAGATGTGCTACCTTCCAACTCCTCAAATCCCTACTTAGCGTAGCCAATGTTTGTGCTAGGTAGGGAGCAGGAGTTGGTTCAACAGATCTAGCAGGTATCAGATTAAAGAATGATCTAGGACACGGGTCAGCAAACCGCGGCTCTGGAGCCGCATGTGGCTCTTTCATCCCTCTGCTGCGGCTCCCTGTCACTCAAAATATGTGTCACAACCGCCAATGTGCAGCACACAATTTATTGAGCTGTTTGACCCCCAGCGGGCCAACCATGGATAAATCCAAGAAAAAAAAAAGTTTCAGAAGAAATCAGAACCTTTAATTCAAATACATAGGCTAGTTTTGTGGGCGCTCAGGAAACAGTCAGGCACGGGGACAGTTTTGTGGTTCCCGGTCTTTTCTTTTCCGTGGGAAACGGGTCCAAATGGCTCTTTGAGTGTTTAAGGTTTCCAACCCCTGATCTAGGGCTTAATTATGACTACATTGATGGAAACAACCCTTCAAAATATTCTGGGGGGGGGGAGAATTTAGATATCTGGAGAGAGGATCAAAAAGACAACCGTGATTGTTGCTTCATATTTCAACCCACTATCTTGGCTCTTTTTAAATTGTCTTCCGCAGACGAACCTGAACCTGGACAGACAGCGTCTTCCCTTAGCGTTGCTTTTGACATACTATTTTCCCCCATCCCCATCATCTGATTAATTGATACAATACAATACAATACAATACAATACAATACAATAAAATACAATACAATAGCAGAGTTGGAAGGGACCTTGGAGGTCTTCTAGTCCAACCCCCTGCCTAGGCAGGAAACCCTATACTGTTTCAGACAAATGGTTATCCAACATCTTCTTAAAGACTTCCAGTGTTAGAGAATTCACAACTTCTGGAGGCAAGCTGTTCCACTGACTAATTGCTCTGTCAGGAAGTTTCTCCTCAGGTTTAAGTTGCTTCTCTCCTTGATTAGTTCCCACCCATTGCTTCTTGTTCTACCCTCAGGTGCCTTGGAGAATAGTTTGACTCCCTCTTCTTTGTGGCAACCCCTGAGATATTGGAACACTGCTATCATATCTATAGGTGAGCTTCAACCCATTTCCTTGCAGGTACATATTTGCCCATTCTTTCTAGTCAATTCAGAAGACCTCGGTGCTTCTCCCCCACACTAGTAAACATCAGCTTGGCTTGGGACAAAAGTCCTAGCGCCCACCTCACCACAGAAGCTTTAATTACACACCCTCTTGGGATCAAAGGGCTGTTCCGGAACATTTAACTGGGTAAAAGGTTCCAACTCTGACAAGTCGGGGGAATCAGTGACCGATAGCCCTGAGTCACCCCATGGTGAGTCAAAGCAGGTCCAAAGACCATTTTCGGAGCCACCATTTCCTACTCCCTCTCCCTGCTCATTTAATAGATAACTCAAGAGCTACAAGGAAGAGGATTCTGAACAGCAAGGACCTTTTTGCCCCAATGGTAGCTTTACAGTCGTGTGTTAACAGCTCTGCAGTTTGGAAATCGGTATGATGCAATTAATTGCAATCCCAGAATGGTCACACTGTACATTAGCAAGAGGCAAGCCGAAGGTCAAGAGAAGCCAAGAGGCTATCCAGAGAAGGGGCCATCAGGATGTCCGCCAAAGCAAGAATCCCTACGTCTGCACTTGACCTCACTAGGCTGCCAAGCACAGTCGCACAATGTACTCTTACGTTGGGGTTCTTGTCAGTAGCAATGGGACACTAGTCATAAAGCAAGGACTGCGTGACTTTGTTGAGCTAACTGCCTCATTTGGCCTTTGAAAGGCACCCGGTGATTCAACTGGGATTATCTGCGAAGAAGCATGATTCAAATCGAAACTGATATATATATATAATTCATATATATGAATTATTCCCCTTTATGTTCTCTTACAAAATATAATTGGGCAGCAATTTTTGGAAGGGCTCTCTGTTCTCACTCACAGCTTGAACTGGCTGCGTGTGGCCCTGCCAATCGAATTACAATATGTGCCTGCAAGTAGGTTTTAACAGTAATTTGCCTGGTTTTGTGACCTTGGGTCTTATGTGTGTTTTAAATGGGGCTGTGAACTAGCTTGTTTAATTTATAGTTCAGTTTAGCGTATGTACCCAGAAACTGGTGAATTCAATAACTAAATTGAGATGGCTATGCGTTAGATATACAGCGCTCTGATTGCACAGCCAAGCCCCCTACCAATCAGAATACACCTCCTCCCAATCAGAATGCAGCCAAACTCCCACCCAATCAGTTCAAATCCCCACTGGCAGTTAAAAAGAGGAACCGGCCGAGACCTCACATTGCTCCTGGAAGCACCAAGCCAGAAGCACCAACCTGAAGATGATGAATGAGACTTCATCGAAACATCGTGTAGATACTTCCAATTCTACACGGGAAAAAACCAGAACAACCAAAGACGTACATATACATATATATATAAACATGGCTGTGTGTGTGTGTCTGTATGTTCCAGCATAACTCTGGAACACCTTGAGCAATTTCAATCAAACTTGGTACACAGATGACTTACTCTCTGGAAACAAATAATGTGGGGGTAAGACAATATCTTACCCATCAGGTTGTGTGTTGGTTTGTGTGTGTGTCCATGTGTGTGTGTGTTCCAGCATAACTCCAGAATGCCTGGGCCGCTGAAATGAAAAGGACTGAATTATATCTATAGTGTCAAGTCACAGTACTTTTGACAGTGATAATGTGCATTTTGGGTTCAAGTTCTGTTAACATACAGCCTGTTGTGCCTTCAAATGTCTTCTCCTGTACATCACAGTGGAGTTGCCATGGTAACGGCTTCACAGTACTCCACAAGGCGGCTCCCTCTAATACAGGATTGGGATAAATATATACCCAGGCTACACCCGGGTCATCAGCTACTAAGCAAATAAAATCTGATTAGGCACAGTGAAATAAGACATCTGAGATCAGAGGGATAACTTTAATGAGAAATAAAGCCGGAGCAGGAAAGTAAAAAGAAATGTTTTTAAATGGAAGTTTATGTAAGCTAATAAAGAACTGTTCATTCCTTTAAAATTCAATTTCTTCAGATAAATAAAACAAACCACTGCTTCCTCCCCTTACTGAGAAATACAGATAACCTTGTAGATCTTTTAATTCTTCTGTTTTATGATGTTCAGTACTAAGAATAGCATCAACTATTCAAATTAAGGAAAAATTATCACATCCATTCTTGATTTTCCGGGTAGTTAATATACCTTCAAGAAAAGATTCATGTTTTTTCTATATAAATTGCCATCCGGATTAAACAGTTATCTCCAAACCTAATTATATCCCTGTAACCTAATTATTTAAATTCAGAAACCATCACCATGTCTAGAAGGGTCTTGTTTTTCTCTTCCTTCTCAGTCTGGAAGCATATCTAACCACAAGAACATTAATCTGAAAGGAGCCTAATCAGAAATAACTTAAGTTATCTTCCTCATCCCTGGCCCAGGCCATGCTTGAAAATGTCCTCCTAGATCTATCCACGTGTGAGAGTTGACATAGTTGTGTGTTCCTCCTCTGTCATTCTTCTTGTGGTTTAACTTGGGAAGCGCCTGGTGCTGCTGGGACAGGCTTCATGGTATATCTGGTGCTAATGGTACGGCCCGAAACACAGCGGTATTCAGCGTTCTCCTTCTTTTCTTTGCCATTCTGACAGATGGTGAGCTCCACTGGCACTGAGGTGGTCGTCTCCTTCTTGATCACCTGTATGGAAAGCTCCGTGCATGGAGGGATTTTGGCAGGCAGCAGGACCTCTACCTTCTCAGTAGTGGTGGTGGACTCGCTTTTGCCTTTCTCCACTATAAATATATTGGAACAACCCAAGGTCACCTGGAAAGCAAAGCCGAGTTTTAGGCACGTGGTGTTGCTGAAATGGAAGCTCTGGAACACCGTGGCAGTGTATTCTCGAGTGGAGTTGGTGGTGAATGCTTGCTCGTATTCGGTGCAGTTGGTCCCCACAATCTCATCAATCAGAACATCATGCTCAGCTTCCACTTTCTTTTGATCCCACAGCAGCTTGGCGGTAATGATTGGGCGGCCCGGCTTCAGGGGTTGCAAGTGAGAGACGTTATCATCAAAGTTGATCTCCGTTTTATAGTCATGGATGCGTTCCCCTGGCCAGGCGATGTGATACCACCCCCCACGGTTTGCATTTTTATAGAGCAGCCAAACGCCCCTCTGCACCACGTGGGAGGAGACCCGGTCATTAAAGTAACCGTAGGCCAGATTGGTCTCCTCCTTCACCACCTTGCTCTGACCTTCATAGTTGGGATGTTCGTACAGTGTAATTTGGGGGTCAGAGAGATCCTGGTGAACTAGTCGTAGGGATGAAATCCTGTTGTTGTTGTCAATCTCGGCATAATCCCCTTCCTCAAAAATGACGCCGTCCTCTTCAAACTTAGAGAGCTTGTAGGCCACCCAGGGCTGGCCTCTCACCTTCAAGGAGGAGATGCAATCACCAAAATCCAATTCATGCAGGTCAGGGACATCAGAGGTGAACTCTTTGCTGAGGCCCTGAAAATTGGGCTTGTCGTACACAACAATTCTATTCATGCTGAGCTTTTGGGAGAGCATAGAGAGTTCTTCCTAGCTCGTCTTCCAAGGCCAGTGGAATCCAAAGTTTGTTGTTTTATCCCAGTTTGTTTGCTAGAAAGAATTCAGAGAGTTAATTTCTTGGTTCGGCTGTAAACAGTCTACATAAAGCAAAATATTTGGGATGTGTCTGTCTCTCGCTTTTTTCACTTCGTCCAAATTTCTGCTTTTGTGAAACCTGTGGCTTCAGGATAGGGAGATATTTTCTGGGTGTAGGAAACATTTTATCAAGGGGAAATTTGTTAGGTGTGTGTGTGTGTGTTTGTTTGTTTGTTTGTCTGTATGCACACACACTTAAGAGATAAGACCAAAGTGAAAAGTGGAAAGGACGACCCTTTCTCCATTTCTTGGTTTTCTTTTCTTTATGCCTTGTAGACCGATAAAACAGTTGCAGATCCCTCATCCTAGTACTCTAATCTGACTGCTAACTGAGGGTTTTGAAATTAGGCCAAGGGTCATTCAAATTAGAAGCAGTCTGAAGGCCAAAGCTTGTTCGCTCCTGGCTTAATGCCTCAGTACTCATCCTTAGCCACAAGAATGAAGCCCAATTGTGTTTACTGATATCCACCCTTTATTGTGTTTATTTTTATCCTTCCCTTCATTGTTTTTTTCTTCTTCGCCACTAAGTAGACAGGGTTAGGGGTTTCAAGGTGCAGGAACAGCTAAACCATATTGCATTGTATGTGTATATAGACTTCTGGAAAGTCACTGCCTCCCTGGTGCTAATAATCCCCCTGATCTTGAAATTAATTCAAAGAGAGAGGCAACTGCTTTTCTGTTTGTGTTAAAGTGGCATGCAATTTAACCTCTTCAGGCAGACATAATGCACAGCAGATTCAAAGAAAGATCTGCAAACAGTTAAGAAATTGTTTACAGCCCAAATGTTTACATAAAGTCCTTGACTTACGACAGTTCACTTAGTGACCGTTTGAAGTTGCAACGTCACTGAGAAAAGGGACTTGTGACCATTTTTCACACTTATGACCATTGCAGCACATCCCCATGGTCAGTTGATTTACATTCCGATGCTTGACAACTGACTCACATTTATGACAGTGGCAATGTCCCGGGGTCACAAGATCACCTTTTGCAACCTTCCGACAAGCAACGTCAGTGGGGGAACCAGATTCGCTTAACAACCGGGCTACCAGTTTAACAACTGCGGTGATTCACTTGACAAAGGTGGCAACAAAGGTGGCGAAACGCGCTTAACAAATTTCTCACTTAGCAACATAAATGAAACAAATTTCTCACTTAAAAACATCAATTGTGATCATACGTTGAGGACTACCTGTATAAAGTCCTCGGCTCACAACAGTATTGGAGCCTGCCATTACGGTTATTTGTTGTGATGGTCGTAAAACAGATCTCCCACGTTACAACCTTACATGGGCATAATTACGTGGACTGCAGTCATTAAGCAAGCCGATTCTTCTCTATGGGGCAAAAACTGGAAATACAATACAATACAATAGCAGAGTTGGAAGAGATCCAGATCCAGAACTTGGAGGTGTTCTAGTCCAGTGGTCGGCAAGCCGCGGCTCGCGAGCCACATGTGGCTCTTTACACATTTTAATGCGGCTCTTCTGTGTGCCGGGCGCCCGCTCCCCTCCCTCCTCTCGGGCACTTCAAAACAAGCGCCCCTTTCCCTTTTTTCTTTTCGACCCACAATGATTAGGGAGGATCCTGAAGTCGGGCGGGGTCGAGAAGCGAGGAGGCAGAAAAAGAAACGGAGGCTAAGGAGCCTGGGTTTTTTTTTCTAAAGGGTTGGGGGTGCGAGGGTCTTGCAACTTGACAGCTTTAAGACTTGCATGCTTCAATGCCAGAGTTCCTGAGCCAACATGACTGAATTCTGGGAGTTGAAGTCCACAAGTCTTAAAGCTGTCAGGTTTGAAGACCCCTGGGTTTTTTTTCCCTAAAGGGTTAGGGGTGCAAGGGTCTTGCAACTTGACAGCTTTAAGACTTGCGTGCTTCAAATGCCAGAGTTTATTGAAACTAAAAACAGTGTACCATCCTATGTATTTTCGGTTTTAAAAATGTGGCTCTCAAAATAAATTTCAATCGTGGTTTTGGTGAGATTTGGCTCAGTTGAAAAAAAAGGTTGCCCACCACTGTTCTAGTCCAACCCCCTGCCTAGGCAGGAAACCCTATACTGTTTCAGACAAATGGCTATCCAACATCTTCTTAAAGACTTCTAGTGTTGGGGCATTCACAACTTCTGGAGGCAAGCTGTTCCACTGATTAATTGTTCTAACTGTCAGGAAATTTATCCTCAGTTCTAAGTTGCTTCTCTCCTGGATCAGTTTCCACCCATTGCTTCTTGTTCTGTCCTCAGGTGCCTTGGAGAATAGCTTGACTCCCTCTTCTTTGTGGCAACCCCTGAGATATTGGAACAATGCTATCATGTCTCCCCTAGTCCTTCTTTCTCTTAAGCTAGACATACTCAGTTCCTGCAACCGTTCTTCATATGTTTTAGCCTCCAGTCCCCTAATCATCTTTGTTGCTCTTCTCTGCACTCTTTCTAGAGTCTCAGCATCTTTTCTATAAATGCTGTTTTTTTTAGCAAAAATGTAATCACGGTTATGTGATTGCATGACGCTGCAAATGACCATAATTGGGTGCTGTTTGCGGAGTCTCTGAAATGTGATCAAGTGATCCAATGGTGGTGGGTGGTGGGGAGTGTCTGGCCATTGGAAGTTTGGAGTCGGATTGTAAATATTGTTCAAGGGTTTGTGGTCACCTCAAATGGTTATAAGCTGAGGGACTACCTATTAAATACTGTGAAGACAGAGGAGGCGTGGAACGGCTGCGGTAAAATAGAACAGCTTTTATTAACATCAACAGCAGGTAACAGCAACTATTTATAATCAGCACCTTGCCCTGCTTGCCGGCTATTTATATTAGAGCTGTCAAGCAGGGCAACTAATACGAATAACAGAAACAGCCCGTGCTCAGCCAGCCGCGTCTTAACCAATCAGGCGCGGCTCAGCAGTTGCTGGCTGTCAGTCGTATGTCGAGGACTTGCGGCCATTTGTAAGTCGAGGACTTTAGACCGGTAGCAAGTCGAGGACATAACACTACCTGTACTGAAAGAAAATGCTGAAAAACCACAGATACCCTTGGTAAATATTTTACGGGTTCTACCTGCCCCAACATGCATTTCCTTGATCTGAACTGCCACATGCATTCTCCTTTGGGGGCTGAGATGGGAGTGACGGGGGAATACTTGCCAGCTACTATTTCTGGCAAGCTTCTCAAGATATCAGGTTAAATCATGTTGGGAGAGGCTTCTTCCTCCCTCCCCTTTAGCTCACGCAGTTCCTTCGGAGTAGCAGTCTTCCTCCTCCTCTAATTTCATAAGACGGTGAAGGTGATTTAATCTGCTTGACAGATATAAACCCGTTTGCCCTGTGTTGCAACGCTTGGAGGCCTGAAACGCAGAGTTGTGCTGAAGTGTCATATACTCGTAAACAGTGTGCCCTTGGGCTCCTAGAGACGGGCCTACTCCTTCTCCACCAGCCAAGCTTCCAGTGCCTCACGTCTGCTGAAGCTAAAACACTACAGTATCAGCCGGAGCAGCTAAACTTTCTATTGCTTACTCTTTATCCTTGGTTGAAGCTCTGAACGAGAGGTTGCAGCCATTTTAAGTAATGAAAAATAAGATGAATTACAGTCCGTCTCTCCCATCCTCTCTTTTCCACCTCTCTCTGGCACACATTTGTGGCACACTGTGGCACAATGGCAGAAAAATTTAGCAAACGGGGAGAGAGAACATGAGGATCTTTCAGGCAAGGGATAGAATATTTTTTACGCTGTGTCTGCTGGACTTGGAGGAAAATGCTTGAAAACTATCTTTGAGCCCTATGCAATGCATTATTACACCATATACAGATAGTCCTCAACTTATGACCACAACGGAGCTCAAAATGTATGTTGCTAAGTGAGAAATTTGTGAAGTGAGTTTTGCCCCACTTTATCTTTCTTGCCACATTTGTTAAGCGAATTGCTGCAGTTGTTAAGTTAGTAACACGGTTGTTAAGTGAATCTTGTTTCCCCATTGACTTTACTTGTCAGAAGGTCACAAAAGCGGATCACATGACTCCAGGCCACGACATCCATCATAAATGTGAGTCGGTTGCCAAGCATCTGACTTTTGATCACGTGACCATGAGGATGTTGCGACAGTCGTGAGAAATGGTCGTGTCACTTTTTTCAGTGCCATTGTAACATTGAAGAACGGTCAGTAAACGAATTGTTGTAAGTTGAGGACTACCTGTATTTGTATCTACTAACTCTTATACGGTCAGTTTCCTCTCCTCTTCTCCTTCCTTTCCTTCCATGCTGCGTTAGCAGGTGCATTTTACAGATGGTCCTTGACTTATGATTATAATTGGGAACAAAACTTCCACATTACACAAGTACTCAGTCCTTAAGTGAGTTGTGCCCAATGTTATGGCAATTTTTCCATAGTTGATAAATGAAGCACTGTGATTAAGTGAATCTGACACTCTCCTATTGACTTTGCTTTTTGGAAGCCAACTGGAAATATCACAGTTGGCGATCATGTGAATACGGCGACTGTCATATATATGTGCCGATTGCCAAGTGCCCAAATTTTGATCATATGACCGTGGGGATGCTACAATGGTTTTGTGGCAGGACAGGAGGGGACCAGTCATAAATCACTTTTTTCAGCAGTGTCGCAACATCAAACAGTCACTAAATAAATGGTCATAAGTTGAGGACTATTTGTGTAGGATCACTTTTAACATTATTCCTTTAACAACAAGGTAGATTGTGCTCAGATAAAACAAGTGATCCAAAATCACCTGGGAGTTTCCAGGCCAAAAGTAGACTTGAACCCGTGTTTCCTTATTTCAACATTGCCACCACTTACTTGTTACTCTAGTAATATAATTATCGTACTACATGGATTCTCAGGTCAAATGAGTTGATCTCAAAATTCATTTGTATGACCACGCAGAAAATATAGACTAAGTAGATCCACATAAAATTCAATAGGAGGTTAGTCATGAAACTATGGATCCACATAATTGGCTTGCACTTCAAAGCATGTATATTGCCCTCGAAGTCTTTGCTTTTGGCAACTTCTAATTGGCTCTAGTATAGTAGACTGGAATCTGAGCAAGTTGGTGAACAATTATATAACCGTTTCTCTGCATGAACAACAGGTTCCTCACTCAACCTGTGTTTCCAGCATGCCAACTGAATTATCCATATTGGCTAGGTCCTTGGCTGTCTTGGCACTACCCACTTTGACTGGGGATGCGAAGAAAGCATGTTGATGACTGAAGCTAATAGTATCAAACTGATCATCAAATAACTATCTTAATTATCACAAGATTAGTGCGCATAACCCGTCACTCAGCTATGGATCTCAAAAACCATCGTTAGTCTAATAACTGCAATTTAATAGACTCTAATAAAGATAGGCTGCTGACCCAATCATGCTAGAGGGATGACATGATGCTTGTTCTGGAAAGTCATGCTTACAATGGGGCCACCAGATCTGGAATGATAAAATCCAGAAAATGATTAGATGGTAGCAAAACCCTAATGCTTAGTGGTCATCTGGATTTTAGCGGCTTAGGTTTAGTAATTCTATATGTAGGGCACAGTTTAAAGCAGGGGTGTCCAACTTTAGCAAAGATGGAGGTTTTTTTCTTCAAAAGTCAACTGGACTGGATAGGTACTAACCTATCCTTCCATCTCCCAGCATCACAACTAATGAAGCTTCTTTTTCCTCAAGGAAAAAAGAGTCCAATTGACTTTTGAAGGAGAAAAAAAAAGACCTTTGAGACAACTATGACCTGGGTAACTGAGAATCTCCAGACATCCAACAATGGCAACTTTTAAGCTTTAGGGCTTCAACTCCAAGTATTCCCCAACCAAATCAAATAGATAAATAAAAATAAATATTCCATCTATCCTCTGATTTGTACCCATATTCAACAACTTCAAATCACTCCATGGAAACACAGGATCCTGAGGGGTAATTTAGATCACTAACTGCAAATCCTTACTCAGAATTAACTCCTGTGTAAAGGAGCATACCATTTCTGTCTGGGAATTATTGTTTACACTGGGAAGTTCTTTCTAATGTCTAATTGGAATATCTATTCCTTTACTTAAATCCATTTTTTCCACTCTCAGTGGGTAGAGAACAGTTCTTCTTCCTCTGGGTGACATCTGCTCAAGCATTTGAACTGCTCAGTCAGCCTTCTCAAAGTTAAACATCACTAGATATCTTCCTAACTCCCTGACAGTATTTAAAATATTACTTATGGGCTATTGGAAAAGAAAATGAGTCTCTCAAACATACTAAATGGTGAGGAAACTGATATTTAGCTGCGGATCTCATTTGTTTCTTCTACCTGGCACCTGATAGCAAACCTGTGTCATATCTGTCTGTCATATCTTGTCTACATATTCCGGATGTAAAATGTCAACTCCCTAAGCTGCCAAGATATTGAGCAATTCCAAGATTTCTTAACTATTGGCATGCTGGATTGGAACACTGAGCTGCAATCCCAATACATCTGTAGGGTACCAAAGGGGAGAAGACTCATACACATGAAGGAACACACAAATTTTTAAACTACATCAATGGGTGTGCACTGCCAACTGAGGTAGGAAACATTAAGATTATAACTAATAAGATTGAAGCTCCTAATTCAAACCCCAAATATCCTTCTCATGGCAGAGGGTGCATGAAGTTACAGTTCTCTCTCATAAAATCTGCAAAATGAAGAGAATACTATTGACTTACCTTTGAAGTATAAATCACGATTACTATTATAATGCACACGAAGCACAGGTAGTCAACATTATGCCTTCCAGATGCTTTGAATTTCAACCTTCATTCAAATCAATTGGCAAGCAGTTGTAGTTGTACGTTTAAGACATCTATACACCAGTTAGTAGTCAATGAGTTGGACTTGATTAGAGCTGAATATATGAACCATCGTGATCTATTTTAGAGATAGATACGGTCCATATATTCAGCACGAGTATCTGCAGCTCTTCCACAAAGTTCCTGTAACTCTCTTGATCTTGCCTCTCCACTTTAACCATTGACCTTTTCCATGGCCTCAGTTTGTCAAGGTTATTTTTTTCCCCCAGCTCATAAACCACAGTATGTGAGTTCCAGTTTTCTACAACTGATTGTAATTGAAATGTCTACATCCTTCATGTTTCTCTTCACCTTTTCAGGATACTGTTCATCTTGAGCTATTCTTGAGCCCCTAAAACAAAGCTACCTACTACTTTCAGGTTTTTTTTTGCTGGCGCTTGTAAGTTTGTGAAACATGCTGGTTGACATTATCTTTAATATTTATCTGTAACCCAGATTTTATATTTTCCACTGACTTTCATGATGATATTTTATTTTTCACTTGCATTGAGTGGTGCCATCTGCATATCTCAGCTCATTAGTACTTTGGCCTCCAATTTTGATTCTAGATGTCATCCTTTCCTAGACATTTCATTCCTATATTTGCCTTTTAAGATGGACGCACAGTTACCGGTCTATGCTTCCTTCTCTGACTTGTGATTTGAACAACCGTTTCTCCAACTCATTAAAATAGTTTCTTGTTCAGTGGAGATGTATTATACTAAACACTAAATTATTATGGTACCTTTCTTTCCCAGAGGACTCTTACATTTCCACAAACTAAACTGATTTTGCTTGAAAACTGTTAGGCAGAGCTAACCATCGTATTAATCAGCCCTATTCCAGATACTAGATTAATATGTCTCTCTAATGAAAGAGCCATTGGTGACATACCCACAGCCCATCTATTTGCCAAAGCCCATTGACTTACCTGAAACACTCACTCCAAGAGTTTCTGCATTTCTTAAAGCAGTTGTTCCAGCAGAAGCATTTATACTCCAGCATTGAGAACACACCTCTTTTAATAGGATGCTGAGCTGCTTTAATCTTGTCAGAACCTGACTTGAGAAACCTCATGCTTTATCTGCCCCAGACAACACCCACGTGCTCGGGAGAACTAGAACTTCTCACGCTGAGAGCGTGACACGAATAACTCTCCACTTACCCATCTCTTAACAAGATAGTGACATCTGTCTGCAACTTTTGGTCTAGATTTATGGCCTAATTCCATCCTTGCTTCTGTCAAAGGTTGCTCAGGGACCATTTTAATGGCAACTCCCTTTGGTTCATAAATCTGTGGGCAATCGTGAACTCCTAAAAACAGGTTAAATCAGTCTCACAACTTGGCAAGGTAGTCAACCTCTCCAGTTGCTTCCAGTTGTGTCACAAGGCATTCAATTAAATTTGGATTCACACCCTGGGAGATAGGTATGCTACTCCAAATGAAAAGGAAATGCCTTCTGCACACTTCCTGAAGAAGTGAACAATCTTGTGGATCAGAGCAAGCCTTTGGAACATGAATAGAGAGATTTAATTACATTTTAAGATATCTGCAAGTTAAGAAAGATGGCTACTTTTTAATGGAAGCAGATGGAAATGGCATAAATCATAGATCATATTCTACAGATTATATAGATGGATATTTTGCATGATTGAGGGAAAACTGATAATCAGGTTTTGAGTAATGGATAGGGAGCCTGTTTGGTCTAGTGCAGGGGTGTTAAACTTGTGGCCTATGGGGTGATTAGATCTAGCCCGCAAAGCGGCCCTGGAAACAGCGAAGGATCGGCACGCAGTGCCTCTGCCAGCGAAAATGGTGTTCAGGAGGGCTGCGTGTAGCCTCCTGAGCTCCGTTTTTGGCTGAGATGGCTTCCTGCAAACCTGTGCCAACTAAAATGGCGCTCAGGAGTGCTCGGGCCACCACAGGAACCGACACAAGCGACATCAAGCTGGCCACGCCCACCCTGGCCACGCCCCCTGCAGTCAAACACAATCCTGATGTGGCCCTCAATGAAATTTGAGTTTGACACCCCTGGTCTAGTGGTTAAGGCACCAGGCTAGAAAGCAGACGACCAGTGTTTTAGTCCTGTTGTAGCCATGAGACGTACTGGATAACCTTGGATCAGTCATTCCTTCAGCTCAACTCACCTCACAGGGTGGTGGTTGTGGGAAAAATAGGAGGAGGAGGATGTGTTGGGTATGTTCACTGCCTTGAGTTATTTGTAAAAGTAATAAAGGCAGTATACAAATAAATATAAATTAAAAAGGTGAATTGGTAGCAACAATTCCGGTAATTCACAAGGCACCATACATCTTTGTAGATCCAAGCATCCAGCTAAATAATTGCTGAAGAAATTTAGCAAAAAAAAAATTTTTTTTTAAATCTTCCAGGATGCTTTGCATTCTGTTCCAAAACAAAACGAAACCCAGGTGGGCCTCAGGGGGTTTAGCACCTGTGGATTAAGATTTGGATAAACCCAACTGATTTATCTCATAAGGCAAGATATTTAGTACTATAGATCCAGTGCATATTCCATCCAAACTGCTTTGAATGACAAAGAGACTTTTATTTTAAGGACCTTTGATGGGCCAACCATTAGCTATTTCCTAACCTCATATATATTGTCGCTAACAGTTAAGCAAGAGTTTTCTCTGCATATTTTGCTATTTTTGTAGTTATTTTAAAGATTTTAAAAAATGCATTATCATTTACATTTTAAATTGACTTTGAACATTCTTCAAAGTACAAAGGAGGTAAAGCATGCACCGTAGATCTTTGTAGCTATTCTTTCCTTTCAAGCTTATTTAAATTTAAAGGTTTTACAAATATAAAAGTTCTGGAACTAAGCAACGAATCAGCGAAGAGATGATCTATTGATCTTAAAACGAAGGTCATTTACACACATGGAAACTCAATGGATATCCCCCCCCCTTACCAAATACACGTGTACACGAAACTCTTTTCCTTATAAAAGTTTATTTAAACCCAGGTTGGGCTTTGTAGATCCTGGGCCCAAAAGGGCGAGGCACTGTGTTATGTGGTTGCATAAATGTACATGAGAGGCAGTAGTAACAAAACAAACAAGTCCACAAATATAAAGTAACAACCAGAACTGGCATATAAATATTCTTTAGTTATAATTGCTAGCGGCAGCAGGTTTAGAAACGGTTGCTGGTAATATCCCAGACTGGATCTCCAGTTTTGCAGACCTTCCCTTTTTTTGCATATCCCTCTGATCCAGCACCCACTTAATTATTAAGAGGCACGATATTTGGGTTAAAGACAGAAATTTAAGACTGCTCAGCTTTGTGCAGGTACAGGGAGACACAAGTTCATATTTTAGCATGGCCAGGAAAAGATCGAGGGGAGACTTTGGTTCTCTCTCTCCATGATCTACGGAAGCAGGGGGTCTCTATTTTAAGGTCACTATGAACCTCGGAGACACTCAGCAGTTAAATCTCTGGTTCCGGATGTTTTTTAAGATTCAGATTAAAAGTGGAGTCTTGTTTACCTTCCCAGAGGAGAGCGAGAGCAAAATATTCCTGCTTTTAGGTTTGAATTTTCAGGGTATCAAGCATGCTCATCTCACCTGCTTCATTCAGGACAAGCAAGCTTGTGGCAAGCATTCCTTTCGGCTCACTAAAGTTTGCAGAATCCTGCTTAGACTGATAAATCTGCCTGAAAATCAATTTGAATATTCACCTCAAATATCTACTGTCAGTCTTAACTGCTTGGGGATGTAGTGTCCTTCTCTTTTTACTAAGTGGAAAGACCAGAATTCAAAACAACCAGCGAAATAAATTTGGCTAAGAGAAGGCTTTGACCTCCGTTTAAAAGATGGGGAATCACGGAGAAAATCCCATGTAACCCAAAGTTTTCTAAAAAAAAACCAGGCTCTTGCTGCTACTTTTTCAAAACACAGGTTCTTATTCAAATATTAAGAGTACTTTGGCCTAATTTATTAATATGAATAAGGGTAAACACAGAAGTCCCCTCTTTTGACCCCACAGTTTCTAAGGCAAACAAAAAAGGAGAGGCAAGGGTGGGAGAAGGGAGGTCCAGAAAAATCAACAGATGAAAAGCTATTTGCCAAAGCTAAGAAAACACCCATGGCACCAGGCTTTCCCTTTATTAACCGACATCTCAGTTGTACTTGCAAGCCACCACATGGGATGGCTAAAATTGAAGAGATGGCATGAGGAACAACCTGGGGCATTCACATTCATATCCAAAGTCTCCCAGATGAAAGATCTATGAGAAGAGGCAAGAATCCTATCAGGAACTTCAAACAAGAAACTCAGGATTCTTAAAACCATTAGAATTGCAAGATTCTGCCAGCATCTTTGGAAAAGGTAAATATTCTTTGGAATGAAAGCTTGGCTTGAATGTGAACAAAAATTGAGGTTCTTGTAAGAAGAGGATTGGAGCCAGTTCCCCCCCCCCCAGAAGTTCAATTAATACACACACACACACACTGACCATGCCCTTATTTATGGATGAGCTTTTGTACATTTTTGAATGAGATTAGGTCTTTACTTTTCATTTCCTTCCCCATATAAATTAGGGCAATAGCTGAGAAGTCGAGCCCTAGAACTTGGTTTCAGACTTGGAATGGCTGAACAGGAATGGATATATGGGGGCAAAGTGGGGAGAGGTTATCGAGTGAGTTCTGGGCTGCACTGGAGGAAAAAAAAAATATTTTTTATACACTCAAAATGATAGCAGGTAAACGCTTAGCATCAGCATAAAAAATGACACCCCTCCCCCATGGAATATTATGCTAAATAAATAAGCTGTCACCTGCAGAGACATAAGCATATATATCCACGTTACATAAAAAAATGAAGTCGATCCTGCTGCCCCAAGGAGGTTGGGGTCCTGAGTTGTACAAATCATATAAGAGAAAGCCTTGAAACTGCTTCCCTGGTGCCAGTCTCTGCCCCTCCCCAGCACGCAGGGCCAGGCAGAGTCCTTGTGTAAACAAAACATTACCCCTTGGTCTCTGTTGTCTTGTGTAGGGGCCGTGTGACAGCCCCATTGTCTAGTCAGTTGGGCAGGATTACTGCCACACCACTGGGATTTCAGAAATTGCCCCCACTGGCAATTTCCCGCTCAGCTAATCAGCAGGAATAAGAAACAGTGATTAGATCAGTCCTTTGGTGCAGAGAAGCCAGGGTGCACTTTGCTCCTTATATGACAAGCTGCCCCTATTCTGTCCGGAGGCTAGTGCCACCTTTGTGGGTGGTGGGCTGCTGCACTTTGCGCCCGCTTGGCTCCAAGAATGTGAGGATCCACGGATGAGCCAGGATCTGCTCCAAGGAAGGTCGCTTCTCTGGTGTTAACGAGAGGCACCATTCAATCAAGTGGCGGCAATCTATCAAAGGAGAAAATAATTACTGAAATTGCATTACCCTATGGACAAACCACTCGACAAGGTTTACAGCATTAAAACAGCAGGGGTTGTGCTGTTTAGACCAAGACAAAACGTACCTACTTTCCCACAGCCAAAATCTATGAATTGATTGCATCGTTTAACCAAACCTGAGGGAGTCATTCAGAGATGGGTAAATTACTCATAAATTTACTCGTGCAGTAAACTGGTCCATCCAATGACAGCTGCTTGTCAAGCATCCTTAACATTTCCACAGTCAAAGCCACTGTAAAGTTCTAAGCACTGATTGGCAGCTTGCTAGCCTTAACCCACATAGCCCTACGTGGTTTGGCTCTAATGCAGTGTTTCTCAACCTTGGCAACTTGAAGATGTCTGGACTTCAACTCCCAGAATTCCCCAGCCAGCCGCTGGCTGGGGAATTCTGGGAGTTGAAGTCCAGACATCTTCAAGTTGCCAAGGTTGAGGAACACTGCTCTAATGGGTCTTCAGGATTGCCTCTCCTGCCCTAGTTGTACTGCTCCAACGTGTTCTTTTGACAAAAGGGTTCTAAAGGTCATCACAATATGGGGTGAAGGAGCTGAAGGGGGAAGCGCCAGAGACAGTCCTTCTTGGGAGCAACTATTATTAAATAGTTCATATCCAAGGTTTCTGAGGGGTGCAGGACAACCTGCTCAACAAAACACTAAGTGTTCAAGGAACATTCATGTGCTGATGAAGGTCGTAATCACCTTTAATTTTATTCATGTTTTTATTGTGTTGTATTGGTACAATAATTTACTTTAGCTGGGCTCTGCTTGAATGTAGGGCAATCTTTCTCAACCTTGGCAACTTGAAGATGCCTGGACTTCAACTCCCAGAATTCCCCAGCCAGCGCAGGTTGAGAAACACTGCTGTAGGGTGTTGGCCTCTTAGTGTAGGGCAGTGATGGCGAACCTTTTCAGCACCAAGTGCCCAAACCGGAAAGCGTGTGCATGTGCGCGCGTCAGAGCACTGGAAACCTGAAGACCAGCTGGCTGGCATGCACATGCCTATTTCTTGGCTGTTTAGGGGCATTTGGGGCAGTTTTTTCAGGTTGTTTTCATGCTATTTTTATAATGGTCTTTGTGGGCAGAAGCTGGTCTTCGCGGGCACCGGAGCGCTGGAAAATGACCTCAAAATGACCTGGAAAAGGCCCAGAAAACTGCCTGGATATTTGGGGATATTTTCAGGCCATTTTCTGGCACTCGCAAAGACCTGGAAACCAGAAAAGCAGCTGCCGACAGAGCATTTGCCCACAGAGAGGATTCTGTGTGCCAGGTGTAGGTTGTTCAGCCACTTACAGTATTAGATTGGGATACAGATTTTTATACAAAGGAGTCAGATCTTGCTTTCCTATGGCATACACAAAGACCTCTATAGGGAAATGGCCAATTTAATTCTACTAAAAAAAGTCAGTTTGGTGTCGTGGTTAAAGCACTAGGCTAGAAACTAGAAGGCTATGAATTCTAGTACTGCCCTTAGGTGTAAAGCCAGCTTGGTGACTTTGGTCCAGTCTGCCTCTCACAGCGCTAGGAGACAAGGACAAACCACTTCTGAAATCTTGCCAAGAAAACTGCACAACTAATTCAGGCAATTGTCAGGCGTTACTAATAGGAAGGAAGGAAAGAAGGGAGAGGAAGAGAGAAAGAAAGACAGATGGAGAGGAAGAGAAAGACTAGACAAGGCAAAGAATATTGGCCAGAACTGTCACCAAGAAAAACAAAGTTTTCAACAGAAAGCTTAGTCTAGAAGTTCCCGGCCCGGCCCCCATTTGGGCCCTGTGACATACATGAACCTAAAAGTCTCCCAGAATCTGTCAGACATCATCATTGGCCTAAGCTCACAGCAGTGCTCACCTGAGGATATCCTACAGTGATAGTGGAGTTTTCCAAGCAGGATCTCCTCATCACGTTCAAAAGGGATGTCCCCACATACCATGTCATATAGCAGCACACCCAGAGACCACACTGTGGCAGGCAAACCATGATAGTGGTGGTATTTTATCCACTCAGGGGGGCTGTACACCCGCGTGCCTGTAGCAAGAGAGAGGAATAGCTGACCACATTGCCCAAAGAGACTTCCTCAGAATAAAATGCTTGTAAACTGCATTTTAAAAAACATTCTTGTAAGAAAAGAGTAGACAGGCCATCCTGTTCAGATAAACAGTTGACCACGCTCAGTTTTCCTCTACATAAAATTATTTTATCTGCAAACTTAGACAATATTTTTTTAAAATTAACAATGTTCTGTGTCAAAATGCACTTTGTAAAATAATTATTTTGGAGAAAACGATCATGCAAACCTTTATCAACACTTTACAGTAGCATATGCTAAACATAGATTTCCACTCTCATTTGCAACCAAACTCTCTGAGTTTCTTTAAAAAAAACAATGGACACTCTTAATCTAAAACAAACAAGCTTAGCTTAAGAAGGAGATCCAATTGCTTTTACCTTTAACATATTTTTCAAAAGAATTCAAAATATGAGAGCCCTGGGAACTAGTTATCTAGCACAAAACAACATTCCTGAGGTCCCCAGATGTATGATGAGACACCTGGAGTTCTTAGGAGCAAACAGGAATGCTATGACTGTTATTGAACTCAATCCATTATAAAGCTCTGTGCGTAACCTGGCCCATACTTACCATTTATAACGAAGAGATCTTTATGTTTACAAATTTTGCATGTAGACTTAGAATATAAGTCTACCTGGAAAATTTGTATCTATAAAGATCCCTCCCTAATAAATGCCCAGTGGATGATAATAGATGGGGCATAGTTCTGTTGATGAAAAAGTAGCAAGTACGGCCTTAGAACTCCTCTGTGCCTTCATGTTAATTATCAATATAACTACTCATTCCATACACAGAACACATTTTTCTTTTCTTATTGGTTGAGGGCTTCAGCAGATGGCAGCAATCATGAGGCTAAGCAGATAAAGGAGGCCACTAGAGATTAACCAAGGGCCCACGCTAAACTGAAAATTAAAAAAAAATTCCAGAAGGAAATAACATCAGTCTATTTATTGCTAAGAATGTCTATAAAGTCTGCAGAAATCAAGCTTGAATTCAAAGGAAGATTTAGTGGATTAGCCCAGAACTGAGCTAGGAAAAAACCCAAAGAGCTCTTGTGTCTCTTTACCAGCTCTCTGAAATTCTTGTAATCAGAAACCTTTCTGTGTCACCTTTCAAGACCAGCTTTTCTGAACCTGATACCCCTCCATAGATTTTGGATTTCAATATCAATAATCCCCAGCCAAATGGTTACTTCAAGTTCAGGGGCACTGGGTGTAGGGAAGCTATTTTAAGAGATACTTCTGTGATAAGCCATTGTTTACTATTATATTGGGTTCCATGTTTTCCTCATCTTCCATAGAAAGTTGTCTTGTACAGACAGACGACCCCCTTGGCTGTCTACCTGTGTGTAACTCCACAGTGGCTAGCAGAAACTCACTGCAGTTTCATACAAAGGCTTTGTCTTTCTTACATGCAAATGTTCCCTTCCTTTCTCCCTGCCAACTACACAGTCTCTATACTCACCGTCAAAGTCTGTGTATAGAGTATCCCGCAGCAATGCACCTGAGCCAAAGTCTATGAGCTTTAAGTCACCATGCAGAAGGTCTACCAAGATGTTTTCGTCTTTTATGTCTCGATGCAACACACCACACAGATGGCAATGGCGCACTGCCTTCACCACTTGCTGAAAGTAGCCAGCAGCCACCTTTTCTGGGAGTGGGCCCTGGTCTGTGATAACGTCAAACAGGTCCTGAGAAACAAGCGGTCGCTCCATAACAATGAAGTACGAATCAGGCTGCTCAAACCAATCCAGAAGACGGATGACACCTTGGCAACCTGGGGACGATACTTTCTTCAGCAGATGGACTTCCAGAGGGATGAGAGTGCCATTCTAGGAAAGAACAGAAATCAAAACTGATAAGAACGTTTGCCACAGCTCTCCAAACAGCAAAGGGTATAGAATAGAATAGAATTCTTTATTGGCCAAGTGTGATTGGACACACAAGGAATTTGTCTTTGGTGCATAGGCTCTCAGTGTACATAAAAAGACAAGATACATTCGTCAAGAATCATAAAATACAGCACTTAATGATAGTCATAGGGTACAAATAAGCAATCAGGAAACAAGCGATATCAATATAAATCATAAGTATACAAGCGACAAAGTTACAGTACTGCAGTCATAAGTGGGAGGAGATGGGTGATAGGAATGATGAGAAGACTAATAGTATTGCAAGAGTTTAATTGCAAAAGTGTTTAGCATGAAAGAAATGCTCACCATATGGTGGAACTGCAAGATTCGGTCCTTGGCAACATGTTTAACGGCCACCTGAAAGAAGAAAAATGAGCAAACTTTTAAAAGGCAATTTTTGCAGGTTTAGAACGAACTTTGCTACAACCCACCATGGTATCTAACCCAGTCCCTGAAAGCCACCATCATCCTTTAAACAAGCCCTTCTTATGCCTCTCCAAAGCTGGAAGAAGGTTGGATTTTCTCAGTAGTTTTTCTCAAAACTTTACTTTCAAAAACAAATACAGGGTTAGGGTAGACCTTGTTTCACAATTAGAATAGTGATGAAAAATAACTTTGCAACCAGTCCTCATGGTTACGGCCTTTACAGGTCTGTAAAGCAACGGAAATCTAAAGATAGTATGCACAGTTGCAGTTTCATTTAGCAACCACTTCACTTAACGACCAAATTGCCAGACCAAGTTGTGGTCACTAAACAAGGGCTACTTTTGTAATAAACTATATTGAAAGTGTCTCTTTGGCACAGGGAAAATATCTCTTATTCAGAATTATGGATTCTCTCACAAATATTTTAACAACATGGAGAGTGATGCTGTCCATGACATCTCATTTGTGGTGTACAACACAGGATGCGGCTTTCACTACCCTGTAAAGATTGTCAATAATCAAAAGTTCCCTATTTGTACAGACGTTACCTACAATATTCTGTTTTAGTATTCTATAAGTAGAAATTTATAATGTAACACTTGGCATAACATTTTCTGGGAGGTCTATTATTTAACTTCCCTCTCAGCAATACCACTAGTTTTTCTTAGTAGTAAAAAAAAATGATGGAAACTGAAGCTGCATTTTGATGTCCAAAGAGAAAAATGTGGCAAAAATGCCTAGGCATCCATTTTTGCTACTGAACTTTTATGATGCATTATATATAGAACCCTTGTATAGTACATCATATATATTGATCACTTCAGAAAAAGACATCTGTTGCTATACCAATTGTGATTGGAAACCTTGGAGCCCTACCCAAAGGGTTTTTGGAAATTTTGAATTTATCAGACCTGAACCTGAATGCACTAATTTCACAACCCCTCCCCCATCACTCTGCTTGGAACTGCCTATATTCTCAGATGCTACATTAATAATTCTTAGGACTTGAATGATTAAGTTTCTATCAGTCTTTGATTGTGAATCTAAGTATAGATTACTCATTTATTTTTAAATTTTGTTAGCCACCCATCTTGCCACACGGTAACTCTGGGTGGCTCAAATAATGCATCATAAAAAATTAAACATTATAAACTTTAAAATCCCCATGCGAAATCATAGGTTTCTGGGAAGAACAAATGTGTATGAAATCCAACACCCGCTAAAGAACTGGAAGCTGCAATACCCTTTTGTATATATAATGATTTCAATTTGATTTTTGATTTTCCTTTATTTTTAAAAATAATTCAAGGTGGCTATCGTATCTAATACTCTCTCCTCCTATTTTCCCCACAGTAACAACCCTGAAAAGGGGATTGGACTGAGAGAGACTGGCCCAAAGTTACCCAATTAGTTTTCATGCCTATGATAGAACTAGAACTCAAAGTCTTCCGGTTTCTAATCTGGTGCCTTAACCATTAGACCAAACTGGCTCTAATTTGGTTAGTGAATTAATCCATTTTTTGGGCCTACATAATGAACGCAATTAGGAACTTGAGCACATACCACATTAAGCACAAGTGAATAAACCAGAGTCACTGTGTTTTATGAAGCCAACCAGCCTAGTCTAGAACTATAACATACAAGAGTTTTTATGTTACATAACAAAATTTGTTATGTTTTGTTATGTTACATGCATTTATTAATATTTATTAAGCCCTGATTTATTTTAAAGCAGAATTCAAATGGCAAAATATGATTCTGAATGAATGTGGAGACATGGGCAGCACCATTGGGAACAATGTGTATTTCCCAGAATCCAGGGAAGCTGTGCAAGTCCACAAAAGACACAGCAGGTGTTCACATTAACAGGCATGGCCCTCCCCTTCATACTCCAAATTACACTTTGTCCTTCGAATCCAGATTTTTGAAACATCCCAAATAAGTTGATTAGGTAAACAAGTTAATTATCCACCTCTCTATTTTCTGCATTTCCAAAAGCCATCTTCTCCAGTCCCCTTCAATCATGGGTTCAAACACCCTCTTGGGTCAAAATAACAACTTCAAGCATTTCAGGGAATTGTAGAGTCCATTGTATAGTCCAAAGACGGTTATGCCAGTTACAGTTATGCCAGTTACGTTGGTCAGTTTAGAAGCCCTTAAACTCAGATAATGGCTTGAAACACCAAGAGTCCATTACTTGGACCTCACCCCATTCCTAAGAGGTCCATAAAGGGGGCATGCAGAAGCACATGAGCGTGCCTAAGGTCCCTGTTCTACTGTCCCCATCTTTGGATCCATTTCTTTCATTTATATCCATGTTTATATTTATACCCGCTGTCTTGTATGTTTGACAAACTAATAAATACAAATACAAATTACTAAATGTAGGGCACCATGGTTTGTTTGTTTATTTTTCAAGCCATGCGTTTTTTAAAACATAAAAAAGGCACCACGTCCTTCAACCAGGGGTTTGAAATATCTAAGTGGCGTGGCGCTTTGTGGACCCCTCCGACTAGAGGATGGATTAAATTCAGGAGCGCCCCGCCTCCTACGGGCTCTGACCTCCTACTTACCATTAACCACGATAGCTAGAACTGGTGGACGTGGTGGTGGGCTCGGAGTAGCAGGAAGGCGCCTCGCCCGCCCCACCGCCCCCTTGTTCCCCCCCACGCGAGGGTGGCTCCCCGTTCGCTTACAGACGCGGGGCTCTCTCTCTCTCTCTTGCACGTGGTTTCTCCAGCCCCGACGCCAGCAAAGCGTTCACTCACCGGGAGGGAGTCGCTGAGCCGCGTCCCCGCGTAAACAGCGCCGAAACCGCCACTCCCGATCAGAGCTCCCAGGCGGTAGCGCGTCTCCAAGGCCACCTTCCCTGCAGGGAGAAAAAGGGAAGAGAAGCCGGGTGAGTCGTATGTGCCGGGAAAGCCATCCTCGCCTCCTCCTCCTCTCCCCCCCCCCCCATTCACAAAGACGCAGTTCGGCGGTTCGAATCCCTAATACAGGTCTCCTGCGTGAGCAGGGGGTTGGACTAGATGACCTCCAAGGTCCCTTCCAACTCTGTTACTGTTTACGCCCGGACGCTGCTGCTGCCTTGCGTGGTGCCTTGCGCTGGGGGTACCTAAGCATGCAGGCTCCTCTTGCGCGGCGTCCGGGACCGGCGGTCCTTCGGGAGGATCCTGGCGGTGGCAGGTGGGTCCCCGAGCTACAAGCATGGCCAGCCAAAGCAGCGGGACGCCCCCCACTCCCGCCTTAAAAGCCTCCGCCCTGCCCTGCCCCGCCCCCCTCCGCGGCCGCTTCAACCACGCGAACCGGGAGCGGGGAGGGGGGGGAGGAAATTCCTTCGTTTTTTACGAGGCTAGCCCACTCCACGACCACCCTGGCCAATGGTCATGCGAGACGCATGACGGAGGGGAAGGTCTCGACCAATCGGAGAACCGGAAACATTACAAAAGTTTTTTAATGGCCAGCCGGCCGAGTCTAAATCTAGAGACCAAAATAGTCGGCAAAATTCGCGAAGGGCTGGAGGGCGGGTACGCAAAGTTACTCCAACGAATCGGAAGCAGCGCGGCGCGCGGCGCTAGCCAATCGAGGAAAGGCGCGCCACAATTCTTCAACCCCCCTCCCGCCCTGCAGCTTGTTTATCCACGTGGGGAGGTGGCCGGCGCGGCGGTACCGGAGTTTTTGCAGTGAGGCGAAAGCGGCTTTATTCGCGCCGAACGCGGAGTCCTTACGCCGGACCTGCAGCCTCTTTCGCGTTTTTGTATCTTCCCTTGCTCCTTCCAGCTTAAACTGGAAGTTACTCTTAGTAACTGTGCCGACTAGGAAAAGCACGCGAACTTTAGGAGAGTGTTCAGTCGTGGTGGATTTGTAGTGTGGACTTAACTCTTGTTCCTCGTTCAGACGAACGCACTAAAAAGGCGCCTACGTCTTTTCGCTTGCTTTTGCCTTATTCCAGAGGACCTGTTTGGATTATATAAAACGAGTCCTCCCTGTTCTCCAAACATATTTTTTTCTTTGCAAATATAAATGCAGATATTAGTTGCGGACTAACTAACCTCCATACATTAATGTCTATGGAGATTCTCAGTCATCCAGGTCATGGTTGTCCCAAGAGGCAACTGGACTTCCTGGTTTTTCTTTTGCCTCTTGAAAAAGCACCTTTGGGATAACCTCAGATTAGGCATATGCTGAGACCTTGAGTCTCTGGGAGGCTCTTTCCCCGAAGTGGGGTTAGAAGAAAACTTTCCTGTTTGTTGCAGACTTTACTAACAAGTGTGGCAACCTGGTCAAGGTCTTGATCTGACAAACAGGAAAACAACAAAAAAAAATCCTACATCTAAATGAGAAAGAACAGCTGCTAATTCAACTATCCTGTAATCAAAGGTGAAGCTGCTTCGTTTCAAATTTCAGTTTCCTAGGTACAGTTTATTGACTTCATTTCTTATCTTGTATAGGGTTAGTATATTTCTAATCTCCCAAGACCAAAAGTACCTTAGGGAGAAACAAGGGAAATACTTTTTTAATCTTTTTAGGAAATACAAACGTTTTAATCTTTTTATATGCACTTGTCTGTTCTCACACAACACTTTGCTGCCTCATCTTTTCAAAGTCTTAATTGCATTTTTCTCCTGCTGAAACAACATGGATGTCAGCATATATGACGGAACCAGGCTGAACTGTAGCACAGTTTAGCTTGGTAATGTTGCTTACAGCTTGAAATTTTTACATATATTCAGTTGGGGAAAACCCTGCTAACACACAAACAGTGAAGTGTGTGAGACACTGACTTTAAAAGCCTTTGATTAGTGAGCAAATGAAACTTCTCCCTCAACAATCTAATCCAGGTACCAAATGACTGGACAGACGTCACTTTTCCTGTCCCCTTTGACAGTCTGCCAGTTTGGTTTCACTTTCCTGCAATGCAAGCCGACAAAGATAAGCCTTAAACTATAAACTGCTTGCAAACATAGCTAAATTCCTTTAGGAATGCAGGAGTTGCCCTTAAGTCAGGGAGCTCCAGCTATAAATGACGTGGTCGAGAGGTTAGCATGAAGTAGGACTGTTTGCTTAACCTAAGAGAGAAATTGTGGTGGGAGTGATTGCGGTGGGAGTTTGGACAAGATCTTGCACAATGGATGTGAAGGAACATGATGTTTCTCTGCCTTCTGGTCAAAGAGACACTTTTATTTACTGTGGACTTTGTGGGAGATTCTCTGTTGCTGGGAAATGGGGAGGAGGGAGAGGATAAAGGACACAACTGTCATGTGAAACAGTGTTGTGAGGCCAAAGTACTGGCTAGCTCTACGTCATCTCAGCAAATCAAAAGTAGACCCTGAAAGGTCATTTAAAAAGGATAGTGTGGAGTAGAGGAGGAACAATTCTGTCCCAAGGATAAGAGAGCAACCTTGACTGAAAATGGGTTGCTACATGACTGTGTTGCGTGTTTTTTTCAGTGACACATAAATTTAGAAGGGCCATCAAAAAAACAATGCAAACAAAACAGATTTTTTTTAATCCTGACGGATGTGAAAAGAGGGTAATAATAGAATGAGATTTGTTTCCAGCAAGTTTTCCGTCAGTCAAGAGGATCTTGCAAAGACATTTGTTTACAATGCTTTACTCACAGACACAAGTTTATAAGCTGGAAACATCGAAAGAAGCACAGCGGCAAACATCTTTCTGCTGTCATCTGGCTTGGTGGCTTTGGATCAGGCACTATATCCCAACTCTACTTTCCCTTTAACAGGAAAATAATTGCCATTCTATACAACCAATAATTGTAATAAATAATATTTTCATTCTTGATGAATGTATTCTTCTTATGTACACTGAGAGCATATGCACCAAAGTCCAATCACACTTGGCCAATAAAGAATTATATTCTATTCTATGCTATTCTATATTCCATTCTATTGAATTTTTATGAGAATTATTGTTTTTTTAAAAAATATTTGTTTTATATCCCAACTTATTTTTATAAATAACCCAAGGTGGTGAACACACAATCTTCCTTACTCCTCTTATTCTCCTCAACAACCCTGTGAGATGAGTCGGGCTGAGAGAGAGTGAATGGGCCAAAGAAGCTGTGTGACCCTGAGTTCCATGCCTGTCTTAGGCAGGAAAGCAGGTGGGTGACTTTGGGCCACTCATTCTCTCCCTCAGCCCAACTTAATGCAATAAGCTAACAGCCTAATGATGAAACTTAAAACAGTGGCAAGATCTACATTTTTAACTGCACAGTAACATTAATAAACATGATATAGTGGGTTGTGTGAATGCACTGTCTATAAAATAACCTTACCTTTACAAGTACTATGTAGTACAATATTTATTGGCTGCCCAGTTCCACAGGACTCTAGGTTTTAGCGTGACAAATCCTGTGCCTCTTTGTCTTAATTATTTTTTTCCCTCTGTAGCAAGTAGCTCTTTATCTGATAACCCATATTATTGTATATATTTCAAGCTATTCTAGCAAGATCTATAGAGCCCAAATGCCCACCTAGCACCAAATCCTATCAGCAATTGTATGGAATGCTTTAAAGGAGAAGAGTTTTTTTTTAAGGACATCTATTTATAAACAACTACAAATTGGTTGGCAAGAGTGGCATTCAAGGAGATGGAAGAGGGCAAAGTTTGCATCTGGGCAGGTAAGGCATGATTGGAACCCTGCCCCACTTGGAAATATAGTTATCCACACCAGACAAACAATCCAGCAGAAAACAATTCCCTAATCAAGGGGCTACTAAAGAAAAAAATGTACTCCCACTAATACCAGCAGGGCAAACTACTGCATATAAACAGGGAGCAAAACTATACTCACTAGCACAAATGATGTTACTTAGTTGGGTAATGAAACATCTGCAAGGAAAGACCAAGAAAGCACTAAAGACTCCACAGTTCAGTTCAGGTTCTCTTCTATAAATATGGTTATGTTGCACACATACAAAAAGGACAAGATTTGAGTATCTCCATCTTTCTCCTGAAAAGCCTGCCTGTATACATCTCAGTAAACTGTAATTTATTTATTTTTCACAATTGCTGGGCGTAAACCCACTAATGCCAGAAAATAGGTGCTTTTTTTGAGTCAAGGATATATTTGGAATTTTGGAAGCATTTGCAAAATAGCTACCATGGGATCTTTTGTCTATTAATGAAATCAGTGACATGATGGACATGACCATTTATAACAGAAGGAGAACCAGTCCCAAGAAGGTTCTCCAATGGGGTATTTGCAGATTCCAAAGGTATTGGTGCAAATAAACACAATGGGTACAGATTTTTATTTGCATTCCGGTATAAAGTTATAACCGAGCTTGCGGGAATACCATCCTGAAAATACACCAGATGAGAGAGGAAAAGATATAACCACAATAACAGAAAAGGAAAGGAAGAGAGGAAAGGAGAGGAAGGCTGTAAGAGATAGAAAGAGAAGGAGAGAGGGTAGGAAGGGGAAGAGGAAGAGGAAGAGAGGAGTAGGGGAAAGGGAAGGGAAGAAGGAAAAGGAAAGGAGAGGAGGAAGGAAGAAAGTAGAGAAGGGAGGGAGGGAGAAAAGAAAGGAAAAGTAGGGTCGTGATAATATAAAATAGGTGTATGGGATGGTAAGCAAAGCAACCCCGAATGTATATTTTAACTTTTTATATGGAAAAATAAAAGTGTAAAAGTGATAAATCTAAATAAGAATAATAGCTATGTGAATGTATGTATACCTATAATTGTATGTAGGAGACAAAAAAAACTTTTTAAAAAAGATTTTTTATTTGTATTCCACATCCCAATATCCTGTTTCATTTTAAACCATTAAAAGATTAAAACCAAATAAGGAGCAAGATTCCAAACACAGAAAGAGTCCAAGGGCACATTTTGTATGTACTTCTGCTCTGGCCACTCAATTCATGGAGCTTTGAAAACCTGCTGCTACTTACATCTATTTTAACCAATCCAAACCTAATCTGGATTTAAACCAGACTTAATAGCCAGCTAGAGAGATCACAACCCTCATCCCCAGCCAGTCCTGATGGCTTCGAGGGATGTGAATTGTAGTCCATTACTAGTTTAGAGAAAGTTAACCATAAGCCTCAAAGGAGGTAGGCTAAAAAGCTTGCAAAGCTGGCAGCTGCTGACAGGGGTCAGCACTGAGCTAGAACAGCAGAGTCTTCTTTACATTTGGCAACAAGGAACCTGATGGAAATATTTCAGCACCGGTCTTCAAACTTTGTTAAGAACAGTGGTAGTCCAGTCCAGGAAAAAAAAAACATTATTAAAATGAACCATATTCAGGCATCAGATGCAGCTTGCACTCGAAATCCTTAGCAAGTATATCAGAAGTTGGGGTGAAGGAAAAGATAGAAGAGGGGGAATTTACACAAGTCATAATCAGATGTAAACGCTTGGGGGAGGGGAATGCCATGGCCTCCAGAGTGTTGATATTTAAGAAACACAATCCACTCAGTCTTCCCCAACTTGTTCTGAGACCACAACTACCAGAAAGTCTACCCTTGTTGGCTACCAAGTTGAGGAAGGAGGCTCTTCAGTTGCCATTATATATCTACAGCTGCAGCCTCTGGTGTCACCAAGCTCCCATCTGAAGCACTTGGCTGGTGAGGGGGGGGGGTGTTCTCCAGAGACACATCTACTTACTACCTGGCTTTAAAAGACATTCCATCTCCCCACGGAAGCTTGGGAACTGTAGTTCGCTTTGGGGGGGGGGGCGTGTTTGTCAGCCCTCCTGGACAAACTACAGGTCCTAAAACTGCAGGGGAAATCCTGACAGCTAAATTAAAGCCAATACAAGGTCGTGGTGCGGATACGATAAGCTCCCCCTCCCTTGATCACAATAACACCCCCACCGGCCTCCGAACACGCAGAACCTTTGGTAGAAGTCCCCCCACCCACAATCCCACAACCAATGGACAATTTGAAGGGACTCGGACGAAAGTGGTGGTCGAGCGCCCACCACAAGGAAGGATCGAGCCTGTCTTTGCCTCCTGAGCTCATGATAGGATCGAAACGATCCATATGCAGACTTTTGTGCATACCCGCAAACTACCCAAGTTTTTTTGGGGTAAAATATCCCACAAGCAAGCCATCCCGAGCCCCTCGCGATATTCCCCCCTCCGCAAGTCTCTCCTGGGACGCTTACCCTGAGTCGGTTCATCTTTGAGGCATCCCGCGTTAAGCATGCTGTGATGAATCTTGGGAGGGTACAGAACCTGCACGGAGGACATCGCGGCCCCTTCGACCCCCGGGGCGACCGACGAGCAAAACTCTGGCGAACCAGAAGCAACGAAACGCAACTGTAGCGACCTCCCCCCCCCGCTTTCCCGGAGAGGAGACTGGAATCCCAGCGAAGCCTCCAGGATTGGGAAAGCGATCTCCGCTCCGCCCCCCGTGCGGTGAAGCCCCTCCCAGCTGCAGCTGCAGGCAGGGCTCTTCTCAGATGCCCCCCCCCCCCCTCGCTCCTTTCTTAGCGTAGTCTCGGGTTGTCTCTTTGGGAGAAAAGACCCAACAATCCTCACTTTTGCTGCCCTTTTGGTGACCAGTAAGATATTTGCTGGTCGGAGATGAGGGGGGGCGGTCAAGCTATTTTCCAAAGCACCCGAAGGCCAGACAAAGAATAATGAACAAGGAGAGATTCGATCTGGAAAAAAGGAAACATTTTCTGACCATGAGAACCATCAACCAATGGAACAGCTTTGCCTTCGGAAGTTGTGGGAGCTTCATCACTGGAAGCTTTCAAGAAGAGACTGTGCTGCCATCTGTCAGAAATGGTGTAGGCAGGGTCTCCTGCTCGGGCAGAGGGTTGGACTAGGTGACCTACAAGGTCCCTTCCAACTCTGTTAATCTGTTAATCCTATTAATTTCCCAGCCTCTTTCCTTTCCTGGATTCTGCAGCTGCTTCCCAGATGGAGAAATGTCTGTACAACGGAGAGAAGGGAGCATCCCATATTCCCTTTGCTTCTCTGCTTAGGGTCCCGGGAAAGTCACTTTTACTCCATAGTGTTGCCTAGAAGCAGAGACTGACTACAGGCAACCCTTGATTTACCACAGTTCATTTAATGGCTGTTCAGAATTACAATGGCACTGAAAAAAAGTGACCCAACCATTTTTCACATACCGTTAAGAATATCCTCATAGCCACATGATCAAAATTCAGGTTCTTGGCAACTGACTCACATTTATGATGGTTGCTGTGTGCTGGGGCCATGCGATCAACTTTTGTGCCCCTCTTACAAAGTTTTATAGATTTATTTAACAACTGCAATGGTTCAGTTATCAACCGCGGCAAGAAACATCATAAAATGAGGCGAAATTCACTTAACAAACGTTTCACTTAGCAACAAAAATTTGGGACTCAATTGTGGTTGTAAATTGAGGATTACCTGTAGTTTTAATATAGTTGGCATATTTATGCCTTAAAAAAACAAAATGAAAACCCGCCAGTTCTAGTTATCCAACAAACCATGGATAAGCAAACGATAGCATAGCACATTAGCAAAGTGAGTAGACAGCTTTGTTCCTTTGTTTGCTATCATATACTGCACAGGTACAATATAGGTGGTACCTTGCTCAGTAGTAGTAACTGTGAAAGGGATCTTGGAGTCCTAGTGGACAACCATTTAAATATGAGCCAGCAGTGTGTAGCAGCTGCCAAAAAAGCCAACACAGTTCTAGGCTACATAAACAGAGGGATAGAATCAAGTTTACGTCAAGTGTTAATACCACTTTATAATGCCTTGGTAAGGCCACACTTGGAATACTGCATTCAGTTTTGGTCGCCACGATGTAGAAAAGATGTGGAGACTCTAGAAAGAGTACAGAGAAGAGCAACAAAGATGATTAGGGGACTGGAGACTAAAACATATGAAGAACGGTTGCAGGAACTGGGTATGTTTAATTTAAGAGAAAGAGGGACTAGGGGAGACATGACAGCAGTCTTCCAATATCTCAGGGGTTGCCACAAAGAAGAGGGAGTCAAACTATTCTCCAAGGCACCTGAGTGTAGAACAAGAAGCAATGGGTGGAAACTAATCAAGGAGAGAAGCAACTTAGAACTGAGGAGAAATTTCCTGACAGAACAACTAATCAGTGGAACAGCTTGCCTCCAGAAGTTGTGAATGCCCCAACACTGGAAGTCTTTAAGAAGATGTTGGATAGCTATCTGTCTGAAACAGTATAGGGTTTCCTGCTTAGGCAGGGGGTTGGACTAGAAGACCTCCAAGGTCCCTTCCAACTCTGCTATTGTATTGTATATGTTCTTGGGAGCTGCCATATTTGACTCTGCCATATATGTCCTTCTGAAGCCAATTTCTCACTAATGATTTACAGGTAGTCCTTGACTTCATTTAGTGACTGTGGAAACTTACCAGCAGCACTAAAACAAGTAACTTATGATTGGTCCTCGCGCTTATGGCCTTTGATCTACAACCACAAAGACTTACGATGGAAATTCTGGACCCAATTGTAGTCATATGTCAAGGACCACCTGTATTAGTGTTATAGTTTACGGTGCTTTGCTGTTGCCTCAGGATCTGAATGATTCAACCACCATTGAAGTACAGTGTTTTGCACCACAACTTTCTGCAGGAGGATATGAGGCCAATAGCTGAAGCCACAAGACAATAAACCCAAACATTCAAATCTCCAAGGCATCAGGGCTGAGAGGTCTCATATCGGAACCAGGGGGTTCTGTGCGAAAGAGAGCCATCACACAGTTTTTTTAATTAGCTGCCTCCCAAGGGCAGCAAATAAATCCAGTCAAATATCTGTTAACAGGCAGGACGAAAGAGCCTAGTGTTTAAATACTCGAGCATCAACTTGACATAAATGCTCTTTACTTTTCAATGGCAAATCAACTTTTGCATTTAAGGATCCATTCTTACTGGCAATTCATTTTCTGACCTAGCCCTGCCATGTGTGAATCTTCAGAATTAAATGTTTGGAGAAACTGAGATTTTCTATCAACCCAGGTGTGAAGTCTGACAAGACATGGTGAAGAAGAACAAGACAGATGTTTTGGATGATAGACCCTATAGCTATTCTGTTTTATTTTTAAAAAAATTTTATGCTACCCATCTCCTCCATGAGATGAACTCTTGGGTGGCTTACCTCTTGTATGGTTGTGCTTGCCTGTGGCAGGGGGCGTCAAACTCACATCATCACAGCAGCATCACATGATGTATCGGGGCTTTTCCCCACTTTGCTAAACCGGAGGTGGGCATGGCCAGCATGTGACGCATCTGGCCCGTGAGCCGGGAGTTTGACAGCCCTGGCCTATGGCTACAAAGAAGCATGAACAAAGACTTCAGATTGCGGGAAGTTGTCTATTCTTCAGCAGTGAGCTTTAATGAGCAAATGCTGAGGCATAGTTAGAATCGGACTTGCAAGATTCTGTTAGTACAAACAGTCTCAATCAAAGTACTTTTAGCCTTTCTATGGAGTTATTTTCTTGGCCTGGGCTATTTAGCGGGGCTAACAGTGTTAGAGATTACAGGATGCTGGGTTGTTTTCCTTTGTTCTCATTCAATTTTGTCATCCTGTACCTTTACCCTTCTTTTTGTCTGTTTTTCTTGTATTTATAAACAACTAGCTGATAATCCAGCATTGTCCAGGTATTTATTTATAGGGGGAAAATGTCCGGACCTAACATAATTACTAATGTTGGATTTTCCCCCTTATCAGAGGGAGCACCCTTGTGGAGTACTGTGAAGCTGTTACCATGACAACTCCACCGCGCTGTACAGTAGAATTCATTTTACAGTAGTACAGTAGAAGCCATTTGAAGGCACAACAGGCTGTATCGTAACAGAACACCCACCCTGAGGGGTATTAGGGGTGTCTTACCACCACAGTAATTGTTTCCAGAGAGTAAGTCATCTGTGTACCAAGTTTGGTTGAAATTGCTCGAGGCGTTCCAGAGTTATGCTGGAACATACATACATACACACACAGCCATATATCTATCTATCTATCTATCTATCTATCTATCTATCTATCTATCTATCTATCTATCTATCTATCATCTATCTATCTATCTATCTATCTATCTATCTATCTATCCATCCATCCATCCATCCATCCATCTATCTATCTATCTATCTATCTATCTATCTATCTATCTATCTATCATCTACCTGGTGTGTATTTGTGTTACAACCCCCGGTATGCCCAAATATGGGAGGGAGCTCACTACTCCCTCTTTCTGTCATTCGGCTCATCCCAGAAAACCATCCAGACAGAAACCCATATTTTTATTTTTAATGTTGCCTTTTTATATTTGTGTTGTATTTATGCTGATAAATAAATAAAGGGAGACTAGTATGGATCCATTTCAAGCTATTTAGCTCTCATCAGCTAGCCACCTGCCTAATCCCAGGTTCAAATCCCAGTAAGGGTATGGCTAGCTGATGAGAGCTAAATAGCTTGAAATGGATCCATACTAGTCTCCCTTTATTTATTTATCAGCACAAATACAACATATATATATACAGAAAAATATATAGAAAATATATAAAGTAGTAAAGAAAAATCCAGACAAACAAAAAAACAGCCACCACATAACAATGTTAGTATCCCATGGGGCCATATTACTAGTTGTTCAGGGCCACATGTGTCTTGTAGGCTGCATTTTGTGGTAAGGATCTAGAATGAGAGAGAAAAATTTCAAATATCCTTGAGTTGAAGTAGTTGGCAAAAAAGAAACGGGCCAGAATTCCTCCCCGTGAAAATGAGAAGCAGATCACCCATCCAGGAAGTGTTTCCTTGCTGTGACTGCAAGTTAAAAGTGGTGAAACCAGTTAATGAATCTCAAAGGGCAATTACTTTTTTACACTGACCCACTGCAGGTTGACTGATGTTGTTTATGAAATAAATAAATATAAAAAAGAACAGGCACCAGATGTTGGTGCTGTTTGTTTGCTCATCTTGTAAATATCAGTAGTTTTACAAGAATCCCTGATACTATTCTTCACTTGGAATACTGCATTCAGTTCTGGTCGCCACAATGTAGAAAAGATGTGGAGACTCTAGAAAGAGTGCAGAGAAGAGCAACAAAGATGATTAGGGGACTGGAGGCTAAAACATATGAAGAACGGCTGCAGGAACTGGGTATGTCTAGTTTAATAGAAAGAAGGACTAGGGGAGACATGATAGCATTGTTCCAATATCTCAGGGGTTGCCATAAAGAAGAGGGAGTCAAACTATTCTCCAAGGCACCTGAGGACAGAACAAGAAGCAATGGGTGGAAACTAATCAAGGAGAGAAGCAACTTAGAACTGAGGAGAAACTTCCTGACAGTTAGAACAATTAATCAGTGGAACAGCTTGCCTCCAGAAGTTGTGAATGCCCCAACACTGGAAGTCTTTAAGAAGATGTTGGATAGCTATCTGTCTGAAACAGTATAGGGTTTCCTGCTTAGGCAGGGGGTTGGACTAGAAGACCTCCAAGGCCCCTTCCAACTCTACTATTGTATTGTATTGTATTATTCAGTGACAGAGATGTACAAACATATGGAAAACTCAAAAGAGGAAAATACAAGTAGCCTACGACTTGCAACAGTGCATTTAGTGAACCGTTCAAAGTTACAACGGCACTGAAAAAAATGACTTATGACCTTTTCTCACACTGATGACAGTTGCAGCGTCACATGATCAAAATTCAGAGACTTGGCGACTGGCATTTATTTATGACCGTTGCAGTGTCCTGGGGTCATGTGATCCACCTTTTGTGACCTTCTGACAAGCAGAGTCAGAGAAAACCAAAAGCTCACTTCCAAACCTCTCAGTTTGCTTTCGCAAACAGTCATTATATCCTCCAAAGAATACATTTTTAGCATTGTTGGTCATTATAGGTAGTCCTCGACTTACAACCATTTGTTTCATGACCGAAGTTACAGCCAAAAAGTGACTTATGATCGTTGTTTCATCCTTTGCAGCATCCCCATGGTCATGTCAGAGGTGGTATTCAGCCAGTTCTCTCCAGTTCGGGCGAACCAGTAGCAGCGGCTGTGGGAGACTCTGCCCACCCTCCCCGATGTAATGTGCGAGCACTACGCATGCACAGAAGGCAGTGCGCATGCGCAAATGCAGCACATGTGAGCGAAGCAAGCGCATGCGCAAGCTCACATTGACGAACAGGTAGGGAAGGTAAGTGAATCGCACCGCTGGGTCATGTGATCAAAATTCAGATGCTTGGGAACTGACTCATATTTACGATGGTTGCAGTGTCCCTGGGTCATGGGATCAACTTCTTGCAAGCAAAGTCAATGGAGAAACCAGATCCACTTAACAACCGTCTTGCTAACTTAACAACTGCAGTGATTCAGTTAACCACTGCGGCAGGAAAAGTTGTAAAATGGGACAAAACTCATTTCACAATTGCATTGCTTAGCAACAGAAATTCTGAGCTCAAGGGCTACCTGTACCCTTTCATAGAACTTAAAGCTCATTATTATCAACCCAACTCAAGATGGTTGGATGATACTGACTTGGGTTCTTTGATGACTGTTTGCCATTCCCTTGCAGTACTGGTTGAGGAGAAGAAAAATCACATTCCTCCCCACTACTCATCCTCCTTTGTGGTTGTGATTAGCCGGGCTATTTTTAGATGCAGGTTTAGCACCCTTTCAGAAGAGGGCTATACTTGTGTTCAGAAATAGCCTGATGGATCAACCGCCATGAAGGAGGGATTGCACCAAGCAGGAAAACTGGGGCCACCTTATCCATTTCATCCTGTGCACCCCTCTGCACTTATGGATCTGTTAGTTGAGCAACTTGACAAGTGTCTAAATCTGTTGTTCTGTGCAATGGCCAACCCTTGCTCAGTCTCGCTCCATCCTGGGTTAAGGAGAAGATAGTTATTTTCCTGCCAATAGATCGGAGAGGGGAAATAATTGGATGAAATCTTTTTCTAAGCTTTGTCTGCCAAGATGCATAAGGTCAACACCCTTTGTCAGCCTTGTTAGAATAGAGGCATTAGAATTAATGCTGGCATATTTTTTGGCCAGCTCAGAGACTGATGGATGGCACTTTAAATGCAGCCATCTGGAAAAGCTGTATAAGATGCTACAAATCACTGCTAATCACCAGGTGTCATTAGGGTGTATGACTGGGCCCAAATAAAACTGGAGAAAACTGTTCTGTTTCATTCACCTGTGTGACTGGATGAAAATGTGGAATAAAAAACAGGTTGCTATTCCACATCAGTGGATATGAACTCACACATCTGTTACTGCCACAAGCAAAGACCATGCTCTCTGGTGACGTTTAACAGATACTTAAAATTGTAGTCATTTCCCTAAGCAAAGGAATAAAAGTAGATTTTATTGGAGCAATTTATGGCTGGAATGCTAAGCACTTGTGAGACTTCCTGATCCTTTATTAGAAGACCTGTAAATCAAGCAACGGTGTGCAGTTTAAATCAATGTTATCTCAAAGGGGCTCCTACCAAATGTGAGTGTGAATTCTTACTCAGCCAGGATATTGAGGATGGTATAGTACAGTTAATTTTCCTTGCAAATCTCTTAAAGTTAATCCTTGATATTTCAGAAGGACTCAAATGTTTTTTGAATCTCATCTACTGATGTCTGGTTTTTCTTCTGAACCAAAAATAAATAATAGCAATGGAAGAGATACTTATTTGGTGATGCATTAAGCTGAAGCTCATTTTTTAACCAGGGGTAAATGTTTGATAACTGGCCGGCTCCATTGCCACTATTGTGCTGCATGACTCCCCACCAAATAGCTGATTGGAGCACTAGGAGTCAGGACTCTCAGTCGCTTACAAAACTCCATAAATTTTTAACAATAGGTTTTCACAAGCTGTATGAGCCAGATTCGGTACACCAATGGTTTTTAATTCTTTATTAGTAGATATGAATTAATTCTTTCTTTAGACTGATAATCTGGCGTTGTCCAGATATTTATTTATAGGGGGAAAATGTCCGGACCTAATGCTGGATTTCTCCCTTGTGGAGTACTGTGAAGCTGTTACCATGGCAACTCCACTGCGCTGTACAGTAGAAGTCATTTTATGGCAGTACAGTGGAAGCCATTTGAAGGCACAACAGGCTGTATCGTAACAGAACACACACACTGAGACGTATTAAGGGTTACTTACCCTCACAGTATTTGTTTCCAAAGAGTAAGTCATCTGTGTACCAAGTTTGGTTGAAATTGCTTGAGGAATTCCAGAGTTATGCTGGAACACACACTCTCGCACACACACACACACATTTATATATATAGAGAGATGTAAGGTGCTCAGAGTCTTTGGGAATAGTGTGGCATAGAAATCACAAACACACATACATACCTTCTGGTAGCACAGTCGGTTCCCCAGGAACACTATCCTCTGACATTCTCTGACCTCCAAATACCTTTCTCCAGCCCAGAAGTGAGATGGCCTTAAATTGTGCTTAGAAGTATCAGTGTTAGAATAGTATTTTTTCTCTCATACTGAAAGGGTTGGATGTCAATAGAATTTGCCACCTATGATCTGGGAGGGAAGTCAAGTGTGATTGGGGACAAAGACACAAGAGGGATCATTGAGGGAAACAGCTAATGTTATGCCAGCATACAGTATTTTTCTGCAGATTCAAGAATGAGTAATGGAGGAAGGCTCAGGGAATCACTAACCCAACACCATCCAGTAGATTTCCATGGCCATCAGTGAACCTCAACCTGGATATCTTTGATCTTAGTTTAATGTCTTAACCCCCTAACCCAACAATTGGCTGGGTTTACACAACAGGCTAAGCCATAAATATTGGCTTACTAAACAGTCTATGTACACAAACCATAGTAAGTAAAGGCCAACAGACCGCACTGTGGCTTAATGCAATGTATGAAACGCATTCATTACATTGTTGGCAACTTTTATCATCTATGCTGCATTAAGCATATAGAATAGAATAGAATAACAGAGTTGGAAGGAACCTTGGAGGTCTTCTAGTCCAACCCCCTGCCTAGACAGGAAACTCTACACCACTTCAGAGAAATGGTTATCCAACATCTTCTTAAAACTCCCAGTGTTTGGATCATTCACAACTTCTGGAGGCAAGTTGTTCCACTGATTAATTGTTCTAACTGTCAGGAAATTTCTTCTCAGTTCCAAGTTGCTTCTCTCCTTGATTAGTTTCCACCCATTGCTTCTTGTCCTGCCCTCAGGTGCTTTGGAGAATAACTTGACTCCCTCTTCTTTGTGGCAGCCCCTGAGATATTCACCCAAATATTTCAAGACAGATTTATATATTGTTCTTGCCTTGAAAACATTTTTTATTTAACAGAGCAATTAAATGTTTCAATTACAATGTCCTTTCAGGTGGCTGAGGCAATGAGCAGTCGATGCTGTGTGGAAGTTTATAAGATATGTGGTCGAGGCCAGAAGAGGTAGACATACACAAAGCAAGGGGGAAAAAGGGACAGGATGTTGATTGTGTGGTTGCAGGTGCCATCTTAACATTTTTTTTGCCTCTTTAACGGAATAACAGAGTTGGAAGGGAACTTAGAGGTCTTCTAGCCCAACCCCCTGCTGAAACAGGAAACCATTTCAGACAAATGATTGTCCAATCTCTTCTTAAAAACCTTCAGTGTTGGAGCACCCACAACTCCAGCAAACTTTATATGGTTTTTTTGTTTTTTTTTTGTTAACTTAGGTGTTCTTTCTGGACCCCTAAAATTTACGACCTACATACTTTTTGCCCCCCACCTCCAGGTTTTTCTGGCCAAGCTGTATAATATTGGTGACAAGGTTTTCCCCGCTTTTTGTTTTGCAATGACAAAAGACCACAAAACTATAATGTAAAATCTAAAAAAAAAGCTTTGCATAAATCATTCCTCCTAACCTGTTTAAACTTTAGCTCCCAGAATTCTCATCAATGGCCATGCTAAGTGGGGATTCAGACTTTGCAAAAGTCTTTTTTATTCCCCTTCATCTGTTTACATTTTAGCTTCTCACCCATGGCCATGCGAAGTGGGAATTTTTGAAGTCACAAGGTGAAGATGCCAGGTTGGAGATGCCTAACCTTACGGTAAAGCAGGCAAAACCCCACAAACCTCTTTGTGCCTATTCAGAAAAAGAGTTAAGACCTTTTCTTTCAACTACATCTCCTCAATCCTTGTGGCCCCCTGCTTCCCACAAAATGTAACTTATGACCCCACCCACCAAAAATTGCCCAGTCCTGCTTTAGAGAGTTGGTTATACCTGTTCAGTGGGGAAAGTGAAAATATGAAATATCAACCTCATTCGTTGGTTTATAAATATAAACCCCTCATTTAGGACAAAAAAAAAAAATCCCGCCCAGGATTCATTTAACAGAATTCTAAACCACATTTTTCTTCATATCACAAGTACAAGGACTGATTCGTAACGGCAAACGTGGATTCTAGGCTGTGGTAAAACCATTACTTACAATGGCTGTGTTTTTCAGAGTGCAGAAAATCTCATGCTTGACAAAAGCCCTATAAACAGTGAACATTTTAGTCTGCTTTTCTAACAAAATTAATTTTTCTCTGTGGTTCTGCAAGGAGGGTTTTCTGTCCTCTTGGAAGCCAATGCCTATGCCTGACTGGAGGGCTGCAGATCTTTTCTATGACAACTGACTTTGGGTAAGTGCAGCGTATTTTATATTGTGTTGATTTTAATGGATCAATTTTTATGCCGCTATCTAGTTAATCCTCCTCAACAGTAGCTTCTGCAGTGGGCAGGGCTAAAAACCAAACACTCCCGCTGGTCCCCACAATAAATGTCCCCCAAGACGTCATATTAGGGAATTAATATGATAGAGTGAATCATTAAAATTTCAAATCTGCCTGCTGATGTGAGGCACCTGCATGCTCAGCAGTAGCTTATTGTGCAGCTGTGGCTAAAGGCTCTTGGTTTCTCCAAGTCCTGATCAAAATTAATAGCTGCCATTCCTTGTCAGAGTATATGATGTTCTTAAAATAGGACTCCATTGCTTCAGGATCTGTGACGGCAAGCAGACACCACTTGCCTTATATTTGAATATTAACCCTACTGCCATTTTGTCATTGGAAATTAATCCTCAGCAGCCTTTCCCAAGCAGGTGTCTTTGGCTGGTATCAGATTTCAACTCCCATAATTCCCCAGCCACTCAGGCACAATGGCCTTACAGACTAGGGCAGGGGTGTCAAACTCAATACAATACAATACAATACAATACAATAGTAGAGTTGGAAGGGACCTTGGAGGTCTTCTAGTCCAATCCCCTGCCTAGGCAGGAAACCCTATACCGTTTCAGACAAATAGCTATCCAACATCTTCTTAAAGACTTCCAGTGTTGGGGCATTCACAACTTCTGGAGGCAAGCTGTTCCACTGATTAATTGTTCTCACTGTCAGGAAATTTCTCTTCAGTTCTAAGTTGCTTCTCTCCTTGATTAGTTTCCACCCATTGCTTCTTGTTCTACCCTCAGGTGCTTTGGAGAATAGTTTGACTCCCTCTTCTTTGTGGCAACCTCTGAGATATTGGAATAATGCTATCATGTCTCCCCTAGTCCTTCTTTCTCTTAAGCTAAACATACCCAGTTCCTGCAACCGTTCTTCATATGTTTTAGTCTCCAGTCCCCTAATCATCTTTGTTGCTCTTCTCTGCACTCTTTCTAGAGTCTCTACATCTTTTTTACATCGTGGCGACCAGAACTGAATGCAGTATTCCAAGTGTGGCCTTACCAAGGCATTATAAAGTGGTATTAACACTTCACGTGATCTTGATTCTATCCCTCTGTTGATGCAGCCTAGAACTGTGTTGGCTTTTTTGGCAGCTGCTGCACACTGCTGGCTCATATTTAAATGGTTGTCCACTAGGACTCCAAGATCCCTTTCACAGTTACTACTACTGAGTAAGGTATCACCTATACTGTACCTGTGCATTCCGTTTTTGTTGCCTAAATGTAGAACCTTACTCTTTTCACCATTGAATTTCATTTTATTAGATAGTGCCCAATGTTCAAGTTTGTCAAGATCCTTCTGTATCTTAAGCCTATCTTCTGGAGTGTTGGCTATTCCTGCCAGCTTGGTATCATCTGCAAATTTGATGAGTTCCCCATTTATTCCCTCATCCAAATCATTGATGAAGATGTTGAAGAGTACTGGGCCTAAAACAGGGCCTTGGGGTACTCCACTGCATACTTCCCTCCATGTAGATGCAGTTCCATTGAGAACTACACGTTGAGTGCGGTTGGTCAGCCAGTTACCAATCCATCTGGTGGTGATGCTGTCTAACCCACATTCTTCTACTTTATCTAGTAGTAGGTTATGGTCTACCTTATCAAAAGCCTTACTGAAGTCCAAGTAAACTATATCAACGGCATTCCTCTGGTCCACTTAATTTCATTGAGGGCCGCATCAGGGTTGTGTTTGACCGTGGGGGAGCAGGAGGGGCGTGGCCAGCTCAACATCACTTGTGTCGGGGGCACCTGTGGTGGCCCGACCACTTTGCCAGAGAAAACGGGCTTTCAAGCTCCATTTTCGGCTGCAGTGGCCTCCTACAACCCTCCCTGAGTTCTGTTTTCACCAGATTGGGAACTCTATTATACTGCGGCCATATTAACATGGCTAAGGGAATGGATAATGCTGAGAAATAAAAGATTACTCAAATTGGAAGGCCATGACCTCCAAGCAGGCTGGCATGCCTTCCTCTGGTATGAAAAAGGATCTGCACACAAATATT